>NC_058368.1:81197842-81497842 GCF_018350175.1 Felis catus
CTCAGTCGGTTGAGTGTCTGACTTCAGCTCAGGTCATGATCTTGTGGCCTGCGAGTTGAGCCCTGCGTTGGGCTCTGTGCTGACAGCTCAGAGCCTGGAACCTGCTTCAGATTCTGTGTCTCCCTCTCTCTCTGCCCCTCCCCTGCTTACACTCTTTCTCTTTCTCTCTCTCTCTCAAAAATAAATAAACATTAAACAATTTTTTAAAATAAAGGAGGAAGTCAGATGGAACACGATCGACATACAGCCACTGGAGATCTTTTGGAATCTGGAAAAGACCCCTTCCTTTGTCAGTCCTTGAGCCCAAGTTAGACAGTACTAGAACAGTTACAACAGGAGCTCCAATATTCGAGTTACAGATGTACACACCTGTGCCTTGCTGGGGAGTGGGCCTGTAGAGGGTGGACGCCTTTTTTCACTTGTGCCTGTAGGCGGCCCTCAGTGGATGTTTCGACAGTGGTCGTAGGAGATTGGATTTCTATGTCCAGGAATCCCCCCAGTTTGTTCACAGCTTGAAATATTCATTGAGATTCAGTCCTCCAAATGGACTAATTCGTTCTTGTCACATATGTGAGGTTTGAGAGGATTTGCTCTGGCATTTAGTTAAGGCCACAATTCATTTTGTAGAAAGCACTTTGTAAATCAGCCCGATTATTGGGCACAGGTTGTTTGAAGATTTTGATATGAAAGAATTTACTGCCAAACCTGAAACATGCTGTTATTCAAATGCACACGCAGAAGCAAACCTTTCAAAACAAACAAAACCGCTGTACTGCTGAGCTCAGGTTGCTTGCATCGTCCGTACGTACCTCTGATCCCAAACACTCGTGGAATGAGCAAGTGTCGACTCTTGTGTGGCAAGAGTCGGTGAGGAGGAGGGGAGGGCTCCTCGCCCTCGGGGAGTCACAGGGCACAAAACAGTGAGTGGAGCAGCTTGTGAGCAGGAAGGACGAAGTGAGCAAGTATACGGATCGGTACACGAGTAGGTTGGGTTGGGAACCCTTCACCAGAGCAAGCCGGCAGTAAAGCTTTAGGTGCAACCTCATCCCTCATGACTCCCTGGGGAGGGGACCGCGCTTGGTTGAGGTTCAAGGCCTGAGTTCTAATTAGCAGTGTAATTAGAGTGTGAACATGTTGCCCGCTGCACAGGGGCCAGCCCCGTGCCTCTGGGAGAAAGCGCGCTGAAGAACTCCCGTGGAGCTGCATGGGAGGGAAGCGGCCCCATGCTGACCTGCCAGCGTGGTCTGCAGCGCGTCCTGTGTAATTTCGTGCCACTGTTTTGAATGTGCTGGCGAGGCTCGTTATTTTTAGCCGCGTCAGCCAGGGGATCAGCATCCTGCTTGGGGGTGCTGCTTGGCGCCGGGACTTGCTTCCACACGCCTCTCAAAACAGCCAGAGGACGTCCCTCCCGTGGAGGGCAGAACCCTCTCTACTTGTGTCTCTGTTTCTCCTGCAAATCCACCCCTTTCAGCATTTGGAATTGGGAAGAGGCAGAAGGTAACAGTCGCTGTGGGCGGGAAGCTGCTCCCTCATCTGATGCTGGGAACCCCAGGGGCCCTGTGGCAGTTGACAGTCACCGACGGGGCCGGCAGATGCCCCCACCCGGTGCCACCGGGACACTGAATCCAGCGCCCCCCACACCACCCGTCCTGGCACAATGTAATGGTGTGAGGCCCGGCTATCCGGCTCTGAGGGCATCTCCCAGCTCCTAGGCAGATTCCTTAACCTCTTTGCCTGTTTTCTCCAATGGGAGATAGGCATAATTGTGCTCACCGCACCAGAGTGACGTATCTGTTGCCTTTCTACCCATTTAACAGAAAGCGTGTGGAAAGTGTCGGCTGTTGCTGTTGTCTGGGCTGCCTTGTGTGCAGGCTTGTGGTGCCGGCCCTGACAG
The DNA here is from genome assembly GCF_018350175.1 of Felis catus. Lineage (NCBI taxonomy): Eukaryota > Metazoa > Chordata > Mammalia > Carnivora > Felidae > Felis > Felis catus. Next base: position 81,199,737 of record NC_058368.1, read on the forward strand.
CCTCCTATGATTCCTGTAAGCACGCCCGTGATGATGGGCTGGGGAGGCCCCAGGAGGCAGCTGGAAGCCTCTGGTCCGACAGTGAGTGCCTATCTCCTGATGAGGAAGGAAATGAAGATAAGTGCCTCCCAGAACAATCTAGGGGATAAAGTGAACACGGCATGGTGATCATTGGAAACAGATGGTGAGGGGTCAGGGGTATGAGAAAGCTTCATGGGGCTCTGGCTGGGACACGGCATCTACCGACATCTAAGGGGGTGTCCACAGGGCATGTGGGGACCAGCGAGGCTGGGGCACTGCGAGTTGCACAGGTGTGGCTGCAGACTTGGGGTGGGGGGGGTGGTGGTGCAGCCTGCCACCGTGAGCCTGGATGGGCAGCCCCAGGGGTCAGGGCAGGGAGAAGCCCCGACCATGACAGACAGGAGGGAGGGAAGGTGACCACCCGGGGACCCAGGGCATCCAAGCCCCAGAAGCCGTGGGGAGATGGGGAGCTGTCCACAGTGGGCATGCCTGCTGGTGCCCTGTGAGGCCAGCGGTGGAGCGGGGAGGAGGAAGCCAGGGGTATGTGGTGGAGGAAGGAGGACGAACTAAGCAGAGGGAGGGGAGAAGGAGGCCAGCTGGATGAAGCTCCCAGTCCTGGAGCTGGAAGAGCCCTCATGGAGCCCTCCCAGAGGGCCTCAGCCAACCAAAGTCAGGGCGGCCCGAGCTGGGCAGGTGCGCTAAGGGGACTGCACCTTCTCTGCAGGTGCCCTGGCCCCATGCGGGGGTGGGGGGTGGGCGGGATGGAGAGACAGTCCGCGTTGGGAGAAGAGGCCTATGCCCCCTCCCCCCCCCCAATCTTGGCAGAGCAGAGCCCCAAGTGTCTGACCCGACAGCTGTGTGCAGGGGCTCAGCCTCCTGGGAAGGCTTAGTCCAGGCGACTCGAGCAAATCAGCCAACCTCCCAGAACCTGGGCCCCCGGGGGGCAGGCAGGCCAGTGTGAGGCCGCACAGGAGGACTCAGGTATCTCGACCATGCCAGCGTGGAAGGCAGGAGCCCCGTGGTTCCTCAGCCCTTGTCAGAAAACTAATCCAAAAATGTCGAGATTTATCTTCCTTAAGCCTAATTTTTCAACGGCCTAAAAAATGCATCTCAAAAGCCAGATGGGCATGAAAAAGTGATTTCTGCAGATGAGGTTGCTGCATGTGATGATGGAAGATGGGCGGTTTCGGACAGCAGAACTGGCTTTCGCTGAGACAGCCGGGCCGGGCAGTACCCGCAGACCCTGATCACGCGGTGTGGCTGTGATTGCACCGTCCGGGGCTCACGTGGGAATGCTGATGGCTCTGGAGCCTGGCCGGGGCCCGGGTCACATTCCGCTGGATGACTGCAGAGAGTTCTGGGCTCAGCAGCGACAACTCTGCATGAACCCGAGAAGCCAGGCGTGAGCCACATCAGCGAATAAGTGTCACCCTGCAGTCCCAACACCGCCACACCCTTGCTGGGTCACTGCCGGAGCGTAAACATCTACTCTGACGTCCTCGGACAGAACGCGGCCAGGAGCATCCAGGAGCTGGTGTCCTGTCCTACAGGGAAAGGGGACAGAGTGGAAAATGGCACACGTGAGATTAGATCTGGGGTGGAGGACGGTTGTCAGGGCAGCACACACCACAAGAATAATAATGCCCATCCTCACACCACCCTGGTGGCTCTGCCGCGCCCCCCCACCCCACCCCGCCCATCGCCTTCCCTGTCTGTGCTCATCACCACCGTGAGTGAGGGTCTGCGTTTCAGTACAGGCTCTTCTTTTCATGTTGACTGGTCTATCCAAGTGGTCGGCCATGATTATTACAGGGTTTTCTGTCTTAATTGGTTAAGTCCAGAACTGCATTAGGCATCCCCGCCGTCCCTCCCTCCCCGCCGCGGGTGCAGGACCAGCGGGGGACGACAGCAGCAGGTTTCAGTGCCCGGCGCCTCCAGGCCTTCTGACGCCAGCGCTGTCCCCTTGCCCCCGGGACGTGCCCGGGCCCCCACTTCCCGGAGAAGCAGCTGCTCTCACGCCTCGGGGCCAGGCCTGCTCTCTCACGGCTCCTTGTCGGGCCTGCCTGCCGCTCACGGCGCAGAGTGGAGGTTTGGCCCGCCGACGGCCCTCGTGATGGCAGTGATTACGCCCTGCGCGTCTCCCTGGCGCCAGCCGGGCAGCCGAGCGCCACATGGCGCTGGACGGGGCTCGGAGCCGGCTTCCCGGCAGGCTCTCGGGGACCCTGATAAACAGCTCGGGCAGACACAGCCGCGGGCCATTTCTCTGCAGTCCGAGGTTCACACATCAGCTGCACCCATGGGCACCTGTCAGAGGTAGAGCCCCCCTGACACATCTGCCAACATCAAGGGCAGTGAAAGGACTGACGGGTGTCACGGCCGCAGCCCAGAGCAGGAGCCCACACGCCGCTGCCACCTGCTTGGGAAACCTGGGGGAGGAACCAAAGCGGGCGCCGTGTGCCTGCCGGGAGGGAGGCCTCCTGTGCCGCAGCCGGGATGCCGTGCCAGCCCGTGGCCCTGTTTCCCTCCCCCCACTCTCCCGTGTCTGTGTCACGCGGGGACGAGGTGGGAACCCTCACTCTGTGTGTGTGCCCTTGTACACAAACCAGATGCGAACCTGCTGCTGGCCTTGTCTCCTCTCCCAGCCTCTGCTTTCTTAGCAACTCGAGGTACCCGCTGGGAACACTGGCACACAGGCCTGGCACCCGGCCGCCGATGCAGCCTCAGGCCAACAGCACGCGGGCAGGGCACACGCCAGCCCCACGCTCGGGTGCCCAGGCCTCCCACACTTCTGGACAGACAGCTGGGACTCTGGGGTTCCCGTGACCTGTTCGGGAACTGGTAACATACCGTGTGCCCACAGTTACAATTTGATGACACAGGATGCTGCTCGGGAAGGGCCGAAGGAAGAGGTGTACTGGGGGGGGGGGGGCCTCCCTGGAATCGGGTTTTTGTCTGGGTTTATTACATGGACATGACTGATTGAACCACCGGCTCCTGACTGAACTCTGTTCCCTCCTGGAGGTCAGAGGTCGGGCTGATATCCATGGTCTGTGGTTAGTCTTCACAGGCGCCGTCCTGGGGACGCTGCGTGTCGCTGAGGAAGGCAGAGCAGGGCAGGGAGAGCACTGAAGGGGGCCCTGCCTGGACCCCGGAGCAGGGGAGCCGGAGGGCCGGCCGGCCGGGAATGCTGCTCTGCAGAGTGAGGACGACGCATGTGGAGGGCAAGCCGGGTTGCGGTGTCTTTCCTCTGGTCTCTGGGCAAACGTCTGGGGAGAAAGCAGCCGGTGTGAAATAACGCGGTAAGAACGCACGGCAGGGCTTCGCAGGAAGGACCTGCCGGGACACGTAAGCGAGCGGTTCTCCAGAAAAATACTGCCAAGGAAACCCGGGGGGTGCTTACAGGCTGTCGTGGGTGGTGCACCTGCGGCCCCACCTCCATTCGCTCCTCTCGCCCTGTTCTTGCCGGGGCTGTGCTCTCTGCACTGTTTGTGCGCCTGTGGGACAGCAACATCCATTCTGTGAAGCCCGGGGCTCGTCCTGCCAGAACCCTGGGGTGCCAGCGCCTCTGCCGGCACCCGGCGGCCGCACCTGCCCCAGCTCCCTGCCACTCCCGCTGCCTGGCCTGCCGGTCTGCCCGCAGCCAGGACCCAGCGTCCACACAGCGTGTTCTTGGTGCTCTTTCCACCCCCACTAAGCCCGCCCGGACCCGTCACGCCAGTTTGCTGCAGGAGCCGTGTGCAACCCTGCCCTTGTGTAGACAGGGAGCAGGCTCCACTGAGGACGGGGGAGAGCACGGTGGCCAAGGGGTCACGGGTCAGCCGCTAGTCTGTTGGGGGCGTCCACCTTCTCGTGGACACTGCTCCCGTTTTCAGCTGTTCCAGGCGTGATGACATGCTTCTCCAAGAAGCTCCCTGCTCCTCACGGCTGATTTCTAGAACAGCCCCTCGCCGCGTGGCAACCATGAGAGGCCCCACAGCCACCTCTGTGTGTTCTGTGCCTCAGGGTGGGGCTGAGCACCTGTCCTCCGCCTGCTGCTGTCTTGCACGCACACGTTGGTGGGCCAGCAGGGGAGAGGTGGAGCCGTGCTCTGAGATGTCCTCACGGTCGGCCTGTGCCCCCGACCCTGGCCAAGCAACTCCCCCATGCTGGCATTTTCTCAAAGCCCTGCCAACCACCTTGGAGCCCAGGTCCACGTGGCACTTACACTCGGGCACCAGGATAGGCAGCCACTGCCTGGGCTGACGGGTGTCACACAGCACGCAGTTGGTGCCCAATAAGTGCTCCTTAAGCTGATCTGACTTCCAGCCTCATACAGAAACTTCTGGAAGGGTAAACGACCTCTTGTTCTGTGGCTTTGAGAAGAGGAAATTGCCAGAAAGGCAGTGGGTACAGGTGCTCGTTCTTTACCCCAGTTCTCACTGGAAAGAGCCCCTCAAATTCTGGAGTGTCCTCTGTCATTCTGCTGGACCTTAGTCAGACAGTGGCTCCCTAAAGTCAGTCCCTGGGGGGGTCGGCCATTGTCTCCTGGGACAGAGAGCGCAGGCTGCACACTGGGGCCATGGTCTCAATGAGAGGGAGCAGGAAGGGCCTTCCTCTCCGAATCTGGAACCCGCAGAGACAGGGAAGTTGCCTCACATCTGGGGCGTCGGGGCTAAGCGTCTGTCCACAGCTCTTCCCTCCCACCGAGTCTGTCACCAGGTCACACTCAACATCACCTCATCTGGTGTGCAAGGGGGGCAGGACAGAACCTTGCTTAAGCTGGGGACCCTCGAGGGAGAGGCCTCCAGGCAGGAGCTCCTGGGGGAGAGAGCCCCTGGGGAGTACCGGAGCCTGAGCCTCAGGCCTCGCCTGCCCCGTGCAGCACAGAGGCTCATGCTAGGGTCACAGCACTGTCCTATTTAGGGGACAGGTGGTGCCCTGAAGGCGGCCCCTCTTTCCACGGTGCTGCCCCCACCTCCTTCATGAGGCTGCGAGCAGGTGAGCCCACACAGGTCCCTCCTTAGTGCCCGGAACCACCGTGGCCACGGCCACTTCCTGCCCTGGGCAGCTGAGGGACCAGCAGTGTCCCCAGCACGTCAAGCCCCGCTGATGGCATGAGGACGGGCCCAGACATCGCCAGTGGCACTTACTCCCGAGCGCCAGGGAGAATCGTCGGCTGACAGCCCAAGGACATCCTCCTCCTCGGAGCTTGGTCGGCTCTCTTTGGAAGGCAGAGGGAGGGGACTGAGAACTGCAAGCTTCCAATATCAGTTTAGGTTTTTTTTTCCTAAACCAAGTCCTTTTGTTTTCTACCCCAAATTAAATGGAACAGGAAACAACAATTGCACTGGGTCCTAGCTACTTTCCTGTCATTTCAAAACTTTGAAGAGCGACAACCTGCCACCGTGTCTTAGGACCAGGGGGCCAGTACTCAGCAACCCACAACGCCTTTGCGGGTCAGGGGGACCAGCTCCTTGTAGGAGCAGAGGCGGGGAGGGGGCCCGTGGTGGCGCCTCCTTGCTCGTCCGCAAGCTGACTGAGGAGACTCCTTCCTTCTGATACGAGCATTTACAAGGAGCGAGCGTTCGGATCTCTCCTGGCAAGATATAAAATGCTGTGACATTTCCGGTGTCTTACATGCAAAGTAGTCCCAGTATGTGCAAGTATGACACACGATGACACAGAGAAAGGGAAGTGTGTGAACATACATGTAAAATACCAGATGTGCACATCCTACATAGTTCACCCGGAGGCAGACGTACACACACGTTCTCTCTGAGGAATGAACCTGTCAGGTCTTCTGAGTCCTCAGCAGGTAAATAGTCTTTTAAATGCTGTCTGGACCCAACGTTGAGGCCTGGCTGGAGCCGACTGAACCACACCACCAAGCACCTCCTTTCTGGGGCTCACAGTCAGGGCCTAATCCCCCAGGGCAGGTGCCCAACACCTAGGTCAGCCCCGGCGCCCCAGAGTCTGCCGAAGAGGTCCATGCCAGCTGGCCCTCCACCTGCTGGCCCTGCTCACCCGATCCTTCCCCAGAAACCACTGGAGAGGCTCCTGCCTTTCCCCTCTGGTTCTGCCTCCTGACCTGCCCCGGAGCCTCTCTGCGTGACTGTGTAGGCACAGTGGGCTCTTTAATCTGTAGATCTGTGAGTGACGCACTGTTCAGTGGCTCTTGTCTCTTGACCTCTTGGCCTCCCTACAACCCAAACAATAATAAAACCTGTTAAAACACGGCCACCAATCAAATTCAGCCTTTTCCAGACGGAGAAAAAGCTGGTCTCGAGGTAGATGCCTGAGAAATCCCATGTACCTGCCGGCTCGGTCCATGTTCCACATGTCCCACTGCACGTGGGACAGCCACATGCACGCGAGTGACCACTGTCCACTCCTGATGGGAGAAAGTCCTCGGTAACCCTGGCTCTGCAGCGGTGGGCGCAGCTCCCCGGTGAGGGTGAGCCATGGATGGCCACTCACATGTGTACTGGCCTTCTCGCTGGGTTCCTTGCATGTCTGACCCTATGAGCTCCCTACTTTGCATTAACTTTTTATCTGGTGCCCACATGCTGTTCCACTGTTGTCCGATTCAGAGGCAGAGATTTCTAAACCAAGCTAGTTGCTCAGCCCCTGGGTCTGGGGATGAGAGCTCTGGGCCTCCCCAGTTGGGACCCAATGCACACATGTTCCTGTAGCCACTTACAGGGTCCCTGTGGCATCACAGGCCCGGCCACCGGGAGCCCTGGTGTAACCGAGGCTGCAAATCCCAGAATCACAATCGGGCAGGGTCCTATCAGTGAAGTGTCCAACCTTGGCTGGTCCCAGCAATGTTCAGAAGTGGCGGGACTGGGGACACCACACCCGACCAGGGAAAAAACCATTAAGGCCTCCATGACCACATATGAAGGGGGCCCTTGGCTTGAGTGTCCCTTGTCCCTGCTGTGCTCGCAGCTCTGACTTCTTGGGCACTCGCCCTCCCCTCCTTGGTCTGCAGACATGCGGCCAGCATCTTGCCTCCTGTCTCACTCATCCTGTGCTCTTGGTGAACAGTAGAGCAATGAGCTCCTGGTTTGGCTTGGCTTGGTTTGCAGACCTCATGCTCCTGGGCTCTTGGGTTGTGGGAGGCTGCTGTCCCCCGTGTGTGTGTTGAGGCAGGACCCCTCCCTCGGTGCCATCCTGCTCATGCCCCTGTCGCCTGCTTGGAGGGGTCTGACCGGCCCCGGTGGCCCCTCGCCAATGGTTGGGCAGTGGCTATTCTGTGGCTGTTAGCACATTATCTCCCTATTATCCCAATGTGCCGGTTCATCGGTGGCCCCCTCTTTAATGGCCAAGGGTTTATGGGGACAGGGCCACTCTTCTCCTCCTGTGACTGTGCTCCAAGAACAGCTATTGTCTGGAGGGTCTCCGGAGGCTCTTCTTTGTACTGACCCGTCTTCTTCAACGTAAAATAATAAAGGACGGACGCTTAGCTGTACGTCATCATCAATAGGAAAAATGTCAACATACAGATCCAGGTCTGGCCCACCCACCAGAGTGAAACCCAGTTAACACCCTGTGTAGGACGGTAGGGTAAAGCGTGGCTCCGCCGGGTGGTGGTCATGAGTGTCGGTGGCCACATTTAGCGGGGGTAGAGTGTGAGAGCCAGACCAGTGACTTCACGGTCAAGGCTGACTGAGAAAGAGCTTCCAGCATGGAGACGATGTGGAGCCAGCCCAGCCAAGTGGGCACGACCCGCTCATTCCTTAAAATCCACGGTCAGTGTCCAGGATCCCAGAACGTCATCCACAAACCAAAGAGCGAGTGCAAGTGTGGTGGGTGGAGCGTCTCTCCCGTGTCTCCACCATCTGATGGCCATCACCATCTGACGCTCTTCCTGTGGGATCCGAACTCTTAGGTGTAATTCAGCCTCCTGCTCCCTGGGCTCCACCCACCAGGCTGGGCTGATCCTGCCTCAGAGCCACAGCGAATCAACCCCCTCCCATCGCCCACAGGACCATCACAGGACTGACACGGGACATTTGCTTGATTCTGTGTCACACCAATGTGGCTACAACAGCCCGGTCATCTCGGGCCTTCCTCCTCAGGATCCCCAGTGGTCCAGGCCTACGTTTCTAAGATTTGATGTTGCCTCTGACCCTATATCTAAAAATCCTCCAAATTCATGCAGGGCTGATACCACCGGTGCATCTGGAGGAAAGTGGCTCAGTGTTGCTCTACTGCTCCTGTAGGACCAGGCTCCTTGAATTTGGAAATGCCAAGATGAATCAAAGGAAGGGCTTCAGAAGCACCTGATTCAGATGTGTGACCTCACTCCCACCCTGCAGAATGCACCCAGAACCCTGCATCCTGGGACCATCAGTGTCCTGAAGAACAGAGGAGACAGTCCCATATCCAGTGACTGGTCTCATCCAGCGGGAATCAGAGCTCTTAGAGAGATACCGTGGGCGCCAATCCCGCCCGCCTTCTCCTCATGGCTGGGGAATTGCCTTGGATGTTGGCACAGGCGGGCATAGAACTCTCACTCCCTTCTGTCTTGAAGGTGACTTCCCTGTGTGCAGGTGAGATGGGCCTCAAGCCCCTGGACTCTGAGGAGTGTCAGATTCTATAAGGATACTTTCCTCAAAACTGTCCTTGGTGCAAGAGAGTAAGTGACACATGAGACCACCTACCTGAAATCAGCCACCCTCACACACCTGTGGGGTGGGCTCCTGCAGAAACTTCTTGGACCACAACCCAGCGGATGGCCTTGCTTCTGTGTACAACAGGGTCCAAGTGGAGCGTCCCCTGGGTCACCTGTGGCCGGGAGAGCAGGCTGGCAGGTGAATCACCATCCCTGGAAATCTGTACCTCTCTAGAGTGGGCTCTGTCATTCAGGTCCTTACTTCTGTCCCCATTGTGTCCTGCCCAAATTCTGCACAACAGTGTCCCAACAGGCCCCTAACATGGCTACAAATTACCCTCTGCTCAGATAGCAGAGTCCACTTGCCAAAGGCCGGTGTGACCAGGTCAGCCTCGGGCTCGAAGCTCTTCTGTGGCTTCCCACCGCCAAAGACAACCACCAGCGCAACCTGGAGAGCCCATCAGGATGATGACTCCCCCGGAGGCTTCTCCGACACGTAGCCTCAAATCCCATTCCAAACCCCGTCCTTCCTTACCTCTGTGCTTCTGCAAATCAGTCTCCCAACTCCTCTGCTAGTCTGCCTCCTTCCGCCAGCCTACTTTTCCTTTGATGGGCTTGGCAGGCACTTTGTGGCTCACATCCTTCCTGGATGTAAACGCCCGCGTATCGGTGCTGGCAGAGGCCACCTCCTCTCAGTTCTTACCCCTACGGTGACAGGTGGGTTACATCAACTCCTGTGACCCCGGGGCTTTCCTGGAGGCTAAAGGAACAAGGAGCCAGCATGCAGGGCAGCTGTAACTGGTAACGGATGGGGGTTTGGGGGGTAAGTACTCCAGCCCCCTTTCCCCTCCATGGGGTGAGGCTGGGGTGTGTTCCACGCTGGCCGCCAGAGCATCCCCGTGAACTTCAGCCCCACTTGTGACTTGCTTGGCGGTGTGCCGCTTCCTGCTTCCTGCTCACATACTCCCCTGCTCTCCCTGTCCTGGGTCCTGCCCACAACCACTCCCCAGGGAGAGCCCCGGCACCCAAGTCCTTGCCCAGGGTGTCCTTCCTGAGGCATGCCAGCTCTCAGCAGGTGCCGTGCCTGTCCCCGGCCCCTGGCTTCGCAGCTGAGAATTGGTGAGCTCAGCGGGTACGAGTTAAAGTAGTGATTAGCAGTAAAATGAAATTAACTTCACATGAGTCCGTTTTGTCGCTGTGAAAGAGCAGACCTAGGCCGGCCGACTCCATCTTGTTCTGTGTCCTCCATCTTGAGTGACTATGTCCCCAACATGGCCGCAGAAAGAAGTTCCCGCTCAAACCTCAGACCACGCCTCCTCCCCTTGAGTAACTTCCCGCTCACCCGTTCAACATGAGTTGGGGCCTAGGCATAGATCTGTGGTCAGGGAGCCATCCTGAGGATGCAGAACGGGTGGAGGAAAGCCTTGAGTTTCCTTGTTTCGCCTGGGGGTGGGCTGGGATGAGTCACCGGGGAAAGAAGAGCTCAGATGAAGGTGGAAAGATGGCAAGAGAACCCTACAATCCAGCACTTACTCTCTCTGCACCCCTGAGAAAGAGGCTGGGTGACCTGAGGGCCAGACTCTTCTGATTTGGGGGAGCAGGCCCAAGACCACTGACGCTCTGAGAGCAGGAGCTCAAGGACAGGAGGGGGATGGGCTTTCCTCTTTGTAATCACTCTACTTTAAACCTTTCAAACCATGCCCATCAACCTGCGTGACGGGACTCTGATCCTTCCCCAGCCAATCGGCTGAGGCCACGGACCCTTCCCCAGCCAATCGGCTAAGGCCATGATCCCTATAAAACCTCTGTGCTCTTGAAACCCGCTCTCTCTCTCTCCGGTATCTCACCGCCTCTCGGTGCAGGTAGGGGATTGAGCTGGAGCTAGCTGGAATAAAGGCTCTTTGCTTTTGCATCGGACTTGACTCCCTGATGGTCGTTGGGGATCATGAATTCTGGGCATAACAAATGTCTCTGAAGAAGGATGTGGTATGTGGGGAAGACATAGGGAAGAAATGACCGAATTGAGATCCCTGACAACATGATGAGCTATGCCTCCCTGGAGAACGGAGACCCTCACCCAGCTCCACTCCATCCAGCGTCCATAGCCATGGATGGGAATTCTGCATCCCAGAGCCAGCCCATCAGCCAAGGGCAGAGGGATTTCTGTGTCCTCCTGGACACCCACCAGCACCTCGCCTCATCTCACTAGCAGCCTCTTCCCCATCCAGAAGCTTTGTGTGTCTCTGAGCCCATGAACTGTCAGATCACATCACCTGCAGAGCACGGGGCTGGAGGGGGTGGACAGGGTGCCCCGGGGAGGGGCGCTGTGAGGAAGAGGCTGGGGTGAGCGGCTTCGAGCCCTAGCCCTACCTCTGTTGGCCACTGTAGGGTGAAACCCAATGCTTCAGGTTTCCTCATTAACAGGGTTTACTCATCGCAGATGGCGTGGACTGGTCTGTGCCTCCCATTCCACTCCACATCCACACCCACCCCCACGCTCCGTGTCCCCTGTCCCCGTGGCCCCCCTGCATGGCCCCCACGTGGACCCAGCTGGCGTTCTGACTGCCCCCGTGAGGCCAGGTTGTTTGCTGTGGGTCTAACCCGCCCATCCCTGCGCAGGGACTGTGAGTGAACCATAGCCCCGTGGTGGGAACCCCGCCTGGGAAATTGAACCGTCATTTACAGGGACCTTCTTGCTGCCAACAAGAGTAATCTGAGAATAAAATGCTTCTTTTCTCAATAAAAGGTTTCAGGGCATTTTCCTTCGTGTAAGAAGCTGTGCAGCAGAGGCCTCTGTGATGATGATGTCCCCTGACGTCAGGGCACGTCCTGTGGCGGAACACAGACTCTTACATGTAGTCACCACACGGCTGCTCCAGGGGACCTGCGAGGCGACCTGGCAGGTGTCTGCCCCAGCCCCACAGAGGGCCACCTTGTTGGGCTTTCAGTGTGAACCTGTTAGTTTAATTTGGGCCAAATGCGAGCATCTGCTGAGAATTGACCGGTTCTGCAGTTGCCAGTGAGGAATGCTGGAACGTGGAATCTGTAAGATTGGAAAATTAGGGTGAATGCATTTAGGAAAAGCTAGAGAACAGGTCACAGGTACTTGCTCCTTCTGATTGAGGAATGGATTTGCCCGGTGCGCTCCTTTACGACACACTGGGGTCTGCTTGTGACTGCAGCCCCCCAACCCACCCTGAGTGTTGGGCGAGCTCTGATGGGTCAGGGGCGCCCCTCCAGGAATGAGGTGCAGAGAGGTCCCCGCACGTGCCCTGCCACGGCACAGGCATCCATGTGGGGAGCACCTGCCGCGTGGGCTGCTGACCCCCAGGTCGGGAAAGACCTGCCCCACACTCTGCCCTCTGGCTCCTTGTCTGCCGCTCCCTCTCTCCCCTCCCCTCTTCAAACGAACTGCTTTCTTTTCTTCTCAAAGTGTTTTCTTCCAAATATTTTACAAATCCGACTTTCTGCACCGGCCACGCGTGAGCATGTGTCCTGTCTCACCTCCTGGCCTTCACCCCATCTTCTCATTTGCACTCTTACTTCTTAACTCTGCAGCTAACTGGCTGCTACCCTTTCTCGTTCACTTTTTTTTTTAATTTTTTTTTCAACGTTTATTTATTTTTGGGACAGAGAGAGACAGAGCATGAACGGGGGAGGAGCAGAGAGAGAGGGAGACACAGAATCGGAAACAGGCTCCAGGCTCTGAGCCATCAGCCCAGAGCCTGACGCAGGGCTCAAACTCCCGGACCGCGAGATCGTGACCTGGCTGAAGTCGGACGCTTAACCGACTGCGCCACCCAGGCGCCCCTCTCATTCATTTTTAAAATTCAGTTTATTTGAACCAAACAATGAGGGCAAAAACAGCTCACCCGTTGCTCCCACCCCCACCCCAGCCCCTGGCAGCCACCAGTCCACTCTGCATCTGTGAGCTTGGTTGTTAGGGTTGTTGTTTTGTTTTTTGTTTTTTTTTTTTTAAGATTCCACATAAAATTGACATCATACGGTATTTGTCTTTCTCTGACTTACCTCGCTTCAAATAATGCCTTCAAGGTCCATCCATGTTGTAACAACGGGCAGGATTTCCTTCTTTTATGGCTAAATAATATTCCATCGTAAATACGCAATCACGTCTTCTTCATCCACTCATCCATGGACACTGAGGTTGCTTCTGCGTCTTGGCTGTTGAATGATGATGCAGTAAACATAGCGGTGCAGATACCTCTTTGAGACGTGGATTTTGTTTCCTGCAGGTAAATGCCCAAAATTGGGATTACTGGATTGTAGGGTAGTTCCATTTTTAACTTTTGGAAGAAGCTCCACATTGATCTCCAGAGTGGCTGCGCCAGTTTGCGTTCTCGCCAACAGTACATTACGGTTCCTTTTTCTCCGAGTCCTTGCCAACACTCATGGTTTCTTGTGTTGATTTTAGCCATTCTGACAGGTGTGAGGTGGTATCTCATTGGGGTTTGATTTGTATTTTCCCGGTGATCCGTGATGTAGAGCATCTTTTCTTGTGTCAGTTGGTCATCTGGATGTCTTCTCTGGAGAAATGTCTGTTCGTGTCCTCTGTCCATTTTTTAATCGTATTGTTTGGGGTTTTGATACTGAGTTGTGTGAGTTCTTAGTATGTTTTGAATTTAAGTTTACCTGTTCTACCTCCTGACATCAGTGAGGTATTTATACCTAATTTTATCTCTGCTTTCTTCCTTCTTATCTTTCTTTGACACCACTCTGTTTCCTAAATGTCGTGCCCTTATAAACTTTGACTCTTTTTATTATTAAAAAAAAAAAAAACGTATGTTAACTTCTCTGGCTCTAACTGCTTCTATTTCCCCTTCTTTTCTACTTGGCTTACTGTGGCCAGCGAGGAGCCCAGCAGCCCGCCCCTTGGGTGGCCAGGGCAAGGACGGTGGCCACGGACAAGGGGGTTTTCAGGCCATTTGCCTGGGGTCCTTGAAAGCAGATTCCTCAGTCCATTTTCAAGAGCCCCTTTCCAGGACTCCCTCTGGGGAACTGGAGCCAGATGATGTGCCCCTTCCTGCTGCCCTTCTGCATGGCCAGGCCTGGTGCAATCATCATCACAGACCCACAGGTGGCTCAGGACGGCTCCTGGTCCTTTCCAGCAGGGTCCTGAGAGGCCCTTTAGACTCACACGTCAGCTACTCCTCATGCTCCGCGGCTGCCACGCCTTGGATGGCAGGGACAGTAAGAAGGAACTGCTGTGTCCTGCTTCACCCAGACAGACAGACAGATACAGAGATACACTGAGCCGATTGTCTGGGATTCAGGTGGGCCCTCCATACCTCTCTCAGGAACACCTTCTCGCTGGCCTGCAGTACCCCAGCCTCTGCCATCTGAGCGTCACCACGTATGGGGTGTAAGGAGACTTCTGCCCTGCACTGGGGTGCTCTGAGGGTTCAATAAGATGATGCGTGCGGAACGCTGAGCTCGGACCTCCGTGCGTGAGGAGGGGTGGATGAGTGCCATGGTTGCGTGAGCAGCGTTGCGTCACTATTCCCAACGTGGCCTGGCCAGGGCCGGTCCCGGTGTCAGGGCCCCGTCGTGTGGGGAAATCTCTGGGTTGTTAGGGGATTGGCCGAGGGGCAGGCATGAGTGCCACCGAAGACCTTTCTAGCTCCACTGATGATGACCTCTTGCCCTGGGTCCTGGGTTTCTGGGTTTCTGAACCCCACCCCCACGGACTTGCCGAAGAACCGGGTCACTTCCTGTCTGCTGCCGGCAGGCTGCTTATAGTCCTTATTTCCCTGGCAGACACGGACACCCGAGGCTGGGTCTGCCGGCCACAAAGCCTCGTCCCCTGCTCTGACCCAGGGCTACGTCCACGCTCTGCCGTGGAGCACGTGTGCATCCGGAACAGAACTCTTCACACACAGCGTCTCTGGCCGGTAGCACTTCCCCACCGTCTCCCAGGCCTGCCCGAGCCGCGCCTTTGTTCGAGCTGACCCAGAGAGCCCGTCGTGTCAGAAAACTGCTTTCAGGGGGTGCTTGGCTGGCTCAGTCGGTGGAGCGTGTGACTCTTGATCTAGGATTGTGAGTTCAAGCCCCACGTTGGGAGTAGAGATGACTCAAAAAAATAAAATATTTTAGGGGCACCTGGGTGGCTCAGTCGGTTAAGCGTCCGACTTCATCTCAGGTCATGATCTCACGGTCTGTGAGTTCAAGCCCCACGTCGGGCTCTGTGCTGCCAGCTCGGAGCCTGGAGCCTGCTTCGGATTCTGTGTCTCCCTCTCTCTCTGCCCCTCCCCTGCTCACACTCTGTCTCTCTCTCTCTCTCTCAAAAATAAATAAATATTAAAAAAAGAATGCTGTTTATGTCCTATTTATTAATAAGGTAAAAACTCTGGAGTTACAGTTTCCTGGCCCTTCTCTGTCACACAAGAGACGTGTGACCACAAAGATCCAGAGCAGTGTAAAGCAGGCCATGTTCACCAACGCTCCTCCCTTCCCATCCAGAGGGCGTCTGTCCCATTATCTGGCAGGTGTGAGCCACTGTGCAGAACCTGCGGGGGCCCAGAGATGCGTCAGTTGAGACCAGTGGCCCTGGGCATATCACTGCCACACACTTTCGGCTCCATCAGCAAAGGTCTGAGGCCTGCAGGAACTGGGAGCCGGTCCACACACCCAGGGATGATGCCAGCAGCCTCATGAAGGCTCCGTTCATGGCCACCATGGTAAAAGTGACACCTGGACAGCTGGCCAGCCCCAAGGCTGGACATCCCTGCCCGGCCCCTCCACACGGAGCCTGGGCTTGAGGCTGGGCCGACATGCCTCTGAGCACCTGAGATTCAGGGCTCGTCCAGCGACAGGGTTCCCACGAAGCCACCGGTGTTAGGTGTCCTGTTCCCAGGGCCCCGAGCCTCTGGAGGTCCCGCTCGGGCAGGGCGATCATTCAGATGAGCTGAAATCCATCATATAATGAGCCCCATATGATACTCATCTTTGAGGAGACATGAATAAATCATTGTGCCCGGCAGGGGCCTTGTGCCCGCGGGGACAGGAGGAGGTGTACCCGCACTTTGATGAGCAGGGCGGTGGGACGGCAGCCACTTCGGGATGAATGCCCTTTCTGTGCCGGCCCACCTAAGCCCCTGGCACCTGTGGAAACCAAAGCTGGACGGAGGGCACAGCCCTGCAGCCAAAGAAAGACAGCGGGAACAAAGCCGTCTGCTACCAGAGCTCCACCCCGGGCTGGCGGGCGGGCCGGTGGCTCGAAATGCCCGGAGCGCGAGCCGCCCCTCCTGCCTGGGGCCCCCAGGGGCCTCCGTGAGGCAGGCGTGGGTCTGTCCATGCCGCCGTTCCTCAGGCGGGCTCTCCCTCTAACAGACGTCGTCCCGCCTCCACGGAGAGACAGTGCGGCAGGGCACTGACGCGGGGCTTGGGGCTCAGCTGTGAGTCCGGGTCACCCGCTGCTCCGCCCGCGCCAGGATGTGGCTTTAGGAACAGACTTTGCTTCTCGGGTTCCTGGGGTCCCGGGCGTACAACCCATGGTGGGGATCGATACGATAAAGAATCCTGCGGGGTCTGGGGGTGCGGGTGCTGGGGCCTCCACCCTTGACCAGCCCAGATATCGCACAGAGACCAGGATTCCAAACACTGGTGTGTCAGGGCACCTGGGAGGTTCTGACCCTGCGTAGCAAACTGTCTGTTAGTGTTGCTGTGAATCCAGCATGAAATCCAATCCGTCAGGGAGGCTCCCGGAGCCGGGAGCACATTCGGTAAACACTAGAGGGCTCATGTGGGGTCACGCCACTTAGAACCCAAATGCATTTCGGCAAATGGCTCCTTTCTTGACTGGGGGGACACTTAATATGGCCACCTTTTTTTCCTGTGTTTACAAGTGTTAGTCCTGCGGATATAGGTGTCCCCATCACACGTGGGCCAGCTTCCCTGGGGCGCATAGAGGGCCCAGCCAAGTAGCAAGGGCCGTGGCTTCAGAACCAGGCCCTGGGCCACAAGGTTGCTGACACTCATGCCCTGTGGCATCCCAAACCCACGACAGAGAGCCAGGGACAATGACTTCTCCAGGGACAGGAAGGGCTCCTGGCCTCTGGCTCCCCATTTCTCGGGGCCCACCATGGCATCACCCCCTCAGAGCACTCCTGACCTGGGAAAGACACGGGTGTGGGGGCCGTGAGGGAATCGGTGCCACATCCCCCCCCCATTTCCTGGTGGTTCCCCACAGCCGTCAGTGCTCACTGGGCTATAGAAGCCTCCCCAACTGCCCATCTTCCCGGCTCTCCCCTTGTGTGTATGTCTGCTGCCTCGTGCTGGTCTCTTTACAAGGACACCTGTCATGCTGGATTGGGGCCACCCTGCTCCAGCGTGACCTCCTCTTAACCAAGCGAGCTACATCGGCAACGACCCCATTTCCACGTGGGGCCACATGCTGAGGCCCTGTGGGTGAGGGCTTCTGGGAGACTTTGTGGGGCACCACTCAACCCACAGCAGCTCAGAGCCTCGTTCCTGGTTCCTGACTGTCCAGACCAGGGGTCTCCAGGGTCTTGACGCTTTGTTCGCGTGCTACTAATGCTTTTGAAAAACCAAGTACTCACTGTCCCGTTTTTAAGACAACATTTACGATTTTGTGGCCTGAGTTTACATGGCTGCCTGGATGTGTGTTCTAACATAGTGTGGGTGGGAGCTGCAGCATTTATCCCATGGGCCCCAGAAGGCCCTGTGCACGTGCAGGGGGGTGTGCTGTCCGCCCCTCACCCGGATCAGCAGTTTCTGCGCCTTCCTGGCTGTGCTAACTACCCACCCTGCACTGACCCAGGCCTCTCTCGCTTTGGGGCTGTGCTCAGCCCCATCCTCTCCCGGGCTGCCTGGGTCCTGCCCTAGTCAGCCAGTGCTAGTCCCGGTCCCAATGTGGCCTGGCGAAGCCCCCTCCATGTTCCAGCCCATGTTCCATGTTCCCAAACGTGTTCAGCGTCTTTCTTTAAGTGAACGCTTGAGGAAGCTCCAGATACAGCAGACGAGGGCACAGGTGCTCTGTCTGGGAAAGGTGGGGTGCTGGAGCCTCGGGTCCCCCCCGGGGGCTCCCCACGAGGCACCTCAGGACAGCCCCGAGGCCCTTCTGCACATTCAGGAGCTGCCGGAAGCATCTTCTAGAAACCACCACACAACGTCAGCATGTTCACACAGACACGTGTGGAAAAGCAGGTGCATTTTCTGTTGGGTCACTTCGCTCACAACTGTGGAGGCAGGCCGTCCACGGGCAGCCCGGCCTGGATCATTTGTGCCCAAGCAGTCACGTCGGATATTGTCATGTGGTCACATTCAGGAATCTGGTGGTGCTCGAGGCCCTCATTTGGAATAAAGGATTGTGTCAGCATTTCTGAATTCCTATTTTCAATGATTTGTAATGAAGCATCTTTTTAAAATGGTTTCAGCTGTTGGAGCTATATGCAGCCAAGAGAATAGATCCTGGGGCTTTTTTAGCACTCCACTAACTATGAAATTGTTTGATTTTTACAAAACATATTTAGCAAATTGTTAAAAGTATTGGCTAAACACAGCATTTCATAAATGAAATGTTGAAACGATCAAGATGTTGAACTTTAAAATCATCTGCTTTCGCTGAACAGTGCCTTTTTTTACAAAGTTCAATTTTTAACATAATTTTACACAACATTATAAGTGCATCGCTACATGTTGTAAATATCACGCCACTACACATTCTAATTACCTGATTACATTCATTTACATTAAATTTGTGATTGAATGTAATTTCATGCTTCGTGAGTGACAGTCCTTTCAAGACACTCTGATCACACTGTGTCGCTGCGTGCGGAAGCCAGCGCGCCCGGACCCGGGACATCCACAACAGCAGTTAGCAAACCAGCCGATGTGTCGGGGTTGGCAAGTCAACGGCTCCCGGAGAACCGTGTGTTACGGAGCTCGCCCGCACCGAGGGAGGCGCTGGAAGAAGGGCCCTCGCGTCCGTGGCTTTGGTTGTCTGGGGTCCTGAGACCATAGCCAAGTAAGATACCACTTTGTCTCAAAAAGTAGGGGATTTTGCTCCGTGCTGTGAGGATAGCAGCGTCACAGGGAGGGTGACGGCCACCTCCCGCATTGTGGCCGAGTCCTTGTAACCCCCAGGAAGCCCGTCTTCACTTGCAGGATGTCGTGGGCTTCTTCCAAATTCTGTCTCCTCTCCTGCCGTCACCATAGCAACCTACATCCTGTGGTGTGCCCAGGGACACTCTCAGAGCAGCTAGGAGGGGGAGTCTTAGCCCTGAATCTCTCCTTACATAACTGATTTTATTTCTTCTGGGGAACATTTGGACTCATGTGACATTTTAGCAGACACGAGTAACAGTGAAAGGCCTCTGGATGTGTTGGCTCCCCGTGACATCCTGATGGTCTGTATTTGTTGGAGTCCTCCCCTACGGGTAGCATGAAAAGATCAGGAGAACCCAAAACTATCTGTGTGCTGCATGGGAATGACAGAGGAACACAGGTGCGGGCGCGTGCTCTAGGACGAGATGGGGACCCTCACCCGGCAGCCAGGGCGGGCTTGTGCGCGAGCTCCGTGGCGCTTCCCCAGGCACAGGTGGGGCCCCTCCACCTGCACGGGCATTTAAGAGAAACAAACCACAGCCTCCCTCTCCTGAGGGGACAAACGAGGGTACGGTGTGGGTGTGCTCACCAGAGCACGTGCAAGAGTGACCCGACGGATTTGTGAAGGCAGATTGCTGGCCGTGCCCCGGCGCTCCTGACTCAGTGCAGCTGGCCTGGGAGAGGTCTCCTCTCCATGATATTATGGAGATATAGGGTCCCCCAGACAGAGCCCCGCTGGCTTCAAGAACAGCACTAGGATCTCAGTCTGATCCCACCACCTATTGACCCTGGGGTGGAGCCGCCTTTCTATCTGCACCACCCCCCCCCCAAACTGACAGCCTCTTATTTAGAAGGAGCAGTGAGATCAGTCACCTAGAAGGAAAGGAAGAGGGCATCTTCCCGGAGCCCGGTTCCTCTCCAGAAACCAGTTTATGAACCAGTTGCCAGAGATCCCCGGACTGAGGGATTTATTTGATCCAACCCACTAAATATGCATTCAGGGTCCATTCCGCAGGAAAGATTCTGAAGTAAGACCTCTCTTCAAAGGACTCACCTGTTGAGAATGCCCATGACCAAATCCAGCCCAGGAGCTTCCCTCCGTGGCGAAGATTTACACGTGGGGGATAGTATTTTATTTTGTTAATGTTTATTTTTGAGAGAGAGAGAGAGAGCACGTGAACGGGGAGGGACAGGGAGTGGGGGACAGAGGCTCTGTGCTGTTAGCACATGCTTGACACAGGGCTCGGACTCGCGGACCACAAGATAGTGACCTGAGCCGAAGTCAGTTGCTTAACCGACTGAGCCACCAGGCGCCCTGACACTTGGGGCTAATATCTTACACAATGTCAGTCTTTGCCTTTAAGTCTATCACAGGTGTAGTAGGAAAGCGAATAACTATACTTTCCTCCCATTTTGTTCCAAAAACAAAATAATCGTTCTATTCCTGAGCTCACACAGGCCAGGTTCTCTTCAGATCAAAGACATTCCGTCAATATTCAAAGTAGCCAGAAAGGTGTGAACCATAAAAATAAGCAATGTTTCTGGAAGTCGCGGGGGTGGAGGAAGGCAGAGGAGACCCCCACTTTGGGATCGGAAGTACTATCTTGTATTTTGCACGTCATTGGAAACAGGTGCGGCGTAAGAGATGCCAAAAGATGATTGTGGAAGCGGGCGATTTCTGACGGTACTGGGATAACCAGACGACCGCTGGTCATGCAAAGTCCCGCTGCGCCCCCCCCCCCACTCCCATGCGTTACTCACACAGGGGTGCTGAACTGCTGGCGGATGTGCGGGGCGGGGGGTGTTCTATGGGTGGGGTTCTTCTTACTGCGGTGGCTCGGACGGCCGCTCCCAGCCACAGAGGACGGGACCTGTCTTCCCAACAGCTGTTGCTTAGACCTCCCAGGGTCACTAAATTGTGCAAACTTGTCCTGCGTGTCCCCCAGGCTTCATTTCTGCTGTGTCTGCAGGCCAGCGCCTGCCTGCCTTTCTGCCTGCCTTCCTTCCTGCCTTCCTTCCTGCCTGCCTGCCTTTCTTCCTTCCTTCAGCATTTAACATATTTATCAAGACACTGGTTTAAAACATTTAGTAAATAGACTTTCACAAAGGCAGGAGATGCGGTTGAGGCCTTGCCAGCCCCCAGCCCCGCGCCCATCTCAGCCAGTGCCCGCATCCTGGCTTCACACCTAAACCTAGACCTGAGTCCCTCGTTCCCAGTCTTTTCTAGAACATGTCCCTGGACGTGCCTTCCCCACCTCCACCTCAATATGCCACAGTTCATTTCGCTTGCCAGTTTGCCTTTTCGCCCGGGCCTCATTAGCACATCAGTCAGTGGGGGCTGCCCTCTGCCAGTCGGGGAAGCAGGAGGAGGCCCAGGACGTACACCGACCTCTCCACCTTGAGGGAGGAGAGGGCGCACACACAAGTGGTGTGACGGCCAAGGGGCGACCCCCACGATGGTGTGGGCCGCAGAGGAGGAAGAGCCCAGTGTGAGCACGGACAAGTGGGAAGGGTCCAGGGACAGTGAGTCCCCCAGGCCCGGGCGATCTGGGGGCGGGGGTCACATGTCAGCTTTGAGGTCCCCGGAGAGGAATGTAACCAGGCAATTGAGCAAAACTCCTCAAGTTTCAGAAGGATTTCCAGAACAATTTGCCACCTGGAAATGAAATCGGACCAGCATGAAGACCGCTGTGAAATGTCAGGGCACAAGCTGGTTTCCCGGGGTGCAGGGGTGAGGGGAAAGGGGGCTGAGCCGCCCCCACATCCCTGCAGGCTCAGCAGACGTGCAGCGGCCGCCCTGTGCTGTGCGCCTCCCTCCCCTCTCTGCGCCCATGGGGGCCCCCTCTCCCGGCCTAGGCTGTCCTGTTCACACCTCCTTCATGGCCCCCGGCCCCCAACTTTCCAGGTCAGCTCAAGGGGCACGGCTGTTCTTTCTCATGTTCAGTGGCTATAGCTTCTCCTCTATCAATAATTTTAAAAGTAAGTGACTGGATTGTTCTATATTTGTATTTCTAAGAAAAGAAATCGAAGCCATGTAGGTTTATTGTTTGTTGCTGTAGCCTGTGAGCCGCCCCGTGCCCGCTAGAGCCGCTTCCTGGCTTCCCCTCAGCTAATGCCAGTTTGGGGAGCCCCCGCTGTGCCACCGCGGCTCCTGTGACGTGTGCGGTGCGTGTGGATGTGGTATCCTTGGGGACGGTAGTCCTGGCAGGCGACCTGCTTGCCGAGCACCGTTCTGAGCACTTGACATGTATTGTCACAGCCCCGGGAAGGAAGTACCAGGAAGCACCCATTTTACAGATG
Source organism: Felis catus (assembly GCF_018350175.1). Lineage (NCBI taxonomy): Eukaryota > Metazoa > Chordata > Mammalia > Carnivora > Felidae > Felis > Felis catus. The sequence continues at coordinate 81,221,737 of NC_058368.1, forward strand.
GGGAAATTGAGGTCAGCTTTCCTAAGTTCATACAGACCGAAGATTTGACTGGTACTTCCATAATACTATCCGATTATGTACGTGTTAACACCTCCACCCCTTTGTGATGCTGACTTCACAGATGGGTCCATCCCAGGGAGCATTTGCAGAAGTAGGAATTCTGAGCCCGGCCTGGGGCCCGGGCCCTCTCATCCACCAAGAACAGCTCTCATACAGCGTGGAGAGTGGCATAGCGAGGGACCCCTTTCCTTGGTGAGGCACCGAGGCCCGGGGCTGTCTGGGTCCCTCGTCCTTCCCACCCCGGGGCCCATCGGAGCTGCCTGCCTCCCCGCCACCTGCTCCCTCCTGCCTGGTACCATCAGGTGACCACGCAGAGCTGTCTGACAGGAGCCGCCGGCATTTTCTAAGGTAAGCAGGTGCAGGAGGAAAAAGGGCCACGCTTCTTAGGAAGTCAGACAGCCGTGCAGCACACAGAGGCAGGCGGCTGCTCTCAAAGCCGCAAATCAGGTCCTTTCATTTGTGTAGAATGGATCGATTTTGAATGCACACCTTGAAATTGCTGGTTATAGAATTTGGTACATTTGACTGTAGTATAATTGTCCAAGGCTGTGCTATCCCAATCCCAACCCCGGGTGACAAGCTCACGCTCTGGTCTGATTCTTCCGGAGTCATCACCTGGTGTCCCAGGAAGCGCGTTTTGTAGGAGATGCCATTTCTGCTTCTGTTTCCAGCATATGAGTGACACTCTTGGGGTGCCTTTGTTTTCCTGAGACATTACCTACCTGCCATGGGCTACTGCTTCGGATTTTTCACAATGGATTTTCATCTGTGCGTTCGTGCTCTTTCCTGCTGACTTCTGCTCAGCTGAACCCTGCAAACGAAACAGTGCAAGTAGTCCCATGCCGAAGCACCCACTCTCCTCTGTCTCCAGTTTTAAGCACTCCTTCAGACTCAAGCACCCGCTCTCCTCTGTCTCCAGTTTTAAGCGCTCCTTCAGACTCTGGCTTCTCTGTGAGAAGCAGCATCGGGCACAGAGGAGAGGAAGATGTTGGTGTCACGGCCTCACACAGAGGGGCCCTGACCTTGTCCCCCCATAACCCCGAGTCCAGGCTGCAGCCGAGGAAGGCTGTCCCCAGAGGTGACCCACTAGCGGGAGGTGTGGGACAGCGCCCCGCTCCACTATGAATGTTGCCATTCCTAGAAAACGAAGAAGGGCCATCTCAGGAAGGGCGTGTGGTGTCGCGGCCATCTAAGCCTGGCATGAACTAGGGGACCCAGTCCCTTCCAACAGCCCAGGTCAGCCTGCCCCGCCTCAACGCCAGGAGGGCTCCCCGCATGTGGGCCACCGAGGAGCAGGCGTCTGAGCCTGGCATGCCGGCTCCAGGGACAGAGCTCAGTCTGATTAAACTCAAACGCATAGTCCCCGTGGCTCTGGCCCTGTGGGCCACGACTGATCCCCACCTACGTCACAGGAAGCCGCCCCTTCCGCCTAGAGTTCAGTCCCATTTGCTTCATAGAAGGCTCTATGTTCGAAAGAAAGGAAGAAAAAAGCTATTGAGAAGGAGGAGGGGAGAAGGGAGGAAAGACAGAGAAAAGAAGGAAGCAGGGGGGAGAGGACAGAGCGAGAAAGGAAAATTCTTTCACTAATGGTCTCTTGTTAAAGTAAGTTAAGAAGAGTGGTGAAAGGCCACATGAGATAGGCCTGTTCCCGTGTCACCACTGGTTTTGACTTTTGTTGTGAACTACAGCCCTCCACGGCTCAGACAGCTGTGAACAGCAGGTGTCCCTGTCCGTGCCTCTGACCTCTCCCCTTTGGGTGCACACGTCTGTCACATTGATTCCTCTCTCTGAACCCAACACGGTTACATTTTTCACAGAGAAAATGTGGATTATAAGATCCTCCAGATAAGTAATACAATTAAAAACACAGCAGGGGCGCCTGGGTGGCTCAGTCGGTTAAGCGGCCGACTTCGGCTCAGGTCATGATCTCGCGGTCCGTGAGTTCAAGCCCCGCATCGGGTTCTGTGCTGACAGCTCAGAGCCTGGAGCCTGTTTCAGATTCTGTGTCTCCCTCTCTCTGACCCTCCCCCATTCATGCTCTGTCTCTCTCTGTCTCAAAAATAAATAAACGTTAAAAAAAAATTTTAAAAAAAACACAGCAAAAGGGGTGCCTGGGGGGCTCAGTCAGTTAAGCGTCTGACTCCTGATCCCAGCTCAGGTAACGATCTCATGGTTTGTGAGTTCAAGCCTGGCATCGCTCTCTGTGCTGACAGCCTAGAGCCTGCTTGGGATTCTCTCTCTCCTTCTCTCTGCCTCTCCCCTGCTCGCACTCTTCTGTCTTTCCCCCTCCCTCTCTAAATAAATAAATAAACATTAAAAAATTTTTTTTAAATTCTGCCCTGTGGACGTGGACGCTCCCTGCTGGCTCACATCCTGGGACCTTCACTGTTGACAGCCCGACGCCTGGGCCTGTGGCCTTTTTTTCTGTTCATTTGTTATCCTAACTTCTCATTTTTTAAACAAACGTGAGATCACATTCTTGCTGTAGTTTCACAGCTTGATTTGTAGTTGACAATAAACTGCGGCTCTCTCTCTACATCAGTACAAATACCCCATTTCTTATTTCGCTTCTCAGTAGATGTGCCATATCTCCTTGTGCGGATGGTTTTGTAGTTTATTCTTTAACCAGAAAATCCCAAGGGACATCCGCATTACTTGCGACTGTGTTTTGCACTAAGTCATTTCCAAATCTGTAAGCAGCCCTGCAGTGAACACTCCTCCCGCTGGGGCACACTCTGGAAGCACCTCTGGTGTGGGGAGTCCCAGGAGTAAAAACCAGGGTGAGTGTGAGCGCTGAAAGCCCCAGTGTGTGTCTGCGTGCACCCGTCCCGTCCCTCTCTGTGTTGGTGGCTGTGGCTGAGAGAGGCGCCCTGTGTCTGCAGAAACCCGGCCAGGAGTCCCCCGTCCCCACTCACGTTTCTTTTGCTCTCCCGCCTAAAACAATGCTGTTGCATGGAGACTGGTCTAGAAGCTACCGTGTGTGGGCTTTGCAGGACTTAATCTCCACACTCATCAGGATGGACGCTTTCCACAGCAGCACGTCTGTGAGGCCCTGATGTGCGCCCCGTCCTCTGATTCTGGGGCCCGGCTTCTTCCGGAGGGAGGAGGGAGAGGGTGACGGGAGGGTGACAACCACATGCTCGGCTGTCCTGAGGCCATCGATTTCGTCTCAGGTCCCTGAGCTGTGCGTGTGCAGGCCTTAGCTGGGCGTTCCAGCGGGTGCTGTGTGACCAGGGCTGGCTCCTTCTACCCTGTTGAGTGCTGAGGCCTGCGTCCACTGTCGTGGGCTCCTGGCCGGCCCCGGGCCGGGGGAGGAGGGCACGTAGCACACACACACACATCTTTAACCTTTTATGATGAAGATCAACATTCAGGACAGTGACCCACAGGGCTGCAAAATCCAGAATCAGCAAAGAAACACCAATTTGCAGCCCTTTTCTGTATTCTCAGAGGCAGAAAAATGTTCCCACACATTTTCACATACACTTGCGATAGCATTTCTCAAAAACAAAAGTTATATCTGGGTTAACTGTATTAATCAGGAAAAAATCTAAAATTTAACCCAAATGCCCCATTTTCTGAGCATCGCTGTAGAGTCTCCTGCCCCGCGTGCACCGTGGCCCACACTGTGCCCCACCACACGCGCCTCCCCGCGTCCTCAGCCTGGCCACCACCCGCTCACCCAGACCCCACCTGTGCCACAGACGCGTTCCCTTTGGTTCTGCACGTGTCTTTCACCACCGCAGGGGTCTAACTAGTACCGAGAGGAGCATCTTTATTTTAATGGTTATCTAGTTACTCGAACCTGTACTGCACAGGAAAAAGCTAAAACTGTCGCATCGAACCCACGATTTCAACAATATTGTTGCTTAGCTAAGTACAAGAAGTGAGTCAATTTGAAGTCAATTTAAAGAAAAGTATTAAGTAAATGGCAGTGCAGGTGGTCCAGGGCTGTGTGAAGAGCGGACAGTGTTAATCAAGTGACGCGGTCACAGCTCAGTCCCCCTACATTCTTCTCGTCTGGAGGACCCTCTGGTCCCTCAGCACTGAGCTTTGGGCCACACGGGTGTCACCCTTGAGCCCGTGCACACACATCTGCCATCCCCTTCCGTGCGGGGAGGGAGTGTTGATCCAATGTCTGCTGACTGGGGCGTTAACTGAAAAGTTAAGCCTGGTCTCTTTCAGGAATTGATGAAAACCTTTGGAAAAAAATTTTATCTGTATGTATTTATAGGGCTTTTTTTTTTTTTCTGAACGTAGAACTAAGACATGCTTGTTGCCAAGAAAAAAAAAATGCGTATATGGTAAAAAAGAAAACTTCCCAAAAATTGCCACCCAGGAAAAATAAAAATGAGTTCTCCCCTGCCCATCCCGTTCTCTCCCTCTCTCCACACAGACACACACACACATGTGCACGCACACACCTTTGTGATTTGTGTGCTGACACAGACCATCCTCTGTGCGCGGCTCTCTTACATATGGATCCGTTTCCCGTCCTCACTCAAGTAACACCAGTCCCCCAACAACACAGCTCAGTGTCATAACTAAAAACTTGCACAAAGTACCAGCCTCACTGCCAGCTCCTCTGTGGCCAGACAGACACGCACCAAGGTCCGTGACAGATGACGTGTGTCCCAGGCCGGCCCTCGCACAGACGGCAGAGTGGGTAGGCGTGATGCCTCCCTGTGTCCAGCAATGAACCCACAGGACATTTCATGGACCTGGACGCTGCAGAGGGACCTGGCCGCAGAGAAGGCATACGGCACAGAAGCCCGAGGCGGCCACTGCACAGCCGGGATCCGAGCTGAATGTGAGCGGTGCAAACAGCAGCAAGGGCCAGCCGCGGGGAGGGGCTCGCTGTGCTGGGGACCTGAGCCGCGCAGCCAAGGGCGCGGAGTGAGGACAGTGGGCATCCCAGAGGCAGTGACATAGCAGACCCATCGCGAGCGCCCGCAGAGGCTGGCAGTGACCCGCTCTGTGTCCCAGGTCTCTCTGAGAACAGGCAGGTACGGTTCAAACACCTTTATTTCTTATTACAAAGAAATAAAGCCCTTTATACTCTCAGTGTTCCTATCGTGTCACACTACAGTGACCTAAATAGGCATCAAGCGTTAGGAAAACATTATTGTTACATTTATAACTAACAGTAAGAGAGTTTCTAAGGCTTTAATAATTAAAAAAAAAATTTAATTACTTATTTATTATTTTTTGAGGAGAGCAAGTAGGGGAGGGGCAGACAGAGGGAGAGAGAAAATCCCAAGCAAGTTCTGTGTTGTCAGGACAGAGCCCGACATGGGGCTCGAACCCATGAACCGTGAGATTATGGCCTGAGCCGAAGTTGGACGCCTAACCAACTGAGTCACCCAGGCGCCCCCTTAACAAAAATTTTTAAAGGTCACTGTGCACCTGTCTCCCCGCTGATCCCGGAGACGGTCTTCCTGGTTTGAGGCAGGACTGCCGGAATGGGGAAAACGGGATCATTCTGCCTTCAGGTTTCCTCCCACGACACGTGACTCCTCTTCTGTGCCCGCGCACAGACTGGCTGGACTCTGGGCTGTTGCCTTCATTTCCTCAGCAAGCCCTTCTTGGTGGATTTAGGTAAGCCCCATATTTTAAAATTTTAAATCTGGGAGGAGAAGGTGCCCAGGAGTAGCGGGGATCCCGAGCCGGGAGGAAAGTGCTGCAGAAAGGGAGTGAAATCCCCACTCCTCTGCCCGAATGTGCCCGGGGTTTTATTATAAACGTGTCCCGTCTGTAATAAACAGCCCATTGTTGTTGATGTCACAGCTGGAGGGCCGCACAGACATGTGCCTGCCCACGTCCTCTTTACTCTGCTGCTGATGCGCACTCCTGCCTTAGGGTCACAGGGCGGCCAGACACCTGACATCCAAGGCGAGGCAGAGGAAATGGACAGCAGGTTGGGGTCACACAAGCCCGGGGAGGGGACAACGCACTGCACACAAGGCCGCTCGGGGCCCTCTCTGACAGGAAGAACAAGCAGGCACCACGGGGACAAGCTCGCAGGCAGGAGAGGGCGGGGTGGCCCCTGGGTCCCCTGGGAGCACACGGCTGCCTTGCTGGAAGAATTCCACGGGCTGGCAGGGAACCTAAGCCCACCACTCAGGACTCAGCAGGCCCTGCGCCTGGTCCCCGTGATAAGGAGGGCTGCTTGGCTGAGGGACCTTATCCGTGGCTGCAGAGTCGGGAGGGGACCCGCAGTCGGGCCTTCTGAGACCCTCACAGCTACCCCAGACATCAAGGCAGCACATGACGCTGGGTCTTAATTTTAGGCCTTACACAAAATACCGTTTATGCTCAGAACAGCAGAAACTCTGCCGGCTCTGTTTGTCATCTAGCAACCGCTGGGTGGACCGTCCAGCTGGCCACCTACCTGTGTCCCTAAAAGGGACGTTTAACCACATGGGGACGTCAGCTTATCCTACAAAGGACACGTCAGCTGTGGATGGAAACGCTCCCGTGCCAGGCTCTCCCTAGTTTGACCGACACGGGCACCTGCCGATTGCCCACCACGTGGAGCCCCGCCAATCGGTACAAACTGTGGACCGTGCGCGCACCCCACCTGCGACCCCGTCTCTGTTTTCATGTTTCGTTTTGCTATTTATTTCTCAGAAAGCACTGTCTGCATGTGATACACACTCAAGGGCAGCAAAGAGCGGGCTGGGGGGCACCTCCTACGGGGCAGGCACGTCTGCGCGGTGCCCTCGCACAGGAGGCGGTTTGCCGCAGAACAGTCACCGCATGGTTTTTGTTAGGCGTCGACCTACGAGCCTCCCAAGTACACGTGGCTCCCCTGACACATAGCACGTGGGCAGCCAGGCTCGAGAGCAAACACAGGCCCAGACGTCGGCCTGCCTTCGCCTCCGTGGCCCGCTGTCACCTGGGCCGACAGAGTGTCTCCCCGTGAAGTGTGCCTGCCCCCACCCCGAGCGAGCGGCCGTTCGCTGACCCGACGCAAGGGCATTTGCAGGATGTGCTCCTTCCATCTTTATTGTCGCGCCAACGCACTGCTGTGTCCCGTGAAGAAAAAATTGCAGCTCGTGCCTGCCGCATAGGGACGACACACACCATCGTGGGCGTCTGTATTTGCCTTTAAAAATAATCGGGCGGGGGGCGGTGCCTGGGTAATTCAGCTGGTTAAGTGTCTGACTTCAGCTCAGGTCATGATCTCACGGTTTGTGGGTTCGAGCCCCGCATCAGGCTCTGTGCTGACAGCTCGGAGCCTGGAGCTTGCTTCGGATTCTGTGTCTCCCTCTCCCTCTGCCCCTACCTGGCTCATGCTCTGTCTCTGTCTCTGTCTCTCTCTCTCAAAAATAAATAAACACTGAAAAAAAGATAAATAATTCAAGCTACAGATCGCTTAGAGAATCGTGGCTGCAAGCTAAGGTAGGTGACGTGAGGACTCTAGCCGGAGCCTAGAGATAATAGCCAGCGCCCTGCACCCATGTGACTTCCTACTCGCCAACCCAGTAGAGCCCTCGCTGGGGAGGGTCCACCTGTGGCCAGGAAATGTGGAATCAGGGCCCCCGCGAAACTCAGAACATTTTTACCTTTTTCAAAAGTGTTTCCCTATTCTCTGCTTTTTTCTTTCTGGATGTTTCCTCTCCTCACGGTGTCCCCTCCTGCAGTCAGGAGTGCGGCAGACCTCACAGTACTGACTGCGAGGTCAGTTTCTAACCTGGCTCACTTTGGACAATATTTACCTTTTTCTGATGGTTTGATGTGAGGAAAGATGTGATAAAATTGCTGGGATTTCAAAAAGAGAGATCACGTGAACGAGTCAGATCACAAGACCTATTCACACTCAGGTTCAACCAGTGCCAGATATGACACAAACGTTCCATGCCACCACACTATTTAGTGAGTGTCGAAAAGATCAGGCGACTCTCAGAACAAGCAGAGTCTCCACTTTTCGGGGAGAGGACACAAAACAAGAGAGGATGAACGGGACCTTGTCGTTACTGGCTAATTCCAGCAAACCTGAGTGTCCACCCATGATTATCTTCTGTGCAGTTGAGCACAGGCTGTTCTCACCCACTCGATGCCCGTGACACACCAGGGAAGCTAACTCAGAGATCTCCCCGCTTCCTTCCGGTCAGCACTGCTGGGGTCAGCCTGTGGCCGAAGTCCAGAGCATTTTCTGCCAATGATTATCCCAACCCCTCAACCCGCACCTCACCAAGAAGCTTCCTCAAAAGCTGGCTTGGTGGTGACTCCCTGGTGACGCTACAGAGGGAAGACGCTGCCCTTTTGCCGCCTCTTATGACCGTTGTGGTCACCTCCTGCCCACCCCTGCATCGACCCAGGGATCCGCAGGACCCTAGGTGTCTTGGCATTTTAATGATAGAAAATCTAGAGAAACCTAACAGTATCAAAGCTGAAATTGCAATCACTTGTAGTCCTTATTGTGAAATAATTTGAAAAACCATAGTCTTTTGGAAGCATTCTGCCACAGCCCTCCAGGATCAGACACGGATCTCCAGGCTGTGCTCTGGGCTGCTGTCATGGGCTGAACTGTGTCCCTGTGAAGGTGGCGAAGTCTTAGCCTCCTAGCACCTATGAGGCTGACCTTTTTTGAAAAAGAGTCATGGCCGATGATCAAATTAAGATGAGATCATCCATCATGATGTGCTGTCCTTGTAAACCCTGGTCCTCATCCGTTGTGAGTGGTATCCTTATAAAAGGAGGGAGTCTGGACCCAGGTGCACACACAGGTGCACACATAGGGAGAGTGCAAGGTGAGTGTGGGGGTGGGTGATGCTTCTACAAGCCCAGAAACACCGAGGATCACCAGAAGCTACCACCAGCTGGAGGAAGAGGGGGGGAGCAGGGAGCAGACTGTCCCTCGTGACCTCAGAAGAAGCCGGCCGTGCCGCCATGGTGATCTGGCTGTGCCCTCCACACCGTGAGGCAGTAACCCAGCCCATGTGTGGTGCCGTTCAGTGGTCTGCACAAGCCAGCACCCTCTGCAGGAGATAACCTTCTTCCAGCCGTGCAATGTCCTTGGACTTGCCTTTATTATGTTAAAAACAAGAGGAGTTGGACAGGTCTGGGATGTCGAGAGAAACAGCACCTTGGGCCCCAGCACGTGAAGCAGGAAACTGTGGGCATGCTGTGGCCAGAGCGTCAGCTGGGGGGTAGGGAGTCTGCTACCCACCTGCCACAGCCCTTCTCCTGGGAGCGTCTTCAGGGAGCCCAGGTTGGAAATCACTTGACCATCCTGCCTCAGGTCACCGAGAAGCTCTAGGTCGTCTGACAATGAACTCACCATCCAAGTGCATCACAGCGCAACAAACTGTAAAATACACATTTGAGGAGTAACTGTCTTTTAAAAAGTCTTCTTTATTGCAGGTTATTTTGTGTTTGAGTATTTGAGTGTGTGTGTGTGTGTGTGTGTGTGTGTGTGTGCTCGTGCGCACACGCGTGTGAGAGGGATGAGATGGTTCACGTCTTTTTGGTTGACTTTGGTAAATCTACAGACCCTCCCAACCCTGGCAGGTGTGAGTGCACCTACAGCCACACTGCCCATCAACCCCAGATAAGGTCAGGGAGGCCAGAAAGGGAGCGGGTAGCCAGCCTCGCCCGTAAATGGTTGGCCATCAACAGCAGCCTCCACAAGAGGAGACTTCACAAAAAACACTCTCCTGGACATCATCCTGTGCTGGTCTCCTTGCCTCCAGTCTCTTCCTCCAGCATTCTTGTTGAAGGCAGTGTGAAGGGAGCGTTAGCAGAACCGTGGTCTCGCACCCCTGCGTGAGCCGTGGTTTCTTCGCTCTCGACATGCACAGTGGCCCTGAGGCTCCATCGATGTGAGCTAAATGCCGTATCTGAAACCAACCACAAGCGATTAAAGTGTTAAATGGGCTTTTTCGGGTCTTGCACGGCCAGGTCTGTCTGACACACGGGATGGAGTGTGAGGGGACGCCACCCCCGTTTATCCCATGTTCCTGATGGTGCAGAAGGAACGCTGGGCTCAAGCCTGGATTTTTCCAAGTTTCCTGTGACATAGTCTTCATAATTGCATTTTACTGAGAAGTACTGTATCCAACTCCCACTGGCCAGCCCCTCTCAGGGGATATGCAGAGTTACAGTCCACTCATTGGGACCACTGGTCCCAATGCACAAGGAACCCAGTGCACAAGGAACCCAGCCCTGGGCCCCACAGTGACAGCCTGCTCATTGGCACCACTGGCCTGGCTCCCTCCCTTCCTGATGTCACTGCCCTGCCGCCTTCCTTGCGCCTCCTGGGATCACCTCCCAAATAATGCCCTGCTCTCAGTCTGTCTCTGGACGGCACGGGGGGAATCCCACGTGAAATGATGTAGACTTGATCCTGGAAGCAGGGGAGCCATGGAAGATTATAAGCCAGGAGCTGGCAGCCTGAGTCAACGTTTCAGGACGTTCATTCTGCCACAATGTGGAGGAAGGACGAGCCGGGAGACAGGATGGACGGCAGTGGCTGTCAGGGAGAGGAATGCAGAACAGGGAACCGGAGCCCCTGGGAGCACCAGGCATGTGGAGGAAGGAAACTGAGGAAGGATGAGGGGGGAGGGGAAAGCAGAAGACCCCGACCCGTTTCTCCAGAAGCAGCGGGAACTGCGTGCTCCAGGGATCACTCCTGTTCTTGCGGCTCCCTGAGGCCAGGAGACGGCTGTGAGCCAGCGCACAGACAGGAGACAGGTAGGGACGGGGGACTCCTCAGTGAGTGGCCGTCGGGCCACACATGCAGGGAATCTGGTCCGGAGGGCGGTTGAGATGGTGAAATAACCCACCTTCCTGGACGGCGCACAGTTCCTTCCGTGTGGTGTGTTTTCAGTCCGTTTATGTTCAGTTTAATTAGATGAGCCTGAAGTTGATGATCGCTGGCTGTTTGTCTTTTGGCTTCGAGGGAAAATCTGCGAAGCAACATGCTTCTCAAACCACAAATGTCTAGGACGGTTTTACAGGGGTTATTCCTGGTGGCTACGTGCCAACCCTTTAAGTATCTCTCAGAATAAAAGGGGCAAGGTTTTAGGTTGTCCTTTCCTCGTAACTACTGAAAACCACAAGGAATGTTTTGCTCACTCAGAGCCATTTATTTTATACACGAAACAGGATAGAATGGTATCTCGGCTTCCTCTTGGGAAGAGCACTGTGTCCCCTGGAAGGCGGATCTGGTAAATCGCGCGGGCAGAGGACGCACTGCCAGGGGACAGCACGGGGATCGAAGTGATGTTCAGTGTCCCTGGCTGTGGGAGAGAGAAGATAAAACAAACACACACGCGCACACGCGACAACGTGGCAGGAGGCAGGGGAGGGGGAGGGCTTGGGCCTCACGCACTTGGGTCCCTTCCCGCGACCCCAGTAGGTTGTCAGCAGAAACAGTCATAAGTACAGAATGCTTCACGGGATTGATTCTGTTGTGGCTCCTTTCAAATGTGTGTGTGCTGTAGGCAGAGGGAAGGTCAGAAGTGCAAGAAAGGAATGCTGGGCAGGTGCTGACACACGACGAAGCCACGCGCAGGTGAAGGAGACGGGCAGGATCAAAGTGCAGCGGCCAGGTGACGGCTGTTCTGGCAGATGTGGACGGTTCACGTGGCTGCAGTGTGGCGGCTGCACAGGGACAGATGGGGAACATGCTGTGGGCCGCGCGGGGACAGATGGGGATGGGCCGTGGGTCGCGCGGGGACAGACAGACGGGGACGTGCCATGGGCAAAGCGGGGATCACGCCGGGAGGGGCCTCCAGAGCAGCCGGGGGTTGGGGCCCCATCCCTGAGGACGAAGCATGCCCTTGAGCATGCCACCAGCTGTAAATAAGTGAGGGTTTTATTCTTAGCATCCCCGTGAGTCACCGCCGTGGCGGTGGGACGGAGAACAGGGCAGACACGTATAGAAACTAGCGGCTAGTGTCCAACGGTCCCTTACGACAGAGAGAGAAGAGGCAACGTTGAGATTGGGCCGGTAGAATCGGTGCCTTCCGTCAAAGCCGGGAGTGTGAGGAGAGCCATTTATTTGTGGCGACAAGAGGGACCTGATGAGCCACAAGGAGAGCCGTGTGGGTTCGAGGCAGCAGTGAGGTGTTCGTGTGGAAGGTCCCCACATAGCCAGAAATTCAGGCTGGGAATTGATGGAGATAACGTGAGGCCAGAAACAGCAGTGACTGCTGCAGACTGTGGAAAGGAGAAGGGGCCGGGCAGCACTCAGAGCCCCTGCTGGCTCTCCAGAGTCCTCTGTGGCTGGCGTGTCCCTGCCTCCCGCTCGCAGGCAGGGTCCTGGCACAGACACGCTCTTTACGATTGACCGTGTTGTTCGCCTGGGGCCGGGGGACAGCAAGTGGGCAAGTGTGGGGCGTATGAGTCTCTGCACACGCGTCAGAGAGAGGCCTGGAGGCAGGTGGGGGGCTGCCCGTTGGGCTCAGCTGGGAGTGTGAGGGGGGCACGCTAGGCCCTGGCTGGCACCGGGAGGAGGGGACACGGAGGAATCCGGTGCCACAGACAGAAAAGCTGTGCCAGCTGCCGGGTGAGCTGTGCCGTGACCGGTGCCTCCTGCTCTCCCTCACCGTCGGGCACACGCGTGGGCCTCACGCCACGAAGCAGGAAGTCGTGTACCTTCTCCAGTCTCTCCTCCTCTTGTGGGTGTGCCGTGAGGATGGGCTAGAATCCATTGGGGAAAGAAAGGCTGGAGTAGAAAATGAGTTCATTTTTATGCACACAAATGATGGTGTTTTTGGCGACATCAGGGCTGAGTTTCGTCCTCCCCGAGGAGCACAGAACTTTCTTCACTTTCTGTTTTTTTTTCTATGATTCATTTTTTTTATAATTTACATCCAAATTAGTTAGCATATAGTGCAACAATGATTTCAGAAGTAGATTCCTTAGTGCCCCTCCCCCATTTAGCCAACCCCCCCCCACAACCTCTCCAGCAACCCTGTTTGTTCTCCATATTTATGAGTCTCTTCTGTTTTGTCCCCCTCCCTGTTTTTATATTATTTTTGTTTCTCTTCCCTTATGTTCATCTGTTCTGTGCCTTAAAGTCCTCATATGAGTGAAGTCATACGATATGTCTTTCTCTGACTGATTTCGGTTAGCATAATACCCTCCAGTTCCATCCATGTAGTTGCAAATGGCAAGATTCCATTTTTTTTGATTCCCGAGTAATACTCCATTGTATATATAGACCACATCTTCTTTATCCATTCATCCATCGATGGACATTTGGGCTCTTTCCATACTTTGGCTATTGTTGATGGTGCTGCTATAAACATGGGGTGCATGTGCCCCTTCGAATCAGCATTTCAGTATCCCTTGGATAAATGCCCAGTGGTGCACTTGCTGGGTCGTAGGGCAGTTCCGTTTCTAACTTTCTGAGGACCCTCCATGATGTTCTCCAGCGCAGCTTCAGCAGTTTGCACTCCCACCTTCCACTTTCCTAACAGTTTCATGTTTCATGGGGGTCATCTTCGCATCTTCCCGCTGAAGTGTTAGTTTCGGGATGTCCGCAAGAACGAGGAAGGCCAGGGCCAGCCAGGGCAGCTGGGTGAACGGGGCCCTAAGGGTTGGGCCTCAGGGAGCAGCCCAGACGCATCAGGAGGCTGAGTCGGTGGGGTCCCGCGGAGACCAGAGCATGCAGCGTCTCACCTAGACCGTCACTGAATGGTGTGGGTGCAGGCTTCTCCATTGGTGATGATGCACATGACCACACATGACCTGGTGAACAGGTGTATCTGACTGTCACAAGGTGATGCAGGTGCATCTCACTGTCACGAGGTGATGCCTCTTTAGTTCTGGTGTCTGGAACGTTGGCGTGCTTCATTCAGACAGCCCTTACATTCTTTCCTACTATAAGTTTCAAAGACACGTGAGTGTCACCTGTCTGCTCGGGAACCGGGGTCCTGTCCTTCACACCCCTCCCTTCATGCGTTTTCAGTGGGACAACAGTGGATTGGCAGGTCTCCTATGTGTTCACCTCCTTCAGAGAAGGAGCCTTACCTGCTTCTCATCAACCAGTGGATCCCAGCATCTCATGGAGCCAGGTACACAGCAGGCTCGCAGTAAATATATGTGGATTCAATTCATCGATTAAATTAATTTATTTCCAATCTTCACAATCGTTCCTCTGAACATTAGTTCCCATTGGAAGATTGAGCAGACAAGAATATACAGACTGCCTACATTGGGGTACCTGGCTGGATCAGTCGGTAGAGCATGTGACTCTGGATCTCGGGGCTGGGAGTTCAAACCCCACATCGGGTGTAGAGCCTGCTTAAAAAACAAACATAGATTGGGGCACCTGGGTGTCTCGGTTGAATGTCTGACTTGGGCTCAGGTCATGATCTCACAGTTTGTGAGTTCAAGCCCCGCATTGGGCTCTGTGCTGACAGCTCAGAGCCTGGAGCCTGCTTCAGATTCTGTGTCTCCCTCTCTCTCTGCCCCTCCCCTGCTCATGCTCTGTCTCTCTCTGTCTCAAAAATAAATATAAACATTAAAAAAATTTTAAAAATAGGGCGCCTGGGTGGCTCAGTCAGTTGGGCATCCAACTTCAGCTCAGGTCATGATCTTACGGCTCGTGGGTTTGAGCCCCACATTGGGCTTTGTGCTGACAGCTCAAAGCCTGGAGCCTGCTTCAGATTCTGTGTCTCCCTCTCTGCCCCTTCCCCACTTGTGCTCTGTCTCTAAAAAATAAATAAACATTAAAAAAAAAGTAGATCGACTGAATTAATATCGCCCTCAGGACATACTTAGGATGTTCTTGGTTTTTTTCTTTATCTTTTTCAAAGCCCTGATGTCATTGTGGGGAGTTACTCATTCTTCATTCATTTAATAGATATTGATCGAGTGGACAAAGTGAGGGACTGCAGATGAAACAGTAAGCAAGTCACCTGACCGTGCACGGGGAGGGGCGGGCCACAGACTGATACGAATCAGATGTATAACAGGTGAGGTGCAGAGAAACACCTCGGAGAACACCCAAGCAGGTGGGGCCGGGGGAGCAGGTGCTGGGAGCATCCAGGAGAAGGATGAGCCAGGACCATCAACACGGTGCCCAGCTGCTCGCCCGGCCTCCTTCAGCGCTGCTTGCTCGTTGGGGTTTCGCTCTTCTCCAAAAGTCAAGAGGAGGAAGGACATCCCCTGAGTTGTCGTGGTCAAGGGCATGAGCCCAGCGTTTGAGGCTTCATGCAGCCGGGGAGAGGTGGGGCTGCAGCTGGGAGGGAGCGGGGGCAGCCCAGGACTGGAGGGCGTCCCCAAGAAGCGCGTGCAGTGGCTGCCGCCTCGTGTGGCCCCTGGAGCCCACGTCACTGGTCACGCTTCCCTGATGTGTCCAGGTCAACGCTGGCCCCAGAGGAGCTCACGAGTTAACACGTCTGTTTCCAGGCGAATAAACAATAACAGTCATGCTGGTACAGAAACAAAAGTAATGTGTTCGTGCAAACACACGTGACGGAGGCTCAGCAAACTTGAGGCCCGTGTGCGTTGAGCCCTGAGGAACAGGGCTCGTGCTGTCACTTCTGCTTGGTTCTCACCAACGCGGAAGTGACTGGAAAAGCCGGATGCGTCCTCAGGTGGTTGTGCATGTTGTTGAGAATCAAACTCTTGCCTGAAGCAGAACATCCTAGTGCCAGGAGGCTCGCTGGCCGCCGTGCACGGAGAGGGAGAGGCACCCCGTCATGGCGGGGTGTCTGGGGCTCACAGAGCAGAGACACCCACAGAAGAGCCCCAACCCCGCCGCTCGGAAGCTTCGGGCAAGTTGCCCGACCTCAGGGCCTTCGCATCTGCTGCTTCCTCTGCCCGTGACACTCTGTCGCGAACACACACTTGGGCCCAACGCTGTGCTCCACCAGGGCCTTGTCTCTGTTAGATGGGAAACCAGCCTCAGGCTTCCTGGCCTCGTTCTCCAACAAGCTCTTCTCACTACCTGACATCCTGCATCTTTGATTTGATCAGGCATGCTCTCCGTCTGGCACAGTGTAGACCCTGTGAGAGCTGGGACACGCATGTTTGTTTGCCAGAGCACCCGGGGCCATGTCATAGTCACTGCAGAGCACAGCAAGGACCCCAGCCAGTGGGTGCAGTCCTGCCTGCGTGCCCTGGCTGGCCGGCTTCTGCTAAGCTCCTGGGGAGGACGGGGGGCTGATGCCCTCACGCAGGACGAAGGCCCTGGTGCCTCTCACCCAGGGACTGCAGGTGCTATGTTAACTGACCTCTGTGTCCCATCTTAAGGGGCCAATGGCTCAGACACACTCCCAGGACTTCAAAGCAAGCCCCTTGTCCCCTAATGACCTATAACCTCAAACTTCATAGGTACTGACGGGCTGTTGGAGCCACGTGCCTTTACAACTTGCGTGGCAGTGTCTGGCCTTGGTCTGTGGGACACCAGAGGCTTTTTGAGGGGAAAGTAACAGAGAGCAACCCTCAGGCTCCTGGACACATACTGCAAAAAATTAAGAACACATTTCCTTTTTTATTGTGGCAAAATATACATGACAAACCCTAAGCTGAACCATGTTTAAGTTACAGATCAGGGCGTCAAGTGCACGTCCCTACGCAGCCACCACCTCTGTCTGCGGAACTTTTTCGTCTTGCGGACTGGGTCTCTGCACCCACTAGACACGGCTCCCCAGCCCGCCCGCCAGCCCCCAGCGCCCACTGTCCGACTTTCCGTGCCGGGGTCTCTTGGGGTGTCTGTCCTTCTGTGTCTGGCTCATCTCAATGTGCCCAAGCTTCACCCATGTTGTAGCAGGTGCAGGAATTTCCTGACTTATTAAGGCTGAGTAATTCCGTCGTGTGGATGCAGACTGCTGTGTCCATCCACGAAGGGCCAACACTCACTTGCGTTCTTCCATCTTTTGGCTGTTGGGGAAAACACTGCTAATTGTGTGAGTGTGCAGGCACGACTCAGCTCCCCTGTGAAGCCCGTGTTCTCGGCTGGGTGTGGATGTTGAGTCCTTCCTCATAACCACAGGGAGGTGAGCTTCATCCCGCACGTCCGACCCGCTGGGCCCAGCGCTGCGTCATGGCAGGAGGCGCTGCTCTCTGCAGGGACGTCCGGGGCCCCGAAGAGCAAGCTTCACGCTGTGTGTTTGGAAAGGCAGCCCCTGGGAAGGGGTGGTGGCTCCTGGGGTTGCCGGTGGCCTGGGCCCTGCCCCCATTCTGTGTGTGATGACGACAAGCCGGGGTCGGCCAGAGCCTCTGTCGGGCGCCCACATCCGCTTGGGATGTGAAGATGGCCCACCACACGCAGCCCGGCTCACGGGGAGAAGGGGTGCCTCCCCCACGGGTGGCCGGCTGGCAGGGCAGGAGGGGTGCGCTGGGTTTTCGTCTCTGGGCGTCTCCCCCTTCTTTCCTCCGGGCCTAACACAGTCGAGAGCAAAACGTCCATCACGTCCCAGCAGGTGGCCTCGGGTGCGCCTGTGGGCTTCACCGCCCTCGGTGACACCCAGGGACCCAGGCCGACCTCCAGGATTCCATCTTCTCTCATCTCGCCGGGCCGCGTGGTTTCAGATGCGGCAGCCTAGACGTGCGGCCTGCCGCCGCCGCGATCCATTACGCTGTCAGCCAGGCGGGGGCCTCCGTGCGGGCCAAGTGTCAACAGAAGGTGAGGAAGGAAATCAGCCACAATCTAAGGCTAATTACCCTGCCTAGAAGTTAATTAAATGCTTGTTAAGAGCAGCAGGGTAGATCCCAATTCAACTTGTCTAATAACAGTCCCCTGACGTTCCCGGACACTGGGATTCGTACCGGGCTTCAATAACTCTGCCGAGGGCAATAATATCCTGTCACGTCTCAGAGTCGGGTGGCCTCCACGACGCACGGGCCTTGGTATTTTCTGCACTAATTTGCCACATATCGGGCACTTCGTATGTGTTTAATTTACACACGTTTTAATTTAGGGGACGCTGGATTGTTCCAATGATTTTGTCATTTCCCCCTTTTTCCAAGAGGAAAAGAAAAGGAACAAAAAAATAGCCCACGAGCTGCAGAAGCGGTCAGCAGCACTATTTTGTATGATTTGGGGTAATGACCATGATTAATGCTTGTTTATTGTTATATCTCTTGTGTTATGTAAATAAAGCTGTGGCCTTCTCCTTCCAATTTCAGGGTGGTGCGGCTGCTTTCATTTGGAAGCGAGCAGAGGGGGGCGGGGAGAGCCTTGCCAGCCTGCGGGTGCGCTCCGAGCCTCCGCCCGGCGGTGCCCACCCCGGAGCCACCAGCCCGAGTGGGGGGAGCCGGCACCACCCGGACCAGGCCTCCCTCCCCCATCCTCTCCCAGGGACGCGGGCTCTGCCAAGGCTTGCAGGGGAGTGAGAGCCGCCACCCCCAAATGAGGCCCTGCATGAGGAAGCCAGCTGGCGGGAAGTGGGGGTCAGCAGGGGAGCCGCAGGCCCCAGACTGGCAGCCACGAGGTCCTTCCCTGTGTCCTTCCGGCCCCCACGGGAGAGGAGCGGCAGGCGCGGAAAGAGAAGTTCGCGGCGGTGTGTGTCTGGGATGGTTCGGGGACTGAGGAGGGCGAGAGAGGAGGTCTGCCGTCCCCTGTCCCTGCCGGCACTTGGGATCAGACACGGTTGTGTTCAGAGGCAGAATGACAGCGCCACAAAGGAGTTTCCGGTAAATGCAGGTTTGGGGTTGCTTGTTGTCTTTGTAAGAAACACGTTAATGCCTCTTAACCGGATCCTGACTTGTGACCAGGTTCTGCTGTCCAGCCAGTGAGTGGTGGTGCCGTCCGCGTGAGCCACCCTCCAGCGTGCTGGCCGCGTCTCTGGAAAAGGACGCCAGTGACAAACGTGGTTGCTGACAGAGCAGGCTTTGTCCAGAGCGGCCGGGAGGCTGCGTGCCAGGCGTAGGGGAGACTCAAAGTGGGATCGTTGCTTCCTCACAACGTGGGCATGCTCGGTTGTCCTCCAGAAGCCCAGGTGTGGGTGTGCGAGGGCACTGCGTCCACCCGCTCGCTTCTGCACACGGGGCCGCCGCGCAGCCCAGCCAGGCTGTGCCCTGACCTGCCGGCCTGTCCGCGTTCCTCAGGAGACGGGGTGGTGAAAGGGTTAATCGAGAGCCCCCCCCGCCCCCTTGCATTTACACCTCCTCTCCAAACAGCATGAATTAATGAAAAGATGTAAGCACTCAGATCTTTGCTGGCAAGAATGCTTGTTGAAATAATCAATTAACCTTGGAAGATCCAATTGACAGGGCTTAAGTGCAAAGTTATTTAAGATGCCAGATTATCTAGCCAGATGATTGCATTCGCTGCGACGCAAGAAGGCGGCAAGAATGCTTCTGAGAAATTTCAAGGCTCCAGAAAGATTTAACGTTATTTCCCCACAGAATTAATCTGCCCATTAGAACATGCTTTAACCTCTCACAAGTAATATCCTGGGATGACTTTAATTTACCTTCTTCCTTCTTTGATACGGTGAAAAATGACCCCAAGACAGCAAACATATAGATCCGTTTCACACTTTGGCTTTCCTTTCTTTTAAAATTGTTTTTGAAATGAACGAAATCTCAATCTATATCCACCTTTATTTTAATCCAGAGATTCTAAATCCACGGACGCACCCGCTGGATGTCCCTCACTCGGCAGGATGCGATGCTGACTGTCGTCGAATAGAGACGAGAGCGTCTCACTCAGGCAGTGCCTCTGTGATGAAACTCTCATCGTATGAGCCCCGCACGCGGCCTTGGGGTGGGGGGCCCTCAGCACGTGGCATCAGTGGGTACGTGTGACACGTGACCGACCGTGGCCAAGTAGTGCCGGGGACGTCAGCTCTGCAGGGCAAGGGGCAAAGGTGGTTTCCTTTTGGATTTGTCCTGCTAAGCGATACGAGATGAGCGGTTGGTTGTGCACGGATCGTGACTTACTCCACGCTAAGGAGCCATTCACAAGATGCGAGTGTTGCTATAATTTGGAGGAGTCGCTGCAGAAGCGAACGTAATTCCGACTCTGCGTTCCCCGACCCTGGCTAGCTCCATGACAGTTTTTGTTTCCTATGAAAGCAGCCTGCTTATTGGTAATTCCTTTAAATAAAGGAATTATTTTCCCAAGCAATTTGTTTTGATTGTGCTACGTTCTAGTTCGGCCTCCTCTGCTGCGATGAAAGAAAAAGAGCTAATCTGGCTGGTTTACGATCTTGCTGCAAATAAAAGACAAGTGGAAAATGAAATTTTCGAAAAGCTAAACTCCTAATTTTTGTGACAAAATGTGAATGAAAATGATGAACTTATTCATAAGAGATGGGAATTTTGAAATGAATGATTTACGGGTATAAGCATTAAATATATTAATTTAGGACGGAGGCAGCAGATGTAAATGTTATTCGGTGGCCGAGTGCAAAGGACGAGGTGTAGACAGTGCGCATAGTCACGCTGTTTGGGGGAGCGTGAATCCAAGAGCCCAGGGAATGAAATGAACCAGTGGGTGGTGGGGCTGGTGCAACACAGCTGAGTGTTTGTGTCCATCCTGACGGCCCCGAGTTCGTGAACGCACCCACGAACTACACTTTGAGCCCTACGGGGCTCAGCAGCTTGGCATTCTTTAAGAGTACGTGACTAGCCGTAACTCTGGACATCAGTCTCCACATTATTGACGTTGGGGGTCCGATCATTCTTTGTTCTGGGGGTGGGGTGCCTTACAGGATGTTTAGCAGTATCCCTAGCCTCTACCCACTAGATGCCGGGAGCACCTCCCTGGCCCCACGGTTGGGACAATCAGATTACCTCCAGATGTTAGCAAATCTCTTAGTCCCTAAGAGAAAAATAGCCCCCAACCAGGAAGCCCTGCTGTAACCTGACGGCCCATGGCCCCGTGAACCTTGTGCTCAGGCCTTGTCAGAGATAGGGGTGCCTCGAGGCTAAGGACACATAAGGCTCAGGACCCCTCACTTCCACAGGCCCTTAGAAGGCTCCATACCTAATTTTGTATTTATAACTCAAAGTTTGCAATTTTTCACATCTTTATTAAAGAAGACACCCCAAGTTCAAAAACTTTAGGCTCCATAAAACCTGGGCCTGCGCCTAGGTCTCAGTTGATAGTAATCAACTTATTTTATAGAACCCAAATCTGTTCAAAATGGCCTCCTACTTCTTTCCATATCGGTGAGTTTGTTTGTCCCTTCAGTTAATGAGAGTGTCCCCATCTGAACTCAATATCCCCGGCCTCGTGGAGCCTGATGAGGTTTTGAGCAAAACAATTCAGGCTCCCCTGACATGCTCCACCCCCTTGTGCTTGGAGAAAACTTTCACAATCGAGGAAGCCACAGGCCCCTGTTTTCATTGCCTGAAGATTCCACACAAATGTAGGTCACCAACTAAAAGTTCTACTAATGATTTTTCATAAAAATGCTTTCAGATGAAAAATTCCTTGAGGAATAATCCCAGTCCTGGCCAACATCTTCTTGATTCTTAAAATATAGTGAGGGAAATGAGTTGCAAAGACTTTCAGTGTGTATTTCCTACTGAAACCCTCTCTTGGAGAAGTTAGAGCTCTGGAATAATCAGGTGGATGGCAGGCCTATATAAAAATGACTCACTCCAACTATCTGACTGTGTACTCACTCTTAAATCCTTAAAGACTTCTTGACTGTTCACTAAAATTAAACCTGGCATTGATGAATGGATAGAGGGATGGATGGAGAGGTGGATGGATGGGTAGATGGATGGATGGATGGATGGACGGATAGATGATGGATGGATGGATGGATGGTTGGATGGACGGAGAGATAGATAATGGCTGGGTGATGGATAGATGGATGGATGATGGATCAATGAAGAGATGGATAGATGGATGGGTGGATAAAAGAATAGATAAAGAAAAAAAAAGAATAAAGAGATTGCTTTTTCCATTTTATTTCTCCTAAAAGGGAAACCAAGAAGTTGTTATCAATGGGCAACATTGGCAGAACTGGGAATTTGGGGGAGATTATGGGAGCTGTGAGGGATTTTCACTTTTCATTCTGTACTTTTCTTTAATGTTTGCATTTCTTCGTAGTGTATGAATTATTATTATGTGGGTGGGGTTATCTGGTTGGTGGAATAACAAACGGGTTGTTTGTTTTCTTATGTATATATTTCAATATTTTTAATGACTGAACTTTGAGTGATGAACCCATCGGGGAGCCTCCTGATGTATGGTTTACACATTTTCACCTCATTTTTGCTAAATGTAGCAGACTCTCGCAGTTACTTCTTAATCTTCTCATATTTCTCATATCATTTCAAACCGCCTCATATCCTTCGCTGAATGAGGCAGTAAAGAAATAAATATCTATGAAATATATAAAATGATATTGTTGGACCTCAGGCAAGGATACAGAATAAAGCAACATAAACGTTTTTACTTACTGTGCCCCCAGGCGGCACCTCTACCTAAAAAGAGCAGTCATCCCTTTCTGACTGCACCCCGGACCACCAGGATTTCCACAGAGAGCTCAGCTGCTCTTTAGCTGTTCCCTGTTAGCCTGGGGCACCTCCATGTGTGTGGGAAGGGAGGGTGGGAGTCCTCCCACTCTGCGTTCAGCCACGGAGCCCCTCCTGCCTCCCAGGCTCCTTGCCCTCGACTTGTCCTGCCATGTCCACCTGTGTGCTTCCTGCCAAGTGGGCTGGAGACAGCAGCCAGGCTTGTGCAGCTGACCCCAGTCTACCCAGGGCCTGGGGCACGGTCTGCCACAGAGAGAAGTGCTCCATGGAGGAAGGAAGGGTGAGATTCAACAAGTACGGGTCTTCCTTCTCCTCTTCACGCATTAGAGCTGCCTGAGCTAGAAGTGGTCTCTCCTTTACTGAAATGATCTTTTCTTCCATGAAGTTGTAGTCAGAAAGACACTTCTTACCACCGCCTTCGGTAGCTGCCTCCTCCAATCTGGATCACAGAGCAACTGTTCAACCTGAGAAACCCCTTGAAAAGGCCGTGTTCTACTTCTGTTGCAGATGGGCACGCGTATCTGTATGGTAAAAGCTGGTTGATGCCCCGTCTCTGGACCATTCACCGACTGTGGGTCCGTGGTCGTTCTGGGCCATTCGCCGACTGTGGCTGCGTGGTCGTGGACGCTGATTTTGCAGCTCCACTACACTTTGGTGGCCCTGCTCTGGAGGACTGCCCTCTGCAAGTCCCTCGTTATTTCTGATCTGGCTGGAAAGCTGCAGAACTTTCCAGCCCTGGGCCACTGAGGGACGCCAGTTCTTGGCTCAGGATGCTGGCCAAGCTCAGCAGCCTCCCTGTGCCAAAAGGCCCGAGGAACTCCCTTCGCCTCCCTTCACACCTCACCAAACCTAAGACACTCTCCAGGTCCACTTTGTCACTCGGCCCCAAAGCAGCATGGCTGCCTGGTCTCAGCCGGCCCAGCCCTGGAGATAGTGTCTGCGGCCTCCGGAGGGCCAGTAGACCTGCAGACAGCCTTCTCTCTCCACTTCCAGTCTCTCCTGCCTCGGCCTCAAGCCCCGCCCCCAGACAGGGCCACACCCCTCGCAGGAGCAGTCCCTGGACTTCGCAGGAGGTGTCCCTGGACACCTCCCTGGTGAGGGAGGTGGACAGACGGAGGCAGCAGCACCCTGCCAGGCTCTGGGTTGTCATTATAGCTACACGTGGAGCCACGATGCCCTGAGCCGGCCTTTAGCCAGCGGGGCTGGACCCTAGACACCCCGCACCCTGACGTGGGGTGGTGTATTCTCCCGAACGCACATCTCCCCAGGCAGATGCTGAGACGCCGGGGTGTGGGCACAGCACAGCCCCCCTGGGCAGGTCCAAACAACTGGCCGTTCACACAGAAACGCAGCCGTCTGCTCCGGGAGATACCTGAACTAGGAGCAGAAAGCGAAAGGCGTCCTCAGGGTGAAATGCATGTGCCTCTATCTGGGGAGACTGCAGGTTCTCACGGCCAGCCCAACCCCTGGCCACGGTCCTCGGTTCCGAGATTGCGCTCGGTGATCACCTGCTTTTACCTCCTAAGTATGGAACTTGAAGTGCTAGCCTCTCCCTCAACAAGACCCTACTCAAAGGTTTTCTCTGGAAGGATGGCTTTAACGTCACAGCCAAGAGAAAACAAGAACGAAGACTGAGCTCAGTTTTTGTCCCATCCCCAAGGGTGATACGGCTCAGTGTGGTCCCACCCCCAAGAGTGACACGGCTTCCTTGCTTCCCCCAAAATTGTGGATAGGGGCTCGGCACAGATGGAAGGGTCTTCTCTCTTCTGCTGGTGCCCTCGGGCGCCTCTGGCAGCAGTGGGGGGAGGGCCGGTTCTCTGCACTGAGATCAGGGCCTGTGAACCCAGCACGAATTCTACTCACTGGGCTGTTGTTAGACAAAACCGCCCCCCCCCAAACCTTGCAGAAACCTGTGTGTCTTGCCTCATGCTCTTTTGAAGGTAAAGCTTCAAGCCAGCTAACCTCTGAATTTTTCATAGTATCTTTTGAAAATCAGTTAAAAACACGATTTCACTTATATGTGGGATTTAAGAAACACAACCGATGAACACGGGAAGGGAAGGAAACATAAGATAAAAACAGAGGGAGACAACCCATAAGAGACCCTTATATAACGAGAACAAACTGAGGGTTGCTGGAGGGGCGGGGATGGGCTAGATGGGTGACGGGCACTGAGGAGGGCACCTGTTGGCATGAGCCCTGGGTGTCGTATGGAAGTGATCAATCACTGTGTTCTGCTCCTGAAGCCAAGACTACACTGTATGTTAGCTAAATTGGGTTTAAATAAATAATTTTTTTTAAATCCCCTTAAAAATTGGTTTTGGTTGGGTTAGCCAAACTCTGATTTTAAATCCTACGTGGATTATGAATCTGCAGATAAGCACTGCAGACCCAAAGCTCTCAGGCACGTCTGGGGTTTTCGAGGGAGCTCCCGGGGCGGGGTAGAGGCACTGCTTACTCGCTCCGCAGCCTGGTGTCCAGAGTCACATGCTCCTGCTGCCCCGTGACACGTCAACAAACAGCACAAGCAGGGAAGTGTCTTTTCTTGCACACTCTGTGCCTCAAGTTCATTTCCTCTCAAAGCCCCATCTTGGAACCCTTGAACCCCATCACCCTGAATGCTTCCAGCCCTCTCCTCCACGTGAGCTGGGCATCTCCCCAGAGGAGATGGGATCCCATGAGAAACTCAGGCTCTTCACTCAAAGTCAAGGACATGATCTAAACCACTGACGACAACTGCCCGGAAACAGAAGTGCAGGCCCCGATTGGTGGCTGCTCCGTGACAGCGCAGCGCCCCTGCAGGTCCTGGAGTCTTGACCCCACCCGTGCCTTCTGCCTGCTGGGCTCCAGTCAAGACGACAAAGATGGCCAGCTTGGTAACACATGGCACCTACCACATGCCAGTCACAGCCCACTTCTCTCCACAGGCTAACGCACCAGGTGTCCATCCCAACCACCGTGTGGCGGGGACCTTGATTGTTACTCCCATCAAAGGGGGAGAAGCTGAGTCAGGAGACATGAAGAGGCTTGGCCAAGGCCACACAGGGGTCAACTAGTAAAGTGAGTGGCTCAGGGGTACACCTGGCAACCCCAACAGTAAGCCTCCAAACCCTACATCATGCTCACTGAATAGCCCACCAGTAAACACCACACACAGTAAACAGATCTGTTCGCATCAGGAGCCTGGGGGACACTGGACCAGCTCAGCTGCAGAGCCATGAGGGGCCTCCGCCCACCGGGACCTGTCCACACCCTCTTATTTCCCTGCTGAGCAGCAGCCGTCCCCCTCAGAGCCCTTCTCCCAGGGAAATGTGTGCTCACGCAGCTCTCGTCCACTGGAAATCCTCTGCCACGGTCCACAGTTCAGAACTTAGAGCGTGGTCGCGTCACCGGGTGTCATTCCAGAGGCCACCTCTGCCTCATTTGCTCCTGTGGCAGACCCTCCAGGGCAGCTCAGCCAGGGGTTCTAAACATGCCACCTTTCGTGGGAAGGACGCGTGCAGACAAGGCACAAGGCAGCGTCCTGGTGAACGTCCGTGGACTGTTCCCTGGCTCTGCCGAGCAGAGCCGTGAAAACGGCAGCACCCTGTCTACAATAAACTCACACATCCGTGGCACCAGGGCGGTGCACCACACACTCCTACATGCGTGACCGGTCAGAAGGCACCAGCAGAAAAGACCGTCCTGCAGTAAAGGGGGAAGGGGGGCATGGCCCTGGCGCCCTCAGGTCTGAACGTGCCCTGCTGTCCACACGCTGAGATGTACACGGAACGTTAGGAGCTTGTTGTGTTCTGTCCAAATCACCTTTATTTCAAGTCCCCAAACCTTCTGGCTCTCTGGATCCTCCTCCTACTGGAGAATGTGTACACAGTTCTGGAAAGTTCTGCGAGGCCTCTGTAGGGTTTGGCTTGGGGAGGGGACTGTCAGTTCACCTGCCTGGTTTGGGTTCTGTGACAGCCAGGCCTGCCTCACCGTCAGTTACCTGAGGGGCTCCCCGGGGGTCCCCAGACCAGCACTGTCAGGGAGAAATGCAATTGAACAGATGGGAGTTTAAATATTCTAACAGCCGCATTTGAAGCAAAAAGTAAACAGAAATAAGGAAAATTAGATTTAATCATATACTTTGCTTCATCCAGTATCTGAAAAATACATTCTTTTCAACCCATCAATCATGTTCCCTGGTATTTACCAAAATGACTTAAAAACTACATCCACGCAGAAACCTGCACAGAGATGTTTAGAGCAGCTTTACTCATCATCGCCAAAATTTGGGAGCAGCCAGGATGGATGATAGACTGTGGTCCCCCCGACAATGGGGTCTCATTTGGCACTAAAAACGCAGGGGCGGTCGAGCCCCATAAAGATGCGGAGGAACCTTGAACGCATATGGCTAAGTGAGAGAGGCCAATCTGAAAAGGCTGCACCCAGTGATTCCAGCTACACGACATTCCGGAAAAGACAAAACTGTGGAAACAGTAAAAGATCAGTGGTTGCCAGGGGGTGGGGGGATGAACAGCAGAGCAGAGAGGGCTTCCAGGGTGGTGAGGCCACGCAGTGGGACGCTGTCATGAGAGACACACGTCATTACACGTTTGTCCAAACCCACAGAGTGCGCCACACCAGGCGTGAGCCCTGATGCACACCTGGGACTCGGGGCGATCATTTGTGACGATGTCCCACCCCGCTGGGGATGTGGACGCGGGGGGCAGGGCGAGTGGGAAATCCCTGTTTCTTTCTCTCAGTTTAGCCACACACCTTAAACAGCTCCAAAATATAGTATATCCATTAAGATTTTTATTTTCACCGTAAGTCTTCAAAACCTGATATGTATTCTGCACTCACGGCCCTTAATTCCACGGGGTTTCAGGTCTCAGTGGCTGCCCCGGACCGGCGGCTCGCGCCTTCAGTGTTCTGAGGCCGGGCACCCAGGCAGCTACCTGCTAGGTGGAGCCCCGGGCAGGGGGACACAAGGAGAAGAACCACGGTTTGAGGCTCAGGAAGCTGTGCCTCCATCAGTATAGCAGACTCCTGCGCGTGACGTGTCTTCCTTGTGCCATGTTCATCCGGCCTGTAAATCGCAGCGTGTGATGGATGGGCCTTAACGGGTTTCACCTCGTGGTCAGGCACACGCAGGTGTGTGCAAGCACCTTTTCCCAATTTTACCTTTTCTTCCTCGAACTCACCAGCAGGGAAGCCGCTTGAGTTTGGGTGCTCACAGCCACAGCACTTAGCAGGTGTTTCCTCTGCTTTATTTCACAGACTCGCGGCTGGGGCACTGGTGCCGCGCAGACAGACGTTCAGTGGGTGTTCGCCAAATTCCGTGGGTAACTATTCTTTTAGGAAAGGCCTGTGTTTTAGGGAAAGTATATAAATAGGTATCAGAAATTTTCTTACTTTGCCATATAATAAAGGTTGCAAAATAGATCTTTAGAAAAAAAGACAAATTTTAAAGC
The DNA here is from genome assembly GCF_018350175.1 of Felis catus. Taxonomy (NCBI): domain Eukaryota; kingdom Metazoa; phylum Chordata; class Mammalia; order Carnivora; family Felidae; genus Felis; species Felis catus. The sequence goes on from NC_058368.1 coordinate 81,249,654, forward strand.
CTCGATTATTTTATGCGAGAACAGACTGCTCTGCATCGAAAACCCTTTTGTCGGGCATTTTCACTATCCACTAAACTGCTCAGTTGAAAATTAATCCTGTTACTAAAGAGTAAATCTAGTACCAAAATAGTCAGTTGGGGGGTGACAGGAAGGTGGGAAGGCTCACATCCCCAAAAGCCTGTCCTCCCTGGGCAGCTCAGTGGCCCTCGGGACGCTAACACAGAAGGCAGAGCTACCTGGGTCCCAGACGGCGCGCAGGCCCACGCGAGTCCTTCCCACCAGCCACAGGCCGGCCGTGGCCACAGTCTCTGGACCCGCAGTGGGATGCGTAACACAGGGGACTGCGCAGGCCCCGGTCACCACGCTCCTCCTCCTCCTCCTCCATCAAATGGGTGAAGAGCTGCCTTTCCGCACAGAGTTCCGGAGGCTTCCGAGGACATGCACGGGCACGAGCGCAGCACCTGGACACGGCAAACGCTCAGTAAACACTCTGGACCGCAGCCCGTGTCCCGCACTCTCCAGATCTCCCACGCAGGCCGAACAGGCCAGAGCAGGCCTGCAACAGTATTTACAGCGTGCACGAAAGAGCGGGTCGATTTCCAGGGGGCGGACAGAATAAATGAATGTGAAATGGGGCACCGGGGGAAAGTGCGGGAAGAAAATGGGAGCCTGAGAATGAGGAGGAACACACAGCCAAGCAGAGCAAGAGGGCCTCGGCTCCGTGGAGGCCAAGGGAGCGAAATGCCTGCTGGCGAACAGGTGGGCACTCCGCCAAGCTGTGTAATACAGAAGTGATTAATTGAGGCAGCCGGGAGAGGATTAGAACAGAGAGCTTTTGATATTGTGCAGTTGGGAGGGAAGGCCACAAGGAATTTTAAAGCATACGGAAAAAAAAATAAAAAGGGAGGAAAAAGAGCTGAAAAAAAATTAGAGACTGGAGAACTGATTTTTTTTTTTAATGGGTTTGCTCTTTAATCCAGTGAAACAGGCAGTGCTCTCAGCTAATAACATGAATTTCTCCTTTGGTTAGTTGTCCTCGGGAAACAAATCCTTGTTCAGAAATCTAGACATCCCAGAGCCCGATAATGTGAAATGAAACTCAGGAAATACATCATGAAGTGATCGTGCTATGTGAGCTCTTGAAGACACTTTCAGATCCCTCCACGCGCACGTCCGTTGTGAAAATGTGGATTCTTGCACATCACATGTGAGAATCTGGGAGTGAGACGGGTAGACGCCTGACGTCCTCTGCCTGGTTGAGACCGCAATGTATAACAGTCGAGAAGGAGAGCCTGAAAGATTGAAGACAAGAGGGCCGTGTGTAACGACCTTTGTCAGCCCCCCTGCAAAAGTAGAGTGGGATCACCTAGAATTCGTGGCACGTTTTCTTCCTGAGAGCCTGAACTGCATACTGTCTCTAACTTACCATCCCTGAGGTGACCACGCAGGGCATGTGGCACAAGGACACCCTTTGTCTGTAGGAATCGTGGAAGTTTGGTGGGGGGGGGGGGGGACGGGGGGCAGGGCAGATAGACACGAGTTGTCAAGCCCATTCCAGAACTGGAGGTTCTGGGGACCTGATGGGGTCCCCAGACCCTGAAGTGACACCTACACTCACTTCCTGACCTCCAGCCAGCGCTCCGTCCGCTGAACTTTGGACAGACCCAAGGAAGCAAAACACTTGAAAGTTGCCTCTTGTGGCCCTGGCCGTCTGTGGTGACCCAGCACTTAGAAAACAAGTTGTACAGCTGCCTGCCCTTCCCTGCCTGTGCACCTGCAAGCCGTCCCGTCTGGGCAGCCCCGTGGGACCGCATGCAGAGCGAGCCCCTTACCACGTGGTACCTAGTACTGCACTATCGAACGGAAAGGAATTCACACAAAGGCTCCCGCGAACCATGGAGTCTCTGCGTCACCGCTCACTCCACAATTTAGTATTGAGCCGCTCAAGGTCTGAGAATCTGTGCACAAAGTTGAACGCTCCTGTAGACATGGTGGGTGTTTATTAGAGTGTCTGTAACTATGTTCCTATCTTTCACTACTGCTTTTCACGGATGCCGTATTTAAAGATTTCCAAGTATCTGGGGCCATCAGAGATCCGAGACCTAACCCCAGTTTGTCTGCTAGCCAGTCTTGAGCCAGTCACGTTCCTGCAGATCTCAACTTCTCCCTCTGTAAAATGGGAATGTTAGACCAGCTGACTTCCGTGAATCCTTCCACGTCTGTTCTGTGAGCCTCTACGACTCACGCCTCCTCCAGCTACAGTCACTTCTGCCACGCACACACTGTCACTCTCGCACGGGTACAAGGGTGCGTGCCCCACTGTGACGTCCCAGACGGAGTCTGATCCTTCCTGTACCTCGAGTGTCTGCAGCAGTGGCCACAACGAAGTGGCCCACGTGGACACTGGGCCGCCAGGGAAGGCGGGCGGGTGCTCAGAAGCCCGTGGGGCCCACGGACCTAGGTTCTGCTTTTGTCTTTGACAACCAAAGAGGCCTGGATGCTTGCACAGCTAAGAGATGTGCCCCCTACATGAACCCAATTTTCAGGAAATCCTAAAGGTTTCCCTTCTACCACTCTGTTCCCATAATTTCAAAGGGCAACTCTCCCATTGTGCCCATTTCTAAAGATGAGGAAACGGAGGCTCAGAGGCTGGACACAAGGCCCATCATAGCTGGACTGGAATCTGGGATTCCAGCTTGGATTGTATTCCATTGTCTACTTTTGCATCAACAAATGTTACGAGTTTTTCATTTTTTCCTGAGTTTCTTGGACTGCTTCACCAACCTCTCAGGTCTGTGATCTTTGTAGATGTAGAACTCTCCAGAATCTGTCAAAATGTTGGCTTTGGAGCTATTCAAAGAATCCTGATTTTAGAGTCTATGCACTGATGTCTATTCCTGTTTCTGTCATGGGAAATGCATACATTTCAAAGACGTTTTCACAAATGTCCACTATAAAATCTAAACCACAAAAGCACAGCAACAGAGTCACTGTGTCAGATGTTATTGAAATTCATTGTTTCTTGGTGCTGCAGAGAGAAGTACTTCTGGAATATGAATGTGACACGAACAGTCATCCCAAGCCAGGGACACCCACTCGGCCACACTGGCAGGAGGTGGGGACACGGGGCAGGCAAAGGGCATGCAGACCCTTAAAACGCTGAAGAACATGCTGTCACCAAAAAGACCAGAGATAACACGTGTTGGCGAAGACGTGGAGAAAAGGGAGCCCTCGTGCATTATTGGGAATAGAAACTGGTGTGGCCACTCGCGAAAACAGTACGGAATCCCTCAAAAATTAAAGACAGAAGTGCTGTACAACACAGTAGTCCCACTTCTGGGTATTTATCTGAAAGAAATGAAAACAGGATCTCAAAGAGGTATCTGCACCCCCAGGTTGATAGCAGCGTTACTCACAATGTCCGGGACATGGAGACGGGCTCAGTGCCCACCGACAGGCAAATGGATGAAGAAGGTGTGGTGTGTACATACATGGAATATTAATCAGCAGGAAGTTCCGCCATTTGCAATAACACGGATGGACCCTGGGGACGTTATCCTAAATGAGATCAATCAGACAGAGAAAGACAAATATTATATAATTTCTTATTTGTGGCATCTAAAAAAACTGAACTCATAGAAACAGAGGATAGATTGCCAGAAGGGAGGGGGAGTGAAATGGTGAGGGTGGTCGAAAAGTACAAACTTTCAGTAACGAGATAAAATTTTTTAGAAATGTGTGTCGGGAAAAAATACTGACAAAACAGCTGGATGTATGAGCTGTTGGTATTTTTCAGCCTAAAGTAAGGCACGTTCGTTTACAGAATTGGAACGAAACAGTAAAGTATGGGGCCAGACCACCCAAAAGGAGTAACTGAAGATTGCCCACCACGCACAGGCAGGGCTGGGGGCTGCACATTTCCCGCTAAGCATGCCTTCGTGGTCTTGCAAAGCCCCCGACCTCTGAGCGCCTCGGCATGCTGGTTTGGAAAACGCGAAGTGTGGGGGATTCTGCGCCTGAGGCCCGCACGAGCCTGCGGGAGGAGGAGCCGGCCGTGGGTTCCCACTGTCCGTCACTGCTCTGGGTTCACGTTCACCGTGGTGCACACGCATGACTGCGTGCCGGCCATGCCTCTCTTCCCGCGACCACAGCGGTCGTTCTGCGCAGGAAAACAGCAACTTCCATGGCAAAACACGAATCCCTCATTTGATATAATTCCAGATATGCTCCTTGTAAGTGGCACATGGTCAGGTGTCCAGCTGCAGCTCATCCCTCGAATGGGGACGGCCCACGTGGGGTGAGCGTGTGCAGACACAGCGTGAGGACGCTCTCTGAGGCAGGTGTCCAGAATCCCAGCACAGCACCTTCCGGGCAAGACGTCCACTGCCTTTCCCCGTCACAGCAAAAATGCTAAATTGTTTTTCCTGTTGGCATGAGTGTCTGAAGATGTGTCACCAGAAGAAGACCAATATTCAAAACGTGCTCCCTCCTCAGATTGGCCCAGGAAGTCGGAGTTTACAGTGTGTAACCTGCAGGCCCGTTTTCCCACGTGTGCAGTGGGGACGGTTACTGGAGAAATAGGTAGCAGCTGCACGCAAAAGGTTACGCCGAACCACCCAGCCCACCGACTGGCGGGATGCACAGCTTCACCGTGGCTGCAGAATCCCACCCCAGCCCCCCTCGCGGGGACCAGCAGGCCACCGTCAAGTGCGCGGGACGTACAGCCACTGCTACCCACAGGGAGACTGGCGTCCTCTACGTGGAACATTCCGGAAGTTGTAGAAAGGCTAAGGTGCCCCTTCTACCTGAGAGTGTGGGCAGCAGGGTGCATCCCCAGCCTGTGCTGCCTGAGCGAACCTTCCGGAAAGCCCTGCAGATCTACATCGGGGGTGAGGGATGAAGAGGCGGAATCAGGGCGCCCCCCGCCCCGGGCGGCACCTGAGCTGACCCAGTGTGCCCCCCCCCCACGGCTGGGGGAATGGTTGCATCCAGCGTGGCCTCGCTGCCCATATGCCATTCAGCTCCTGTCTGCCTTTTTGTTTACACTGGGGACACAATGGGAGCTACAGTCCTTCCAATACATCATTTATAAGTGTATTCTACCTCTGAATGTACAGACAGAGCTTGCTGTGGGTGAATAAGCCCCTGTGAATATTGCCAAGACACTGTGCTTTGTTCAGCACTATTCTTCACAATAGATACCACACTTTGGAAGTAATTTTAAAAAGGGAATCAAAATAGTGGTACTTTTAGCCTTTGTTTCTTTTATACCACAGTGCATTCTCTGTCTCTCATTCAGCCGCTCCCATTATACTGACAAATTAAATAAACCACTCCATTGCAGAAAGGCTCGGCCAGGCAGGGGCTTCATCCATCCACTGCGGCCCCGGGAAGTGGAAAGAAACACTGAGGCGGTTTCTGCTACCAATTGCAGCTAACTTCAGTCGAGGAGCCAAAAAAAAAAAAAAAATGGGGGGTAGGATTCAGAACTTGAGGGGGCTGGCAGCACCCAAGAGCTGGCCTCCGCGGCAGGTAATGTCCACGGCGGAGAGGGCCGCGGCTTCTAGAAGCGCTGAGAGTCCCTTCCTGCTGCGTGGGCCTGGGAACAGGAGCAGGTGAGTCACAGGAGGCGCCTGGGTGGCCGGAGCCCGCTGGCGAGGGGCAGGCCAGGGGCACCGCGGGGCCGAGTGCTCGCTGCTCCAGGAGGCCCAGAAGGTTCCCCCTCGCAAGCATCTCGGCTTTTCTCTCCTTTTCGCAAAGCGGAATTGATTCAGACGTTCGCTGACTGCTTCCTGCAGGGCGAGTGAATGGCTCCGGCACAGAAGGAGAAGCGCTCTCTCCGTCTTTCTCTCTCTCCCTCTCTCTGTCTCTCCCTGTGTCTGTGTCTCTGTCTCTCCTTCTCTCCCTTAAGCTCCGCCGTGACTTTTAGAAGCTTCTGGTCTGTGCAGTCACAGATGTTTGAAATGCAGGCAAAGGAAGAGTGGGACATAGGACTTCTGAGGGAGGAACCGTGTCTGGTCTCTCCTGGTCCGAAGCTTCCTGGAGACATGAACGCCAACTTTGGAACATAATCCTCTAACTTTTGGCCTGAAACCGTTTTTATTTTTTCAGGGGAACAAAAGAACAAACCCATTACTTTTCACTTGGGGAGAAAGCTCTTTTAAATTGCTAACTGGTGATTTTTGAAAAAAGACCAGTGTCCTTTGAACCAGGATGCACACCGGCATTGCGGCTTCCGATCCTTCCCGAGGCTCTGTCTCTAAAAGTCGCTCCGGTTTGATCCGGCCGAGTGGGCGCTGCTGTTGTCAAAGTGTCCTTCGGCGTCTGTGCGGGGACCCCACGGTCCCCACACCCCTTCTGCTGCCACCCACTCAACAAAATGAGCGGGATCGGTGGGAAAGAGAGAGAGCGCTTGCTGTCAGAGGCGCTGATTTCCTTATGAAAACAGAGCGCCAGTAAATGCCAGTTCCAGGCGGCAGCTTTGAAGGCGCCAGCCCCCAGCCAGGATGACCTCATTGAAAATGCGCGCCGTCTCAGGCACGGAGTGGGGGACTCTGTGCTCCCACAGAGGCGTCCCCTGGCTTCGAAGTCAGAGGCCACTGCAGGCAAAGAGAAATATTGAGCCAAAAGAGTTTGAACAGAGCCATCGGGGTTCATCTTTTATTACCAAAGAAAGACTTGAAAAAGCCCAGGTGAAATTTCCTTCCATTGTCTAGGAAAATTCTCTGTAATTTGCCCCCAGGGAAATCCAAGCGCCTGGCGGCCGGGGGCGGGGGGTGGGGGGGCCACCTCCTCTGTCCTTCTCTCTTCCTTTCTCGGGGTAAATGTCTCCGGGGTCCCTGGAGAACGGAGTGGGTGAGCGGGGGCTGAAGGTCAGGGTTGCCCACTGTGGCCTGACTTTTAAGCTAAAGAGGTTTTTCTTTCTCTTGTTGCCATGCCAGGTCTAATTTGGTGGCATTATGCTAACGGGGAAGGCCCGCTCCTGACAGGAGGGGTTCAATGAGATTACAAGCTTTGCAGTCTGTCGGCAGCTCCCGCTGCCCGGACCTTAAATGGGGATTTAATGGCCAGCTTTATCTGTAGCGTATCAGTGGAAATCTGCTGTTTTCAGCAACTTAATTGGCACTGTGTTTGCAGGAGTTTTTCGGGGAGGTGGGAGAGCTGACCAGATTTTAATGCTGAATTATTTAGAGATCACACTACCAGAATGTCAGTGGAAATCTGTGGTGCGTTTTGTTTTTCTGAAGCGCGGAGAGCTTCTGAACGGGCAAGATGCCGGATTCTGCTGTGACGCCCGAAACTTTCTAAAAATATTCAGAGGGTCTGACGTAGTTTATTTATAGATGGGATGCACAAGAGTAACAGTTGCTCTCGCAACATATGTGCGGTGTCTGACTTGCGGGGCGGTGAGAACGTGCGACAGACGGGCAGGGAGCTCTGCCCAAGCCGAGTGCGTGTCGGTCTTTCCAGAATTTTAGCAGATGGGATCCGTGTGTCCCTGGGGTGCGTTACAGGTGACTGAGGCAGTGCAGACCCACATCGGGGCAAGGGACCCGTGTGGGCGCGTGTGCACGTGCACGTGTGTGCAGGACGGAGCACAGGCTGTGTCCAGCGTGCTGGCTGGTCTGTGTGTCAGGCGCGTACGGAAAGGCTGGACTGTATGAAACCACAGACACCCCATCCTGTCTGCCCTACAGACCCGTCAGTTACCCACGGTTCCATCCGGTGTGTTCAGAAGGACGAGCCTGAAGAGTCGGGTTTTGCAAACACCCACCCACAGAGGGAGGGGGGCGCGGTGTCCTCTCAGGGTTTCCTGCAGCAGAGAGGGGACAAGCGGCCTGCGCCTGCATGGTGGTGGCACTTGAGGCGGCGGGTATGGGGAGCCCGGGAAGGGGGACACGTGGGATTGCCGGAGAAAAGGAGGCAGAAGGAAGGAAGAAAACGGAGAAAATGTTTTCCCGGCAGACACACCAGCATTGTCTGTTCCCAGTTAGGGTCAGTCCGGAAAGTTCAGGATTAGTAAATTTAATATCCTGTCAAAATTCTCATGATAATGAATCCCGGCCGGTGGCTGGCACCGCGCTTCGCCACTGCGGCTGGCGGAGATAGCGCAGCTCATTTATGAGCGGGAGGTGCGGCGGCGCCGGGCCCGCTGTCCCCGCTGCGCTGCGGGGGCCACACGGCCGGGGCCCCTCCGAGCTGCTCCGCCGCGAGCCCCGGCTTCCCCGGGACAGTCGGGAACCGCCTGGTAGGAAAACCTACGCCCGACATGGTCTCTCCCGCCTGTTGTGGCGCCGCGCCAGCCGTGTCTTTAATCCAAAAGCAAGGGAGGAGGACGGACACCGAGACCCCGGAGCCGGGAGAGAGGAGAGCTGGCTGAGGACGGGCGGCTGCCGGGAGAGTCGATCGGCTCCTGGTAGCACGGCCTGGGCAGGTTTTAGGCTGCGGGGGTGAGGCAAGATGTCGTGTCCCCCAGCGAGGAGCGTGGAAACGAGAAAGTTCCTGTGCAATTTGTTCAAGGCTCTGCACCTCTGTAAGCAGCTGTCAGGTCCGTACATTATGGTACATTGAATCTGAATGAGGCTCTCAACATCAAAACCGTGCATCCATTATGATATCATCTCCCGCTCTGAGCCGTAATGCTTATTAATTCTGCACCCATACTCTCCCGGCTTCAGCAAATGTATTCCATCAGCCTAGCATTTAATTTAATTAGTACAGCTGGGCTCTCATTCTCCTCTCTGTGTCAGAGGTATTGTCAGCACGTTCTGCTATAACACAATTACTGATTGCTTTTAGATAGGCAGAAATATGATTAGGGTATTGGGTGGCTGTATCATAAGCCTTATTAGATTCATTTGAAATCTGGAGATAAATAGGAAACTTTTATTTGCAGTGTAATGAGATTATGCTTATTAGGCCGAGACCTCACAGCCTTTTGCAAAGAACAGTGTATCAGTAGGATTATACTCTGGGAGCACACTCTTTGCTCCCAGGATCCGAGCCGAGCCGTTTCTGAGCGCCTCCAAGAATTCGCTGTTGTCACACTGTATACGTTTTAGGATTATGGCCAGCTTGGCATCGTCTCCATGATGAAGGGCACAGATATCCCTTTTCCTTCTCAAAGTCTGATGGAATACACATACCTCTCCAGATGGGATTTTATTTTATGAGAAGTGTTTTGAAAAATCAGTGCACAGGCTAAAAGAAATTATACTTTTAAACGTATTTATTTGCTTTTAAAGATGTTTGCATTTATTAGATGTCGCTTACAGAGATTGGCATATAATGAACGTCGTAAAAATCCCTAGTGCTCAATCTCTAAAACATTTATCACTGCTGTTATTGTTTTGATAACAGCTTAGTACAATTCCAGAAACGTTTATTTTTTTCTTTGGTACTTATTTGATAATCTCAAATTTCTAATATCCGCAGGAACTTTCTCCTACCCGGAACAAATCACTTCTGAGTGGGGTGGAATGATCACGAAAGGGTTCATATGATTTCAGGAAATCTGTTGAAAAAGAAAGAATTCAAGATGGCAATATATTCAACTGCGCTAAAATTTGTCAAATGCTCTTACTGGCTGTAAGATAAAGTACTTTTGCGAACCCAAGGAAAATGATGACTATTTTTCCTGGGTATACAAGTTTGGGAACGGTATATGTGAATTTTGCCTTAGGAAAATACAAGATGTAAAATCAAAATTGGCAACTTCACGCAGTGTTTTCAAACTGAGTTATCTCCTGTACCCCTCCCAGCACCCGCCCACTCCCTTTCCACCAGATAATTCATAACATTACTTGATTTAAATAAACCCAGGTAGGCAGTTTTCATGAATTCGTTTATTGCATGAGACGTGCACATACGATGAAGGTTCTTTGGTGTTAATTTCCACAGAACAAGAAGCATTTATTGCTTAGTTAAGGACGTGGCCAGATCAAGATACGTGAGGAGGAAAACGTGGGAGTCTCACGGAATGAAAGCTAAAGAGAGATGGGGCTCCGGGGCGGGGAAAAAGGGAGGGTCCTTGCTAAATGGGCACAGAGTTTCTACCTGGGGGATGGAAAGTTCTGGAAATGGTGGTGGTAATCGTGCAAGATTGGGCATGTAATTCATGCCACTGAATTATACACATAAAAACATTTAAGGTGGCGCATTTTTTATGTTGTATGTATTTTATTGTAACGAAAGGAAAAGGAAAGGAAGGGGGGGAGGTGTGCACCGTGAGCGCGAGCTACAGGTTAAGAAGTCCGTGACTCCTTACTTTGGCTGGTGGATTTGCCAATGACAGTGAATTTTAAGTTCCCATTAAGTGAGGTGTGTGTTCCTGCAAAGCTCAGTTTGATCATTTCCTGCCAAATAAAGTATAAGAAACCGTAGCGAAGACATTCGCTCTTTCTCCCTCCCCAAAGGTCTCGCTCAGCCTTGGTAAGAATTGTGGGTGGCAACGTTCGTATCCAGAATTAAAATCGGCTGACTCTGTTCAAGGATTAATAATCCGGAGAGGGACTGAATGAATAAGGAATGAAGAGACATCCAAAAAAGTGACATCTTTTCCCCAATGGCACTGAGGAGAAGGTGGCCAAGAGCCTTGCTCTCCGCTGCCATCTTTTTTTTTTTTAGCTTTATTGAGGTATAATTGACAAGATCGTAAGACATTTAAAATGTCCATCGTGCTGGCGATGTAGTATACATTGTGAAACGATCCCCCCCAACAGCCAGCTGTCACATCTGTGACCTCACTTCGTTACCTTTTTTGATAATGTGAGAATGTGCAAGTCCACAAATGTCAGTGATACATCGGTGTCATCCAGGAGTCACCATGTTTTACATACACAACCTGCCGTATTCATCGCGTCCTGAAAGTCTGTGCCCTTTGACCAACCTCTGCTACCCCCACGGCCATGTTGAGTGGGGAGAACTGGAGGGGAGACAGGGTGAGGAAGGAGGGAGAGTGGGCGTGGCCCCCAAAGGCAGCAGAAGCCCAAGGAGACCTGTAAACCCACCTCACCTCAACCCGCACACCCCAGCCTCCCCATTCCTTCAGCAGACAATCGGACACAGCTCCACAGAGCGCTCGCGTTGCCCCAGCGCCGTCTTGGTGCTGTTGGCAAGTGCTGCTGGTGTTTGTGATTTAACTAAATATTGTTTGAGCTGATGAAGTACGAGTGCAAAAAATATATAAAGACTTGGTTTTTCTATGAAAACAAAATAGAGTATTTTGGAAAGACTACGTAAGAGCAAGCTTTTTTTTTTTTTTAATTTTATTTATTTTGAGAGAGAGAGACAGAGTGTGAGCAGCAGAGAGAGAGGGAGACACAGAATCCGAAGCAGACTCCAGGCTCCGAGCTGTCAGGACAGAGCCGGACGCTGGGCTAGAACCCATGAACCAAGAGATCATGACGGGAGCCCAAATCAAGAGTTGGACACTTAACCGACGGAGCCACCCAGATGCCTATTTTTAAAAATACAGACTCACCCATGGGCAAGACCAGAGTCAGCTGCTAGGGAAAATCGTGGAAACCTAGGATCCTACATTCAGAATGCTGCACACACGAGTGGTTTTGATTGTTTCAGTGTGAAGAAACGTGGAAGGTGCACTATGGGTAGAAGTTGCGTGGGAAACAGGACTCTGAAGCCACGGCGCAGCCCTGGCCCTGCGTTGAAACACGTGTCTGCCGTCTGTTCCAGGCTCCAGGCACAGACCGACCTGTGTCCAGACTCCCCTACTCTAAGGCTCACGCGCCAGCCTTGAGAGCCTCCTCGCGGGGAGTCAGGAGGAGGACACAGGGTGGCCACGCTGGGGCCCCGCCTGCACTTCCAAATGCAGGGAATTCTCCAGTGTTCTGCGCAGGTTCCTGGAGATTGTAGTTGGGGTGGAACCAGCATGTCCCAGTGAATAAAGGTCAAGCAGAAGCACACCAGCAGGTGCAGTGGGTGTGGTCTGGGGATGGACACAAGGCAGGGACCAGCATGGAAGGGTGGAATGGGGAGAAGCATACAGAGCCGGCAGCTGGGGACCCTCCACCACTCTCCAAGGAAGGCTTAGGTATTCATCTGGAAAAGTCTCATTCAACCCATTTACCCATCACATGGACCCCTGTTCTCAGAAGTGAGGCTGCCCGGGGAAGCAGGTGCGTGCTGCAGGGCAGGTGGGAGGGGCTGGCCTGGGTCTTGGCCCTGAGCTGCCCACTGGGGCAGCGTCCTAGAGCACTGGTCCTCCCCTGCAGAGCACAAGGCCTGAATCTGACCTCTGCATGGCCCTTCCCACACCGGAGTCTGGTGCTCTGCGGCCTCATAGACCTCCTTCCTGGCCAGAGAAGAAATGAAAGTCAGAGTGTTTCTGCCCCTCAGTGGGCCTCCACCTCTGTTGCCGGGACCAGATTATTCTCTTAAGTCTCTCTGTCTTCTCTGTGTATTTCAGCCACTGGGAAGACAGGACACAACCACAGCTTTGTTCCAGGAGTAGCGTGAGGGTTTAATAGCAGCACTGAGCAGCACACATGCTTCGTACAGACTTCCACAATACATGTGACATATGACACGCACACACGCATGTGCACGCACGCGCACTATCTCTGACACAGCCACCCAGCACAGTTGAGCCACTCGGCCCTCAACCTGCCACGGCGCTGTCGCCCGGCGATTCCTGCTGTCACGCGACGTAACTGACGAGGAAGAAACAGGTCTCCAAACTACGTCTTTGTATTCAGATGCACCGTGAGCTTACTGAGCCCTTTACCTCTAATCTAACTCAGCCAAGCTAACCTGTTATCCACACAGCACAGGTTTTCTTCTCTGTTTTGACCAAACACAAAAGGTTTGAAAACAGAAAAAAATAAGTAAGGTGGGTGAGACCAGGTGTTAGTTTCCTGGGGCGACAGTGGCAAAGCAGCACGGACCGGGCGCCCCAGACAACTGATGGTCTCACCGCCTGGCTGCTGACACCCGAGACCGACCCACAGGGCTGGGTCCTCCTGTGGCCGCCAGGGAGGATGTGTGCCAGGCTCCCCCGGCAGCCTTGGCCTTCCTTGGCTCATGGAAGCATCGTTCCAACCTCTGTTGTCCCACGGTCACCTTCCCCTGTGTCTGTCTCTGTGTCTCTTCAAGGACACAGGTCAGAGTGGATTAAGGCCCTCCTCCAGCATGAACTCATCTTAATGGATCACATCTGCCAAGACCTTCTGTCCAAACAAGGTCCCGTTCCAAGGTAGGGCTTCAACACGTGCATCGTGGAGACACAATTCAACTCATGAAAAGGGCAGAAAACATTTTGCTCAGAAATGGTGGGAGTCATGAAGTGTGCCAGGAGAAATCACCATGATTCCCGTTCCGCGGCGTCTTCTGAACAGGCCCAACCAGACCAGACGGAGCCCACGGCTCGTCCTAAACCCTGGTGACGGCGGCTGGCGGTCCACCCTTCCATTTTCACCACAAAACCACGTGGTGGTTTACCGCGACTTTCCCTGAAATAAATTGGCAATCTCACTGCATTTCTAAGAGCATCTGTGTCATGGGTGACATCAGGAGAAAAGGCAGATTGGAGAGACGTAGAGACTAGACATCAGGAACCACACAGATCGCCCGGAGAGCGGGCAGAGCCTCACAAGCAGGTTGGAGACTTGGAAGTTCCCACGTAGTGTGGACTCTGGGGCTGAAGCTGTCCAGCCTGTGGGCCCTCCCTCCAGGGCAGCAACGGGGTGGGCCCTGAGCCAGGCCCACTAAGCCGGACGCTGCAGGGTGGAGGCCCCAGCACGCTGTGAGGGCTGGCGGGCAGCCAGGGGGAGGTGGCTGTCTCGGGCAGGTCACCATCGACATTTGGCTCTAGGCGGTAGGATTCAGGAGCTGTAAGTGAATGGTCTGCCTCTCACCGAAGGGTCAGCCTGCCCTCTGGCAACGGCCATAGACCAGGGCCCACCTCATACCCCGAGATCGCAAAGCCCTCACCCCAGCCTTACCGCCCTTCAGGGGAACCCCGTTATCCAAATTTTTCCCAGCAACATTTCCCGGTCAGAACTCAGCCTCACCTCCGTCTGCCTCCGCAGGGGCTGTGCCCCTGACACAGAGATGAGCCTAGAGGTGTTCACTCACCCTACCCTATCTCCTGAGAGGCTTCTCTGCCATGTCCTCGATCCCAGACTCATCCTGGTGCTGTTCAGCACACAGAAAGTCACAGCCCCATGGGAAGGGCTGGAAAGATGTATTTTTCAAAAGCACCTTTGTTATTTGTGACAGTCTAACGAGGTTGGGAAATACGTCTTCTGTCCTCCGGCTCCTGCCACGGCTCACCAATGCAGGTGTTCCTGGTACCTCCAGTTACTGATGAGGACCCAGCCCAGAGGAGTGATGCGCCCACAGTCACACAGCTCGGGGGCTTGGGAGGCCACTTCAGACACCACTGCATCCGTGACAGACACACTGCCAGGGTGACAGGAACCGATATTTGGGGGGTTGGGCAGCTCAGGGTCTCTGGAAACCTTGTGATTCACACTCATAAGCACATGTATCCTTCACCTTTAGCCTTGGTGAAACACTATACTTCTCAGAAGCTATCTCCCCGAAGAAAGCTCTGCAAGTGTGCCGGACCACAAAGGGTGGATGAGCTTAAACAACCCAGTGGGTGGGGACAAAGGGAGCGCTGCATTCTGGGAAACTCCCACCCTGCCACCCCCAGGGTCACTGGGCTGCGTTATTAACTCCAAGGCAGATAGCATCGCAGTGGCTTTCAGAATAGCCGGTGCGCTAAAATTTTGTTTAAAAGGAAATTGTATCATTAGGTGCTAAGTACGTGTTTGCCACTAAATAAAAATAATTTTGATCTCTGGCCTTGTTTTGCAGGCAAAACTGTATAAGCAGGAAACAAGGATAGTCAGTTTTCCTGGAACTAGGGGGAGAAATGACAGTGTAATCATCGCTATATGTTTGTTTGATATAGATTCGAAGGTAGAATCATAACAGAAGTAATTAGAGTAATTATTGAAGTTAGCATTTAAGCCAAAAGCCCCAGGGAATATTACACGTTTGTTCATCTGAGCCCAGCCTGCTTCCTGTTAAAGCTACGGCCAAGACAAAATCCTCCGCTGGTCTGTTCTTTGGTGAGCACCCGTTTGGAATACGTCCCCACCTCAGGGCCACGGCTCCCTGCGATGTCCTTTGTAGGCTACTTGACGATATCATCCAAGGAAGCGGAAAGTAACGAGAGAGAGCATTAATCCTTCTAGGATTGCCATCCCATGCGTGATGACCATGTGTTTTCCAGAATCGTGCCCCAAGGCGAGAAGGTTGCAGGCCGCGCATTCTGGACGCAAGAGCCCAGAGCCTGTTTGTCCTTTCAGATCTGTAGGGACCCAAGTCCTTCCCGCCAGAGTAACTAAGTGTGAGCCAAGGTGTGGGAATTTTATAATCCGCTTCCAGACCTAAATTCATTTCTGGGTGCCCCTGTCCTGAAAATAACTGGTCGGAAAAATACCAAGTGCCACGGCAGACTTCGATTTATTCTTGGCTCGTTGGGTTTTAATCATTTTACTTAAACCTATGGACTTCAGTAACAAGGGTAATTGTAATCCTCACCTGGGGTCAGAAAGGATAATGGAGTTACCCGTGAACGGTCTGTACAAATTAGAGTGCACCATCTCAAGTCAGGCGCGCACATCCTGACTTGCACCCACGTTACCACTCTGCGATGAAGCTGGGGGCGTGATCTCTAATTATGTGCTTATTTACATAGGACAGAAAGTGACTCAATCGAAAATGAGAGGGGGTCACTTGGGGGTTCAAATAACCCATCCATTAATTAAACCACCTGTCTCTATAATCCATATGTGAACACCACCCATATAGGATTTAGGATGTAATCAAAGAGGGAGATACAAATGTATGTGTGTGTGCAGAGCAGTTTGTGGGACAGGAGAGACTCAGTGCACGTTGTGTGAGCTCTCTGCCGTGTCCGTGTCCTGGTCCCGTGACCCCAGGCACGTTGTGTGAGCTCTCTGTGCCTCATTTGTCTCCTCTGTAAAATGGGGGTGAAACCCTGTGTCCTGGGGTGGCTGTGAGGACCAGACGAGATGATGCGTATGACACAGTGCAGGGCTGGCATGCAGTGGGCACTGGGCGCATGCTGGTCATGGCCTCGATGGCAGATCCTGTGCCGGTGACCAGCCAGTCCTGTCCCAGAGGAAAGTGAAGCATCTGTCCGATGGGAGTCATTCTCTTTTTCTCTTACAAGAAGGAGAGTTGGGGCACGTGGGTGGTGCAGTCATTTGAGCGTCGACTCTTGCAGCTCAGGTCCTGATCCCAGGGTCGTGGGATGGGGCCCCGTGTCGGGCTCTGAGATGAGCGTGAAGTCTGCTTGAGATTCTTTCTCTCCTCTCTCTGCCCCTCCCCCATGCGCACATGTGTACTCTCTCTCACTCTCTCTCTCTCTCTAAAATTAAAAAAAACAAAAGGAAGCTCCAGCGATTGAACTACCAAGAAAGTTTGAAAGAATTCGATTATTTTTTCCAACTGTGGATCACAGCCCTGTCCTCACCTGTGGTGACAGTTCATTCCCGCTCCCCAAGCCATAACTTCACTGGGAACCTCCTGCTTCCTAGACCCGGTCTCCTCAATGGCTCTCTGCAGACTGGCCGGCCCGCCCCCCTGCCCGCCCTCCTTGTGCTGATTCCCACAGCCACCTTTTGGTCCCAGAAAGAGTCACAGGACTGGGAACAGTTGGCTGGGACAAAACCCATTGGTCACATAAAGAGTTTGGTATACAGATGGTCACTGAGCCTTATTGTGGAAGAATTTTAAAATAACTACTAATTAACATCAAAGCAACTTTCAAAGAACATGACTCAGGTTTTCTGGCTGTTTGGCATTCAGATGATCAAGGTTGGTGACCCCTTACACACCTGTTCCACATGTTCTCGGTGTGAGTCTTTCAAATAAAAGGCAAGCTCAGACCCTAACTGCACTCGTGTCCCAGGCAAGCAGGGGCCCCTCCCCGTCAAAAGGTGTCCTTTCCTTCACACCCAAACCATAGCAAACGACACACACATCTTTGTCCAGAGCCCCGAATTCACTGAACTTGTACCCACGTGACATCGTTAACAGACTGGACTCTGGCAGGTGCTGAGAGCAAACAAAGGTGGCTGTTCACACGGAAGAACTTTGGGTGTCAGAGTTACTGTGTCCCAGGCACCCCATTCCTGCAGCAAGCGCTTGGCGACCGTGGGCGCTCAGAGAGGTCACCTCTGCAGCTGACCGTCACATCCAGCCGCTGAAGCCCTTCTCACCTTCATCACCTATAAAAACCCCTGAATGGTAACAAATGGTAGACATAATGTGTGGAAAGCGATACCTGCATTGAAGTGACGTGATTGCGGTCACCTTCACCAGCATGTGCACAGTGCTGGTGGCAGTGAGGACCCCCAGGTGCATCCGTGTGGTCGTAAGCATTCTCTGCAGTGTTTTCAACATGGCGAACCTGGAGAATTCTGAGAGGCCAAAGCAGACAGCTCCATCCAGGAGCACGCTATCTTGGGTGGGGAGTGGGGAGGACAGAGCTCCAGCCGGGAGCACGCTGTCTGGGGGGAGGGGGGAGATCAGAGCTCTAGCTGGGCGCACGGTGTCTGGGGAGGTGGAGAGACAGAGCTCTAGCCGGGAGCATGATGTCTTGGGGGAGGGGGGGAGGACAGAGCTCCAGCCAGGAGCACGGTGTCTGGGGGGAAGGGGGAGGACAGAGCTCCAGCCGGAAGCACGGTGTCTCGGGGGGAGGGGGGAGGACAGAGCTCCAGCCGGGAGCACGGTGTCTGGGGGTTGGCGGGACAGAGCTCCAGCTGGGAGCACCGTGTCTGAGAGGAGGGAGGGAGGTTCCTTGGTGGAGTCAGCTGGGAGTCTGAGTGGCAGAACCACCTAAAAGAACACGCATCCTGTGGCTTTGGATGTCGTGTGCCTGAAGGTTCGTGGGTCCAGGTGGAGAGACTATGTCTGGGATGTCCTTCATACGTCTGCAAGACTTTCAACCTAAAGGGACAGATCAGTCAGCAAAGGCGGACGCGTCCCCCGACGTGGTGAATACAAGACCAAAACCAAGAAAACAGTTGCTGCCCTGAAGAAAACAATGACTGGGTGGGGGCAGGGAGACATGCACATACTTTTTAAAACCAAGCATGTGAGATAGGGCCACGTGGGGACCACGTGGCTGTGAGCCAGCAACCAGAGATTGGAGGATGCGATCCCCACTCTGGCCGCACAAGGCTCCCGGGTCTGCAAAGACGGTCGGTCCTGTTTGTGTGGGAAGGTCAGCAGTTGTGCAGCCGTGGGACCTCAATGACCACCTCCTGTGCCCGTGAGTCCTCGTGGGTCGTTCCAGATGTGCTCGGAGGCTTTGTCCAAGGAATTACTCTGGGAAGAGGCCCAACGGAAATACACTAATGGTCAATAAGCCTTACACCCTTTGCCAGAGTGACGTCACCACAAGTTGAGACACCACTTCAGTCTCTCTGAAGTTTCACTGACTTTAAACTCCCCGATTAAAGCAGTCGAGTGATCTGTTTAGCTAACGGCAGCTGGGGGTTACAGGACTCTTTAAAGTGAGGCGTGCAGGGTGGTGGACGCTGGGACATTTCCTACGTCAGCCCCAGGCCGCCAGACGTGGAAAGCAGTGAAGCTCCCCGAGCCCCCGGCGTGGCTCTGACACGGCCCCGCAGCTCACCCCTTTCTTCCGGAGCTGCTGACGCTGCCCAGAGCGGCTGAAGAACACACAGGATGATCCCTCTTCAACGTGCTCCATGCATCTCAAGGACTTTTTGGTAAAAGGCATACTTCAAAAATGCAAAAATATAAACTTAATCAGTCACCCAAGCCTCAGTAAAGGCTGTGCTAACGAGAAGGGAGAGCCCACGGGCTCCCACCCCCTGCCAGCCACCCTTCGCAAACTGGGGAGGGGGGCGTGCGGAGGGCGGGCGCCCCGGTCCCTTGAGGAGATCTGCATCCCTGCCCAGCAATCTGGTCCAGTCTCCTGGTGGCAGGAAAGCAGCTGCCGGTTTCCCAGAGGGTCCTGAACACACCGCCTCTGTTCCAGAAGCTCTTAGAACTATCTGCCTGTGTTCTGGAGGCCCGGCCAGAGTCCACCACCCGGCTCAGGCTGACGCTTTCACCCCTCAGTGAGCGACCCCCTGTCCCCTTCCACGGGCCCTCTGACCTGAGAATGAGATTTCTGTCCACCTGGCAGAGACCAGCCAAGCGAGGAGATGGTGATGTCCAGGGGCACAGTGGATGTCCAGTGCCCATGCTGGCGCATGGCATTGAGCAGCCAGCGTTGGATGAAGTCCCGGGTGCTGGACTAAATGGGCCAGTGGGCATCCAGAAATGTGAACAAAACAGTCACAGGTCAGAAACGTGGCAGAGGAATGGCATGGGGGTGGGGGGGGGAGGGGGACAGCTCATCTCTCGTGGGTCGTGGCCCGTGGGAAATGTATTCCTCTACTTCCTGTCCGTAGGCCGTCCTGCAGGCTGCTGAGCATCCACAAACGTCGTCCACACGAGAGTTCTTTCTCTCCCTGTCCACGTGATGCTCACGTCTCATCCGCTGAAGACACCCCGCGATCGGTGAGGGAGGGCACGGCTCCCACTGCGCCATAATATTCCTACACGGGGGTCAGCCCGTCGAGACTTCCTACACAAGTCTGTGCTGGGGCGGCCCCTGCCCCCACCATCCACCCTACACACCTGCAGGGTCTCTGCCTCGTCCATCACCTGCCAGTGGCCCCAGGGCTGCCTGCCCCGGTCCTTCGTGCATGTCCCTGCGTTCACTGTCAGCCCTTCTCCCCTTCATACTACAGTGTCATAGACTACATTCCCTGTGCCGTCGTCTTCACTCCCATGACTCAGTTATTTTGTAACTAGAAGTTTGTGCCTCTTAATCCCCTCACCTATGCCACCCATCCCCTACCCCCACCACCACCCCCACTGGTGGCCACCAGAATGTTCTCTGTATCTTTGAGTCTGTTTCTGTTCTGTTTGTTTTCTTTGGTTCCACATGTGAGTGGAATCATGCGGTCTTGTCTCTCTCTGGCTGACGAACCTCACTTAGCGAGGTGCCCTCCAGGAGCCTCCATTTTGGTGTCAGTTCCTTCAGCAAATGTCTGGGCGTGGAGTCCGGGTCTCTCTCACGCCCCACACAAGCTGGCCCGTCCCCAGTGCGCCTCGGCCCCCAACCACCGACGCTGCCGGTGCCCTCCTCTTCCCGCCTCCTCCCCCTGTGCCTTCAGGTGGGCGCCCCAAGACCGGGGGCCCAGCGCCCAAGAGCCCCGCTCCCCTGGGTCGTTGACCCACAGCCACTGACTGTCCCTCCTCGGGCCTGTGCACGCGGGGAGGAGGGGCTGCCTCACGGTTGGTGTTGGGTCCACGTCTCACCCACGGAAGCGCCCCGGGGGGCGTCACAGCCAAACAGCCTGGAGGCCTGGAGCCTGAGGTGAGGCAGGGTTGGCTCCTTCTGAGGCCGTGAGGGACAGTCTGCACCAGCCTCCCTCCCCGGAGTGTAGACGGCCGTCTTCTCCCCATGTCTCCACGTCAGCTTTCCTCAGCGCGTCAACCTGTGTCCCAATTTCCCCTCTTTGTAAGGACGCCCGTCACACTGGATGAGGGCTATTTCCACCTACCACAACCCTGTCCTCTGATAAGGTCACAGTCTGAGGCACTGGGGGTGAGGACGTGGGCATAGGAATTTGGGGTGCGTGCATTCAGCCCACAGCAGCACCTCCGTCCCGGATTCAGGAACAACATTCCCAGGGGTGTGCGGGCCACTTCCCCATGAATGTTCCCCATCAGGTAAACACACCACGACTGCCCCAGCCACTGTCCCCTCGAGTCTGACCTCTTTCCTGCTCCAGTGTCATCAGTGATCTCTGCCACTTTTCCTCTTCTAAACCCGCCCCTTCCCCATTCCCTGACTGAAGTTCTGTCTTTCTATCTTGACCTTTGGAAATCAACCCTGCCTCCTCCAAGAAGCCTGCGGGACTGCCCCTGGGAAGTGCCTTTCTCTCCGGAAATCCCTGTATCCTTTGGTGTCATCCCTTTTGCCTGAGGAGTACTTGCTCTCCCGGGAAGCTGTGTCTTCTCCCCTGAGGCTGGGCAGCGTCCAGCATGGCCCATCTCGAGTGTCCTGCACTCAGGACACTGGTTCTCAGTACCACTTGCTGATGGAGATAACGGTGAGACAAAATGCGGTATCAGAGGAGTGAGACACATCCGACCTCCCGCGCCCCGGGAGAGACGTGTGTGTCTCACATATGTGGTGTCAGTGTTCCCATAATGCTGGCTGTGAAATAGACCATTGGTTCTATTGAAACTGATATATTGAGGATCGCGTAAACTTGGTGTTTACTTGTGGATGATTTCCTCTGCAGAGAACATTTGAGGGTCCCCCAAACCCACATCCGGCTGAAGAGAGCCTTATGTGAATACACATGCACACATGTGCACACGCCCCGACCCCACCTGCCCCCTTGCCCGCCACGTGTGTTGTGGGACCCCAGCCCCATCTGGAGTCACAACCCACACTCTGACTCAGATAATCCCCTTCTGCCTCTTTATGACACCTAAGCCCTCAGCACCCGCCTCCACCAGCAGGCCAGGATTTTTTAAAGACGCGTCCTATGTTAATTGTAGGATTCATGCATTTCTTAATCATTTAACGTGTGAAGAACTATGTTAACATTTTATTACGTTCCCATCTTTTTTTAAAAATGTGTCACTGGTGACATTTTTGAGCATTATATCCCTAACCGTTTTTTCCCCCCGTGAAGTTCTGTGGTTTTCATTGCACGATTTTGCATTGCACTATGATATTTAAGAACACGAATGTTGGGGCACCTGGGTGGCTCGGTCAGTTGAGGTTCTGATTCCTGAGTCTGGCACAGATCATAATGTGACAGTTTGTGGGTTCGAGCCCCGTGTCGGGCTCTATACTGACAGAGCAGAGACTGCTTGGGATTCTCTCTGTCCCTCTCTCTACCCCACCCCTGCTCCTTGCTCTGTCAAAATAAACATCAATAAACTTTTTTAAAAGAACACATGTGTCACATTATAGCATTTGGAGTAAGCCATATCCAGGCTTACATCCTGTGCAACACCACTGGAGAATGAGGATACAGGTGCCTGAAGTCAGGGGACATAGTGAGTCCAGTAGATTGTAGTCTCGTTCTAGATCCTCTGGGTTCATAGGATGGAATTCAGTACAGCCTGTGTTGTCTTAAATGGAAAACCCACAGCAATCATCACACTCAAGGAGGAAAAACTGAGATTTTCCGTCACTTTTATTCAACACAGTCCTGGAAGTCCTAGCCGTAGTAACCAGGCAACAAACAGAAATAAAAGGCATCCAGACTGGTAAGGAAGAAGTAAAACTTTCAGTGTTTACAGGTGACATGATATTATATAGAGAAAACCCAAAGACTCCACCAAAAAACTACCAGAACCGATGAATGAATTCAGTAAGGTCACAGGATACAAAATCAACATACAGAAATCCGTTGCATTTCTATCCAGCAAAAATGAAGCAGCAGAAAGAGAAATGAAGAAACCAATCCCATTTACAAATGCACCCAAAATAATGAAGCACCTAGGAATAAACTTGACCAAAGAGGTGAAAGAAAGAGCTGTACCCTGAAACTATGAAACACGGATGAAAGAAATTCAAGACGACTAAAAGAGATGGAAAGACATTCCATGCTCGTGGATTGGAAGAACCAATATTGTTAAAATGTCCACACCATCCAAAGCAACATACACATTTAATGCAATCCCTATCAAAATACCAACAGCATTTTTCACAGAGCTAGAACACGCAATCCTCAAATTTGTATGGAACCACAAAAGACCCTGATTAGCCAAAGCAACTGAAAAAGAAAAACAAAGCCAGAAGTATCCCAATTCCAGATTTCAAGTTATACTACAAAGCTGTAATCATGAAAACAGTATAAAAATAGATACGAAGATCAATGCAACAAGGTAGAACACCCAGAAGTCAACCCACAACTATATGGTCAATTAATCTTTGACAAAGCAGGAATGAATATACAATGGGCAAAAGACAAGCTCTTCAACAAAGAAATTGATGATGTTGGGAAAACTACCCAGCTACGTGCGAAAGAATGAAACTGGACCACTTTCATACACCATACACAAAAATAAACTCAAGATGGGTTAAGAACCTAAGTGTGAGACCTGAAACCATAAAAATCCTGGAGGAGAACACAGGCAGTAATTTCTCTGACATGAGCTGTAACAACATTTTTCTAGATATGTCTCCTGAGGGAAGGGAAACAAAAGCAAAAATAAACTACTGGGACTATATCAAAATAAATAAAAATCTTCTGCACAGTGAAGGAAACAATCAACAAAACCAAAAGTCACCCTACTGAGTGGGAGAAGATGTTTTCAAATGACGTATCTGATAAGGGGCTGGCATCCGAAATATATAAAGAACTGATACAACCCAATACCAAAAACCAAATAATCCAATTAAAAATGGGCAGAAGACATGAATAGACATTTCTCCAAAGAAGACATCCAGATGGCCCACAGACACATGAAAAGATGCTCAACATCACTCATCATCTGGGAAATACAAATCAAAACCACAATGAGACACCACCTCACACCTGTCAGAATGGCTAAACTCATCAATACAAGAAACAACAGGTGTTAGGGAGGATGTGGAGAAAAGGGAAGGAACCCTCATGCACTGTTGATGGGAATGCGAACTGGTGCAGCCACCTTGGAAAATAGTATGAAGGTTCCTTAAAAAGTAAAAAATAGAACTACCCTCTGATCCAGTAATCATGCTATTGGGTGTTTATCCAAAAATACAAAAAAAACTAATTCAAAGGGATACATGCACCCTTGTTTATTGCAGCATTATTTATAACAGCCAAGATATGGAAGCAGCCAAAGTGTCTATCCATAGATGAAGGATAAAGAAGATATGACATATATTATATATATATATATATATATATATATATGCACACACATACACACACAAGGGAATATTACTCAGCCATTGAAAAGAATGAAATCTCTCCATTTGCAACAATGTGGATAGAGCTAGAGAGAGGGCAAAGTAAATCAGAGCATGACAAATACCATATGATCTGACTCATGTGTGATCTAAGAAACAAAACAAATGAGCAAAGGAGATGAAAGAGAGAGAGAGAGAGAGAAACCAAGAAACAGACTCTTAACTACAGAGAACACGCTGATGGTTCCCAGAGGGGAGGTGGGTGAGGGATGGGGATTAAGGAGGGCACTTACCGTGATGAGTGGAAGTGTTGTATGGAAGTGTTCATTCACTATACATACACATGAAGCTGATATAACTGTATGTTGATTACACTGGAATTAAAAACTTAATAGGAAAATACTGGGTATGTTGGAGGGAGCTGCCCATCCTCCCAGGGCACTGTCTTTTGAGCAAAGTTTGGGAATATCTGAGCTGGAGCAAAGTTTGAGAATATCTGAGCTCATAATCCTTATGAGGGAAACAATTGCAACAGGAAGAATGTTCCCCTGCTGTGGCTGCCTCCAGAGTTTAGCCATGTATCTTTGAAGTCGACTCCGAAGCCCAGTTATACAACAAAGTCACTCTTCTGGGATAACTTAATTTCTGCAGATGGTCTTTTAAATGTTAGAAAATACCATAACAAAGTGAGTGCCTGAAATCCCAAACCCGCTGCTCAGTGAATGAATCGGCTCTATGCCCTTGCCAGGTCTGTCACAGATATTTCTTTATGCCGCTTTACCCGACTCTCACTTCACTTATCAATTAAATACGTACTGTGTCACGTCTGTTTCTGCGAAGGACACCAGCTAACCCCTAGAGGTGCCCAGATGACTAATTCTGTGACGTATTTCCAAAGGGCTTGTGGTCAGAAGATGTAGCTATGTGAGTGACCATGGCACGTGATGACAGATTGTCTTCACCAGAGACCAGGATATGGCTCTGGGGGAGGGAAGCCCACCCTTGGCCGAGGGTCAAGGGGGACTCGTGGCTGAGGAGCATTTAAGAGACCCTTGAACCCTTCACATGCATCCGGGCACTGGTGCCAAAGGCCTACGTTCTTAGAATACTTTCTTGCTAAGTCGGCATTATAAATACGATTTTTACCCCTAAAGTGTTCTTTCTCACCTTGCTTTCTGTTCGGTTCCAGGAGATTGCTGTAAAATCACTAGGCACAGCTCCCCACCCGTCCCCGTGCAGCTCTCCAGAGAGCAGCAAGGTCCTTCCCATTTTCCCATTTACTTTCAAATCTCTCACCTTTGTCAATTAACAGCAGATCCTAACTGCACGTGAAAGAAATCTCGGTGCCTTTTAATTTCAATCCCAGTTGATTTGACATCCACGTTTATACTGTTACTTTGTGGAACTAGCAACAGGGGCAATTGAAATGCAGAAACTTGCATCCACAGGTGTGCCATATTTGCATTTCATGAGTGGTCTCTGGTGAATAGAGTTTATACATTCTCTCCTGAATGAACACAGCGGTGGCAGAGGCAGCACTGAGGACGCCCAGGCCACCTCCTAGCAACCGCCAGGTTTCCAAGGGCAAATAGCTCCTTCCGACCCTAAGCAACTAGACGAGAACATCAAAACATGCCTCGCACCAGACCTCCAGGACCCATTACTGTGAGGAGCTGTTACCTCGGTCGTGAGTGACAGAGCCCTAATTATTAAGGTAATTAGAAGTTATAACACTGGCAATATTAAAGGGAGAACTTCTAGAGCCCATTAACAATGTTACTTTAAGTGATCTGGCTGTGAACTGTTCAAATCTCTAATTACATTATACGTCTGTCTTAAAGGGTGATGTAATTAACTGATGGGAGCAGGGATTAATGTATACTGACGGCTGGTAACACTCGTAAGTACTATTTTCACAGGAACGGCTGCAACAATGCCATTTACTGTTCTTGCACTTAACTGTATACACTGTGTAGCTAAAAAAAAAAACAAAAAATCCTGACCTTGATACATTTGTGTGCCATTTTAGGCACAGGTATTTTTGTTCCTTCTTTTCCTTATTTAATGCGTTTCTGTACATATATGGTGTATTCACCTAAACGTGGTTAAAGATAAATCGAGGTAACTTTAGTTTATACATACAATGCAGATTCTATTTTTTTAGTGCATATAGACTTGGAAACAGTATGCCTTTCTATCTACTGCGGGATCCGTTTGCTCTGGTGACTTAAAGTTACAAAGAAAATCTTCAAGTAATTAATATACCATTGAATTTTTTTTTCTTTTGTGGCACAAATAATAAGTTTTACAGTGCACACATCATGCCTTGGTTCTCCACAAATATTTGTTTTAATTTTATTTTTTATTTTTTAAAATTTACATGCAAATTAGCATATAGCAAAACAATGATTTCAGGAGTAGATTCCAGTGATTCATCCCCTATGTATAACACCCAGTGCTCGTCCCAACAAGTGTCCTCCCTAAAGCCCCTTGCCCATTTAGCCATCCCCACTCACAACCCCTCCAGCAACCCTCAGTTAGTTTTCCATATTTATCAGTCTCTTCTGTTTTGTCCCCCTCCCTGTTTTATGTTATTTTTGTTTCCCTTCCCTTATATTCATCTGTTTTGTCTCTTAAAGTCTTCATATGAGTGAAGTCATATGATTTTTGTCTTTCTCTGACTAATTTCACTTAGCATAATATCCTCCAGTTCCATCCACGTAGTTGCAAATGGCAAGATTTCACTCTTTTTTATTGCCGAGAAATACTCCATTGTATATATATACCACATCTTCTTTATCCATCCATCCATCGATGGACATTTGGGCTCTTTCCATACTTTGGCTATTGTTGGTAGTGCTGCTATAAACATGGGGGTGCATGTGTCCCTTTGAAACAGCACACTTGTATCCCTTGGATAAATGCCTAGTAGTGCAATTGCTGGGTCGTAGGGTTGTTCTATTTTTAGTTTTTTGAGGAACCTCCATACTGTTTTCCAGAGTAAAACAGTGGCTGCACCAGTTTACATTCCCACCAACAATGCAAAACAGATCCTCTTTCTCCACATCCTCACCAACATCTGTTGTTGCCTGAGTTGTTAAAGTTAGCCATTCGGACAGGGGTGAGGTGGTATCTCATGTGGTTTTGATTTGTATTTCCCTGATGATGAGTGATGTGGAGCATTTTTTCATGTGTCGGTTGGCCATCTGGATGTCTTCTTTGGAGAAGTGTCTATTCATGTCTTTTGCCCATTTCTTCACTGGATTATTTGTTTCTTGGGTGTTGAGTTTGATAAGTTCTTTGTAGATTTTGGATACTAACCCTTTATCTGAGATGTCATTTGCAAATATCTTCTCCCATTCTGTTGGTTGCCTTTTAGTTCTGCTGATTGTTTCCTTCGCTGTGCAGAAGCTTTTTATTTTGATGAGGTCCCAGTAGTTCATTTTTGCTTTTGTTTCCCTTGTCTCTGGAGATGTGTTGAGTAAGAAGCTGCTGTGGCCTAGGTCAAAGAGGTTTTTGTCTGCTTTCTCCTCGAGGATTTTTGATGGCTTCCTGTCTTACATTGAGGTCTTTCATCCATTTTGAGTTTATTTTTGTGTCTGGTGTAAGAAAGTGGTCCAGGTTCATTCTTCTGCATGTTGCTGTCCAGTTTTCCCAGCACCACTTGAAGAGACTGTCTTTATTCCATTGGATGTTATTTCTTGCTTTGTCAAAGATTAGTTGGCCATACGTTTGTGGGTCCATTTCTGGGTTCTCTATTCTGTTCCATTGATCTGAGTGTCTGTTCTTGTGCCAGTACCATATTGTCTTGATGATTATAGCTTTGTAGTATAGCTTGAAGTCTGGGATTGTGATGCCTCCTGCTTTGGTTTTCTTTTTCAAGATTGCTTTGGTTATTCGGGGTCTTTTCTGGTTCCATACAAATTTTAGGATTGTTTGTTCTAGCTCTGTGATGAATGCTGGTGTTACTTTGATAGGGATTGCATTGAATATGTAGATTTCTTTAGGTAGTATCGACATTTTAACAATATTTGTTCTTCCTATCCAGGAGCATGGAATCTTTTTCCATTTTTTTGTGCCTTCTTCAATTTCTTTCATAAGCTTTCTATAGTTTTCAGTGTATAAATTTTTCACATCTCCACAAATATTTATCGTGAAATCCAATTTGCTTTTTAGTTAAGACCTAGTAAGATTTGCTCATTTATTACAAACCATCTATGATCAAAAATTAGACTTCCAGAAATGACAATATTTCATTTTGCCTTTATTGAGACCTTTGCTTTTTCTCAGTCCTCTTTCATTTGAAAATCATCAGCTACTTCACGATATGTGTCATGTGCAAATATTGAAAATGCCCCCACTCTTGGGGCGCCTGGGTGGCGCAGTCGGTTAAGCGTCCGACTTCAACCAGGTCACGATCTTGCGGTTTGTGAGTTCGAGCCCCGCATCAGGCTCTGGGCTGATGGCTCGGAGCCTGGAGCCTGTTTCCGATTCTGTGTCTCCCTCTCTCTCTGCCCCTCCCCCATTCATGCTCTGTCTCTCTCTGTCCCAAAAATAAATAAAAAACATTGAAAAAAAATTAAAAAAAAATAAAATAAAATGCCCCCACTCTCATCTACATGTGTCCCCGCCCTGTGGCCTTCACAGTGGACTCAAGCTAATGTTCGGGCCTCGGTCTCTGGACCAAACAGCACCCTCTCCTCCTCCCTCCTGTCTGCCTCCAGCTGTCCGTCTGTGGCTGCTGCCCGGTGTCAAGGCGCAGGGGGGATGGCCCCACTCACCCCACTCCATCTGCTGAGGGAAGAGCCATCACAGGGGCACCTCCAACTCCTCTCTCGGGGTTCTGGGCATCACACTCGCACATGGACTCTGCTCACAAGTTCAGGTGCAGAACAGCGATCCGTAGAGAGAGAAGAAAGGAGTGTGGGGCCCACTTTTGGTGGCTTATTATACTTCATGCTGAAGGAATGGGAAATGTGGACCCCTAGACTTGCCTTCTAAAGTCCCCTCCTAGAGGATGTGGAGAAACGGGAACCCTCTTGCACTGTTGGTGGGAATGCAAACTGGTGCAGCCACTCTGGAAAACAGTGTGGAGGTTCATCAAAAAATTAAAAATATACCTACCTTATGACCCAGCAGTAGCACTGCTAGGAATTTACCCAAGGGATACAGGAATACTGATGCATAGGGGCACTTGTACCCCAATGTTTATAGCAGCACTCTCAACAATAGCCAAATTGTGGAAAGAGCCTAAATATCCATCAACTGATGAATGGATAAAGAAATTGTGGTTTATATACACAATGGAGTACTACGTGGCAATGAGAAAGAATGAAATATGGCCCTTTGTAGCAACGTGGATGGAACTGGAGAGTGTGATGCTAAGTGAAATAAGCCATACAGAGAAAGACAGATACCTATGTTTTCACTCTTATGTGGATCCTGAGAAACTTAACAGAAACCCATGGGGGAGGGCAAGGAAAAAAAAAAAAGAGGTTAGAATGGGAGAAAGCCAAAGCATAAGAGACTCTTAAAAACTGAGAACAAACTGAGGGTTGATGGGGGGTGGGAGGGAGGGGAGTGTAGATGATGGGTATTGAAGAGGGCATCTTTTGGGATGAGCACTGGGTGTTGTGTGGAAACCAATCTGACAATAAATTTCATATATTAAAAATAATAATAATAAAAATAAAGTCCCGTCCTGTCTCGGGACTGTGTCCAGAGCCCGGGGGTGACACCCTTGGAAAGGAAGAACTGAGCGTGAGGGAAAAGAACAAAGCCTTTCTGGGGGATTAGGATGTACTGTGTTCCAGGTCTAACGATGTGCACAAGGTGACCTGATACAGCCGCAGTACCCCCAGTGGGAGATTTCCCCAAGGTCTGATTCCATCCAACTCTGAAGAAGCGGGAAAGTGGCCGCGTGCCTGCCCATCCTGTGCTTTCTTTTTTTTTTTTTAATTTTGTTTAATGCTTTTATTTAGTTTTGAGAGAGAGAGAGAGAGAGAGAGAGAGAGAGACAGAATATGAGCAGGGGAGGAGCAGAGAGAGAGGGAGACACAGAATCCAAAGCAGGCTCCAGGCTCCAAGCTGTCAGCACAGAGCTCGACGCGGGACTCGAACTCACGGGCTGTGACATCATGACCTGAGCTGAAGTCAGACGCTTAACTTACTGAGCCACCCAGGCACCCCCCTTTCCCGTGCTTTCTGTCTCTGCAGTGGACACGCCTACCTGTCTCCCCAACAGCCACTCACACACACTTTCTTCTTTTGTAAAAATTTTTTAACATTTTTATTTATTTTTGAGAGACAGAGAGAGCGCCCAAGCAGGGGAGGGGCAGAGAGAGAAGGAGACACAGAATCCAAAGCAGGCTCCAGGCTCTTAGCTGTCAGCACAGAGCCCGATGCGGGGCTCGAACTCAAAGACTACAAGACCATGACCTGAGCCGAAGTCGGACGCTTAAAGGACTGAGCCACGCAGGTGCCCTACTTTCTTCTTTTTTAATGAAAGCTTGATCTTTCTCAAGTCCCCACCATATTCCCTGTGATCACCTGCTTCAAGGGAAGGGGTCCCGGTCCCAACCCAAGGCATCAGCCTGTCACGGGCTCTGCTTCTGACAGAGGACGATTAGGCATCTAACCCATGATACTGTCCCCGCCCAGGAAGCACAGAGAGATTTCTTTGCTCATAGAATGGGACACGTAGGAACATATGTCCTCTTCCACCGTGGGACACCATCCTGAGAGAGCCAGGTCGTGTTGGAACACAACACCCGCTGTGGAAGCAGCCATGCAAACTGGCCGAGGACCACATGATACCTGAAGACGGCGGGAAGGAAAGATGGAAAGAACTGGGGCCCTTGTTCATCCAGTTAAAACCCAGAGACCAAACTTTGGGGCTTTTTAAATTTATGATGGAAACAAAGAATTTTCCTTATTGTTAAAAGCGGTTCAATTGGAGTTTTCTGTTACTCAAGGCCACAGTGTCCCCATTGCAACCCATTTCTTCTTATTTGGCTATTCTCATCACAGATGATCCTGAAAAAGAGCAAGAAAAAAAAAAAAGGCAATATTGGGTTATTCGTTCAAGGACAGAAGAGACCTTGAAGCTGGGAGCTCTGCTGAAAAACAGGAAGTCAGTCTGGCTCCTTAAAGTCGCCTCCCTCCACCCTGCCTCTCGGGCACCAAGCAGGAGGAGTGACCAACAACGAAGAAGGAGTAAGTAAATGAGGAGTGTGTTAGTGACATTGGAGCCATTGGGGCCTTCTTACAGCAGCATGACCTGGGAAGAGCTTTTCTGGGCTCAGAATACTTCTGTCTTAAGATAATTATACACCAGCCACCAGAGGCGTGGTCTGATGTCACGTTTTTCATGCCCTGTTTTCTTCACACTTGAGCTACACATCTCTTCCTGTTTAAGGACCAGCACCAGTTCTCAAGCAAAAATCTAATGATGCGAGTCTGTTCTTCTCACATTGCTTTAGAGAAAGAACACTTACAAAATTCCACCCATAACATGTCAGGGCATGGCCAGGGCTTCCGGAAAACCGTCTGTCGCAGCCTCTGGCTAAGGAGGGGACTTAGCACAGACGGGTTAACATCTGTGCGTGGCAAGCCCTCACTTCCACCATTACCATCCGGTGCACGCGTCAGCCTCAAAAGCGGGTCTCGTTTATTCCAATTCACAGATGCCTGAAAAGACTCAGAATCTTAAGTAACTTTCCCGAGGTCAATTCCAGATTTCTAATCCACGTCTTTCTGATGACACAGCCAGGACTCTGCCAAGGCCTTTGGAAATATGTGATGAGAGAATTAAGGATTAATTTAATTGTTTAGGTATTATCTTTCATTATGTGTTTGTTGTTTTTTCCAAAGCAAAGATTGCAATTTTATAAAACACGAACCCCAGCTCATTTGGATTTTGAAATTAGCCGTCGCCAAAATATATGGAACTGAATACGTTAAAATTGAAGTGTCCCCACTCCTTGCTCCCCGTGGTATGTGGGCCGCGTGCATCCGCTCTCAGAACGACTTTCAAGGGGACATTCATCTAAATGAGACACCGTCCATAGTTACACACACACACACAACACACACACACACACACACACACACACACACACACACACACACGGTGGGAGACCTTTCCATGGCAGCAAGAGCTGAAGATCTCTGCTGCATCCCACCAGCACCAAACCCAAGGAAATGGGTAAATTAACTCCGCATGTGTGCATTTTCATCTTCAGCATGTGGCAACATCTTCCTGCCTTTCTTTGGCGGTGTCCGTGATTTTGTACATGAAGAAAAGGATTGTGATCCTTAGCACTTTTTCACTCTCAAGGACACCGCTTTGTAAACACATTCAGATACGTCTCTCCTTGTGGGCACAGGGACCCCATGTGCAAGCCCCTTTCTCACTATGTGTCTCACGGGGCTCTGTCACACCTGTGTCTGTAAAAACAAGTCCGTTTTCTCAATGGTTTTCACTTAACCACAGCCAATGCTACCTAGAGCTAAGAGCTTATATTTTGCATATCTCACAGTTAGAAGCCCATTGACAATATGCTTTCTGATAAAGTTTAACCTTTATTTGCTTTAGATGTCTCTGGATAAAATTATTGAGTCATTTTTATTCACTATAAAACATCAGAGAATTAACTTGCAACACGTGGGAAGAGGTTGGTGAAAAAGGAAACCCTATGAAGTGTAAAGAATTTGAGCTAAAACTAGTGGGGTTATTAACATTTGAAAATTATGAACACTGCAGGAGCACTAAAGCATTTTCATTTTTAAGAGCATTCTATCAGAAACGCACTCTGAAAACGTGCAGAATTTGGGACCTGTACAGTGAATAGAATTGAAATCGGATGAAGGCATTCACACCCTCAAAAGATTTTCTCGCCTTTTTTGTTTCTTTTTCCTTTCTTGCTAATAAGTACTGAATTCAAATTTTACTAGTACAAAACTAAGGTCTTGCAGAATCTTACGCTTCTGTAATAGTCTTGAACTACCTTATTCCAGGTGTGTGTGTTCATGGAGATGCATGTCTACATGTGCATATGCTTGTATGCACGATGGAGTAACCACTTAATTCAAGGGGTTGTGCCTTTAACCACAGCAGATAGTCTTTGGTTGTTGTAGGTGGTTGTTTTGTTAGATCTAAGAGTTTCTAGGATCTCATTGTTTCATGAGCCAGTCAGTGTTCATAGAGGCAACCTTCAGCTTTTTCTGTAAAAGAAGTCAAACAAGGGTGTGGATGACTCAGACTCATGGATAGTCTGCTTAGCTGCACCAGAGACTGGTCCAGGGACCGTGGGCCAGTTCTAGAAACCCGACTCCTCTTCAGAAAAAGAACAGGAAAGCTACTCTCTTCCAATAGATCATTTCTTTTTCACTTGCTCGTAGCTCCAGGAGGCAGGAATCCCACGGGGGGACCGTCTCTCCATGCTGCCAAGCAATCAGCTTCTGAACTTGACTTTTTACTGTCAACAGCTCCCACTCTTCCAGCTAATTTTAATGAAACATTGTTGTAATCTTTCATGAAAACTAGTTTTAATATTATCCAATGAGGACACGCTAGCCAATGTTCTTGGGAGCTAACCTAAGATTAAAACTGAGCTTCCGGGGCTTTGATAAAATAATCTGATGATTATTTTATGATGTAACGAAGGACAGTATACTTAAAACACTCTTTTCTGAGATGGAAATAAGGGAGACTGGCACTGGCTCCCTATAAACTCAACTCCTCACCAGGCTCTATATCAAGAGGGTAAGGTGCACCTGCGACCACATTAGGTTTTTGTCCATGTGAGTCACGTCTACAAATATTTACAAGGTTGAGAATTAACACTGATACATTTTAGAATGTTTAATAACTTATGTTAACAATAATATATAAAAGCAATGATAAATAAATATTGTTTTTAACCTGTTTTTATAACTATATTTTCAAGAAAAAAAGAAGCAGTTTAGCAAGAAGAGTGGTGTTATTCTAAATCTGGCTTCGAGGTAGAGAGCTGAACTCCCATGTCTGCTTCAGTGTCTGGTCTGTTGTTGTCTGTAGTTTGGGTTGAAGTAGCTGGAAAAGGGAGAAGTGTTTTAATAGTCCTTTTAAATACCTGTGGATACGCTTCTTTGTTACCACGAAATGTGACAGACGTTACTATGCTACCGTTAACTGCACTGTGGGATCTGAAAATCCCTGCGCGAACACTTTGTAGCATCTCACATGTGAATCCATTGGCTAATCTTACATTTTGAGTGGATCTTTTAACCCGTTCGTGGCTTCATGACACTGTGCTCTGGTCATTTGGAAAAATCGTGCAAGTGACACATTTTGTTATACCATATTTGAAAATTACAATCATTACATACCACTGACTTCATCAGAAGAGAAAAGCCTTTACGACTTGGAAAACTGTGCTCATAGTAGTAAAAGCAATTTTTCAAAAAGGTGCATTTTCATTTTCAAAATCAAATGTCATCCCTGGCAGCAAACGCTGCCAGTTACTTTCCTTGTCCACCTCAGGTCTTACTGCCCACAGTGGGTCCGTCAGTTGTTCTTTGTGATAAAGACGGTGCTCTGCGGGGGAAAGAGGCTAGTTTAGCTGGCAACCCAAACAGCCTCACACTGCCCCCACGGACAACAGGTGCACCTCTGTGCACACCCTTCCCATTTCCTTGCACAGAATGCTGAAAAGACACACTCCCAGGTCAACAATGATCAAAAGGAACAATTTCTACACACCATCAAGGCCGTTCGTAAGTACAACCGGCATTATTATTTTTTTCCTGGGAACACGTGGCAGTGATGCATACTGTGACGACCAGCACACTTAGGGGCTGCTGCCTGGATTTGGGCTCAGACCCCAGCGGTTTGCCCACTGGTGGTTCTGCACCACTGCTTCAACGCCAGCACCACCTGCTGTATCATGAAAACATTTTGGAACTTGGGAATGTTTATAAGGATTTTGGGGTTCGCCAGGTGCCTATGTACCTACCACATTGTGAAAATTGCTCAATTAGGGGCACCTGACTGTCTCAGTCAGTAGAGCATGAGATCTTGGGGTTATGAGTTCAAGCCCCATACTGGGTGTAGAGATTCCTTACAAATAAAATCTCGACAGAGAGAGAGAAACAGAGAGAGCGGAAATCGCTAAATTAGATGCTGGGAGAGGATTTAAAATAAAAAGCAATTATTTCACTAGAAATCTAGCAGAACTCCAGGAGTAAACAGAAATAATTCAAGTGCAGGCCTAGTGGTAGGGGTAGATCTTTAGCTACCAAAATGGCCAGATGTATGATGTACTTTGAGACGTTTGCCTAGAAAGGCCTAGTAGCTTACAGACTCCTAAGTAGTATCTGTAGTTTGAATTGTATCTGCCAAATTGCAAATGAGGAATGAATGGGCATTCATTCATTCAGATCATTCATTCATTCAAATGCCGGTGTGCTAATCAGAATGTAGCAATGTGTGTGTCCTGCTTTTCAAGGAAAGGGCTACTTCCTGCCTGTGGCTCCACTGGGAGTGGGCTAGGGAAGGGTACCTGATTCTCAGTATATTTGGAATTACAGTTAATTTCAATAAAAGCCAGTGTTCATTTTGGAAAGAAAAAAAAGGGAATGTGACTTGCATCCTGCAGAAAATGAA
The DNA here is from genome assembly GCF_018350175.1 of Felis catus. NCBI lineage: Eukaryota > Metazoa > Chordata > Mammalia > Carnivora > Felidae > Felis > Felis catus. Next base: position 81,285,311 of record NC_058368.1, read on the forward strand.
ATGACAAAAATTTTAGGAAGCAAAGAGCTGTTCTATCAGTAAAGTAGGTAAAATTTGTAAAATGTTAGTATGTAGGCAATCCACATTTCAGGCCATAAATCCATTTTTTAAGCAAACAAAGACAGTAAAAGCTAACAATGGTTAGAGCTGCAGTTAATCTTTAGAATTCAATTTATGCCTTGGCAGTTCACTCTGTTTTTTGGTGAACACACGTTTCTGAAACCTTTTTGGCTTCAATTCAGGCAAAAGCAAAACAAGGCTGAGAAGGTACAGCATTATGAGACTCTCAGATTAATGCCGAAGACGGCAACTCCCAGCACATTTGTTTTAAAGGTTGTGCATCTGATTATGAGTGTCTTTAATAAGCTTTTTTTGGAATAAAATGGGATAGATCTAAAAATGGAAAGTAAATGCATTGCTAATGTGTATTGATATTGTAAGAATATTGGTGTTTCCACAACTGGTTGGTACAGAAAATACATTACGAAGTATTTGCAGGCAAGGTGTTTTAAAGTCTTGTTTGGACCATTTGTTGATCACTTTATGACTGTTTAATAAGCCATTAAGGAGTCTACATAACTGCAACATAATTATTTATTAAACCTTTTACAACGAAATGAGCACTTAGAAAGAGAGAGCTGTCTCTACTGTGTCTGAACCAATAATTATAACGTATTTACCATGTGTTTTTTTGTGTCATTGAGGCATGGGAAATTGTGTGTGTAGTGGTTTCACATTTTATCCATAAGGGTGGTTATTTTATAAATGTGCTAAATCTAATTAGAACATGTATAGCCAAGAAAACCAGCCACCAGCACAAAGCTCCACCCACCTGGCCATTTGTTGCCTGATGTCACTTCCTTTGTCCCAGAATAGACAGTGACTGTGTCTGGTTAGCAGCATTGGGCAGCATGTCCAGAATAAAGAAAAAGATGGGTTTTTTTCCCCTCAGAAGTTCCTGGTGAGAAAAATCCACGTACCTGCTGTGGTAGGAGCTGATACCCCGTCACCTTTGGGTGTGCGCAGTGTGGTCTGAGGGTCCTACCAGGGGCTAATTCCTACAGTCCCCAGGGGTCTCGGGGAGCTTCTTGAAATGACCTTTTCTATGTAACTATGTGTGTATTTCATAATGTTCAGGATGTGAATCAACAATATAACCTAGGAAATATAAGAGGAGAAATGAAAATTACAGGCCGGGAAAACCAAGACCCCCCTGCCCCAAAGCCTGTACGAAGTATATATTTTTATATATAAAGATTTAAGCGTTCAAATAACTCTTAAAAATGAAGTAAGTGCATGAACCCAGGTGGTATCTGTCTTCCGTAGTCTGACTTACTTCCCTCTAAGCGTCCATGTTGTCACAAAGAGCACAATTCATCTTTTTTGTGGCTGCATGATATTCCATTAGACAGACAGACACACACACACACACACACACACACACACACACACCCCATGTCTTCCTTATCCGTCAGCTATGGATGGACACTTGGGTTCCTTCCAACCTTGGCTGTTGTAAATAGCACTGCGGCAAACATACAGGTACATGTATCTTTTCACATTTGTGGTTTTGTTTCCTTTGCATCAATACCAGTAGTGGAGTTAGTTTGGTAGTGGAATTATATGGCAGTTCTATTTTTACCTTTCTGAGGCACCTGCATACTGTTCTCCACAGTGGCTGCACCAGTTTGCATTCCTACCAGCAGTGCAAGAGGGTTCCCATTTCTCCACATCTTCGCCAGCACTTTTTATTTATTGTCTTTTTGATTCTAGCCGTTCTCACAGGTGTGAGGCGCTATTTCATTGTGGTTTTGATTTGCATTTCCCTGATGAGGAGTGTTGTTGAGCATCTTTTCATGTATCTGTTGGCCATCTGGATGTCTTCTCTGGATACATATCTCCCGTCTTCTGCCCATTTTTAATTGATTGTTTCACTTTGGGTATTGGATTGTATCTGTTCTTTGTATATTTTGGACACTAACCCTTTATCAGATATGTCACTGGCAAATATCTTCCCCCATTCAGTAGGCTGCCTTTCCGTTTTGCTGATTATTTCCTTCACTGAACAGAAGTTTTTAATTTTTTTTATTTTTTTTAAGTTTATTTATTATTTTTTGAGAGAGACAGAGACAGCATGAGTGGGGGGTAGGGGCAGAGAGGCAGGGAGATAGAGAATCCCAAGCAAGCTCCAAGCTGTCAGCACAGAGTCTGATGCAGGACTTGAACCCACAAAACTGTGAGGTCATGACCTGAGCTGAAATCAAGAGTTGGACGCTTAGCTGACTGAGCCCCCCAGGTGCCCCAAGAAGCTTTTTATTTTGATGAAGTCCCAATAGTTTATTTTTGCTTTTGTTTCCCTTGCCTCAGGAGACATATCTAGAAAAACGTTGGTATGGCCGATGTCAGAGAGATTACTGCCTGTGCTGTTTGCCAGGATTTTGTGGTTCTAGGTCTCACACTTAGGTCTTTCATACATTTTGAGTTGACTTTTGTGTATGGTGTAAGAAAGTACTTACGGTACACTCTTTCTGCATGCAGCTGTCCAGTATTCTCAACACCATTTGTTGAAGAGCTTGTCTTTTGCCCATTGTATATTCATTCCTGCTTTGTCAAAGATTAATTGACCATATAGTTGTGGGTTGACTTCTGGGTGTTCTACCTTGTTGCATTGATCTTCGTATCTATTTTTATACTGTTTCATGATTACAGCTTTGTAGTATAACTTGAAATCTGGAATTGGGATACTTCTGGCTTTGTTTTTCTTTTTCAGTTGCTTTGGCTAATCAGGGTCTTTTGTGGTTCCATGCAAATTTGAGGATTGCGTGTTCTAGCTCTGTGAAAAATGCTGTTGGTATTTTGATAGGGATTGCATTAAATGTGTATGTTGCTTTGGATGGTGTGGACATTTTAACAATATTGGTTCTTCCAATCCACGAGCATGGAATGTCTTTCCATCTCTTTTAGTCGTCTTGAATTTCTTTCATCCGTGTTTCATAGTTTCAGGGTACAGCTCTTTCTTTCACCTCTTTGGTCAAGTTTATTCCTAGGTGCTTCATTATTTTGGGTGCATTTGTAAATGGGATTGGTTTCTTCATTTCTCTTTCCGCTGCTTCATTTTTGCTGGATAGAAATACAACGGATTTCTGTATGTTGATTTTGTATCCTGTGACCTTACTGAATTCATTCATCGGTTCTGGTAGTTTTTTGGTGGAGTCTTTTTGGGTTTTCTCTATATAATATCATGTCATCTGTAAACACTGAAAGTTTTATTTCTTCCTTACCAGTTTGGATGCCTGTTATTTCTAAATTTTTTAATGTTTATTTATTCTTGAGACAGAGAGCATGAACAGGGGAGGGGCAGAGAGAAAGGAAGACACGGAATCCGAAACAGGCTCCAGGCTCTGAGCTGTCAGCACAGAGCCTGACACGGGCTCAAACCCACGAACTATAAGATCATGACCTGAGCCAAAGTCAGATGCTTAACCGACTGAGCCACCCAGGCGCCCCTGGATGCCTGTTATTTATTTATGTAGTGTAATTGCTGTGGCTAGGACTTCCAGCAACATGTTGAATAAAAGTGGTGAGAATGAACATCCTTGTCTGGTTCCTGACCTTAGGGGAAAAGCTCTCAGTTTTGCACAGGAAGGCTACTGTTAACAATAACAAACAGAAAATAGCAAATATTGGTGAGGATATGGAGAAATTGGATGCCTCGTACATGGCTGGTGGGGAATGTAAAATGGTGCCACTGCTATAAGAGATGGGATGGCTGCTCCTCAACAACTTGAAAATAGTCTCACTATATGACCCCTGGTCCCAGTCCTGGGGTGGATATTCTCGAAAGAATTCAAAGTAGGAACCTGAGAAAATATCTGTACACCCTTGTTCACAGCAACATTATTCACAATCGCCAAAAGGTGGAAACATTCCAACTGTCCGTCAACAGATGACTGGATCAACAAAATGTGGTGTCCATACAGTGGAATACTATACGGCCTCTAAAAGCAAGGAGATTCTTGGGGCACCTGGGGCGCTCAGTTGGTTAAGCATCTGACTCTTGGTTTCAGCTCAGGTCATGATCTTACAGTCCGTGAGTTTGAACCCCACATTGGTCTCTACGCTGGCAGTGTGGAGCCTGCTTGGGATTCTCTCTCTCTCCTTCTCTCTGCCCCTCCCCTGCTTGCTCACTCTCTCTCAGTCTCTCTCAAAATAAATAAATAAACTTAAAAAAAAAAAAAGCAAGGAAATTCTGGCTGCAACGTGGATGAATCTTGGAGACGCTGGGGCTAAGTGGATAAGCCAGTCACAGAAGGACAGTGTCTGATTCCACTCATACGAAGTACGTTGAGTAGTCAGATTTATACAGATGGAAGTACATTGGCAGATGCCAACCTCTGGGGGGCAGGTGAATGGAGAGTTAATGTCCAGGGACAGGGTTTCGGTTCTGCAAGATGAAGAAGGTTCTAGAGATAGATGGTGGTGATGGGAGTATAATAATGTGAATGTACTTAATGCCACTAAACTGTATACTTAGAAGTGGTCAAAATGGAAAATTTTATCTTATGGATATTTTTCCCCGATTTTTTAAATATTTAGAAGTCGACAAAAGTCCATATCAGATATCTAGTTGATGTTCAAAATTTCCCAGTTGTCTCATAAATGCCTTTTTTGCTGCTGTTGGTTTATTCACATCAAGACCCAAACAAGGTCTACGTGCTGCGTGAGGCCCATATGCTTCTTACATCTTTTCTGGCCGCTGTCTGCTCCCCTTCCCTTCCTTCCACTCTCGCTGCGTGTTTACTGAAGGAGCCAAGTCACTCGTCGTGTAACCGTTCCCACATTCGGCATTTTGCTGATTGCATCCATATAACTGTCTGTCCCTGGATTTTCTGCAAATTGATCATTTTTTCTAGAACCGTGCCATCCAGTGGAAGCTTCTGCAGTGGTGGGAATGTTCTACTTTGGCACTGTCCCCGGCAGCAGCCACCAGCCACGATGTGGCTGCCGAGCACGTGAAGTGTGGCTTCTGCTGCTGAGCAATGAATATTTAACTTAGTTTAGTTTTAAGTAATTCAATTGTTTTAATTTTATTTTTTATTTTTTAAAATTTGCATCCAAACTAGTTAGCATATAGTGCAACAATGATTTCAGGAGTAGATTCCTTAGTGCCCCTCCCCCATTTAGTCCATCCCCCCCTCCCACAACCCCTCCAGCAACCCTCAGTTTGTTCTCCATATTTGAGTCTCTTATGCTTTGTCCCCCTCCCTGTTTTTATATTATTTTTGCTTCCCTTCCCTTATGTTCATCTGTTTTTTCTCTTAAAGTCCTCATATGAGTAATTCAATTTTGAATACTTTCTTAGACCCAGGTCTAGAACAGCACAGTCCCAGAGGCTTGATCAAATCCACGCTTTTTTGCTGTTGTCCGAGAGGCACTTTGATGGGATGTTTGCTGGGGTGACAACCGACCCACCGCAGACTCCAGCCCGGCCCCAGGGCGCTGGGCTGCTGCCCCGTGGTAGGCCCTTCCCCTGCGGCCCTTACAGTCGTGCCCATGGGTGCTCCCGCTCACAGCCTCTCTGGGGGCCGTTGGGCCTCTCTCTATCTTCAGAGCTTCACCTGGCCACGCAGCCAAGTACCCGGTGGTGGCATGAAACCAGGCCCCTCCTCAAAACCCACCGCTTCCTGCCGGGTTGGGTCCGGTCCTTCCCGAGCGCTTATCTTCTGTGGCATATCCACAAAACCATTGCCTTTCTGTGTCGTCCTTAGGTCCCCTAAGGGACCTGAAATTCAGGAATATATGACTGTCTCAAGATACCCTCCTGGGCTCCTCAGTGCATCTACCCATCCACCTGCTTTGGGACGGAAATTCTGACACCTGTTAATACCCACCTCACAGTTACCAGCCATCGGTTCTGTTAACAAAAAAGTCAACTCCTCCTCTTCCTCCTTCCCCCTCCCCTCCTCCTCCCATTCCTCTTCCCCTCCTGCTCCTCCCTCCTCCCCTCTTGCTCCTCCCTCCTCCCCTCCTGCTCTTCCCTACTTCTCCTCCCATTCCTTCCCCTACTCCTCCTCCCTCCCTCCCCTCCTCCCCTCCTGATCCTCCCTACTTCTCCTCCCCCTCCTTTCCCTCCTCCTCTTCCTCCTCCCTCTTTTCCTCCTCCCACTCCTCCTCCCCCCACCTCTCCTCCTCCCCTCCTGCTCTTCCCTCCTCCCTTCTTGCTCCTCCCTCCTCCCCTCCTGCTCTTCCCTACTTCTCCTCCCCCTCGTTCCCCTTCTCCTCCTCCTCCCCCCTCCCCTCCTCCTCCTCCTCCTCCTTCTTCTCCTCCTTTGAACACACTTCTCCTTGGGGCACCTGGGTGGTTCAGTCAGTTAAGCATCTGACTTCGGCTCAGGTCACGATCTCCTGGTCTGTGAGTTCAAGCCCCATATCGGCCTCTGTGCTGACAGCTCGGAGCCTGGAGCCTGCTTTGGATTCTGCGTCTCCCTCTCTCTCTGCCCCTCCCCTGCTCGTGCTCTGTCTCTGTCTCAAAAATAAATAAAAAACATTTAAAAAAATTTTTAAACATAATCCTCCTTGAAGACAACGTGAATTCTTCCCAGATAACAAGACTACATCTTATCTTCTTCTTACTGGTGAACACAGGATTGCTTCCAGTCACTTGCCACTTTGCAGAGTGCTGGAGTCAGTCACCTCTTGCACGCACTTTACACACGTGCAGGTACGTCTTTAGGACAAACCCCAGGAGTAAGATCGCATCTGTGATGGTGACAGACGCAGCCCAGCCACACCATAGCACGTGCTCCCACCTGTGCCTGCGTGCAGACTCCCAGTCCACAGAGCACATTGTCCACGTGTGGGATTTGTGCGGTGCTCTTATGTCACAAGTGGTGTCGCAGAAGGTTCAGCATCTTCTCATGCACTTAGGGGCCATTTGTGTCCCTTTCCTGTGGACCAACCTGTTCACTTCCTTTGCCCATTTGTTGTTGGTCGTCGGTCTTTTTCTTATTGATTTATAAGGCACTTTACATATTAGGGAAATTAGTCCTCCATGATATGAAGTTGCCTTTATTTTAACTGTAGTTGAATTAATGAGTCTTCATTAGTTTTCCCCACCCCAGGTTGTAAAGGAATTTGCCCGTGCTTGATTCTAGTATTCGCATAGTTTTTTTGTCTGTTTGTTTGTTTACATTTGATTTTTTGGTCCATTTGGAGTCTCTTCTAGTATTAGGTGAAATACGTGAACCGATGTTCACGTTTTCTGGTTGGCTCTGAACTTTCCTCTGTTCCACTTGTCCTTCTGTATGTCCATCTGTCGGGCTCCGCACCATACCATCTACCCACTGAGGTTTCACGTTTGGGGTCTGGGGGCGCTGGGACCCCTTCCGTGGTTCTTCTTTTTAGGAATTCTTGGACATTCTTTATTTTTCCTTATCAACTTTGAAATTAGCTTGTTTTATTTTTTAAAAAGATGCTGGCAGTAATTTCAATGGGTTCGTATTAAGTTTATGTGATAAGTTAAGGAGGGTTTGTATCTTCCCGGCATCAAGACTCCTGATTCAAGGGGGCCGTGTGTTTCCTTCTGCCTGAGCCTGCACGGACTTCTGCTGTGTGAAAGCTTCCCTCACGCACGATTCCCACATCCCTTCTGGACTTTACTCTAGTTTTGCCGTGACGGCTGCTGCCGCCATTCTTTTTGCCGTGATCAGTGGGGGTCTTTCCTTCCATTTGCCTTCCAACTCGTTGTTTGTATCTGTGATGGATATAGATGTTCAAATATGAATACACGACAATGTGGTCTTCAGGAATGTGGAAACCAAAAAAAAAAAAAAAAAGGCAAAAAAACATAACGAATGGGGGATTGTTCAGATTGAAAGGAAGCTCAGGGCACGTGATAAGCTTATGCGACACGAGATTCTCGTTGGGACCTGGAGTTTTGAAAACATGCAAAGAACGCTTTGGGGACAAGTGGGGAAACTTGTGCTCGAGCTGTAAACTGGGCATCAGTGTAGAGTCGAGGGCACAGTGCCTGGGCCGGTTGGACGACATCCTCGTTCTGGGACACGCCCGGGGCTGGGCGAAGGATCGCCAGTCTGCAGTTTACTTCCAAATGGTTTGGCAACAAGTGAAATTCCCACACACAGACGCGCACATGTGGGCAGAGGGGCAAACTTGGAAAAATGTTAGCAGTTGGCGAATATAAAGTGTCCATTGTGTTATTCTCTCGGCTGTTCTGGGAGTTTGAAATGTTTCCAAATAAAAAGTCGGGGCCAAAGAGAGCATCTGTGTAAACCCTTGGCACATCGTAGGTGTGCAGTGATGATGTGGCTGGTCACACCCCAGCGGGACCAGAACTCTGCGGAGAATATAGAGAGTTTTATGCGTCCGTGGGGCGTCTCACTCCCCACTCCCTGAAGGCCCCCGGGTCGGGGAGCGGGTGCAGGCCTGGCTGCTTTATTGCTCAGTTCTCACTGATCACAAGAGTCCTCTGGGCACCGCTCCCCTAATGCCCACAGAACTGGTTATTTCTGTACGAACATAACCTTCCGAGGTTCGGTGAATGGCACAGTCTCTTCCCGGCGCCCCCACCTGCGGCCTGCAGCTGTTGAAGCCCGCCCCGGGCCCTCCATCCTGCCCTGGCAGGGACGAAGACACCCCAGAGAGACAGCGATGAAGGACAGACGGACAGACGGACACACGCACAAGTGAGGTGCACTTGCCTCGTGCTGTCTCTTCCGTGAGAAGACTTTTCACCATCATGAGCTGGAGGCAGAGGGGGAAGGGCGCCCACAGGTGCCAAGGGGAGTGAGCGAAGGGGCGGCCGGTGCCGGCGGGGCAGGCAGTGACGGGTGTCCAGAAGCACTGCCACGCCCAACGACTGCGAGGGATCTGGGTCACAGAGGCAGCAGACACCAACGCGGGGACATCCAGCTGGATGCTGAGCAGAGAGGGCTGGCGGGTGTGAAGGCGACGCTACGTGGGTGAGTGTCAGGCATGGTGCGAGGGGCAGCCCCGGGGACCTCAGAGGAGCCGTGCCGGACAGAGCCACGACAGAGGGTGGCTTGCGTGTTGTGATGAGGTGTGGGAATTGCTCCGGTGAAAGCAAAGCAAACTCACAGGTCCCGTCGGCAGGGACAGGAGAGCTCACTACACACGGAGAGCTCAGGAACGAAACCCTGACTGACCCAGCCGAGTGCAAGGCCACACAAGGAGCGGCCACCCTGAGCACCTACAGAGACCCCGACGCTGGCGTCTCACCGGGACCGTGCAGCCTCCACCCCCAGGGACACACGGCACCTCTGCACCTGCCGTGTGTCAGGAGTCCCTGCCTCTGTCTGCTGTCGGCCGTGAGGGATTCCAAAAGGTTTGGAAGGATCGGTATGTTCTAGAAAAGGAGGAGGAGGCATCTCAGGAGAGGAAAATGATGCCAAGAAAAACAGGCCTTGAAAATTATTCTGAATGTAAGATTCATTATCCCCTGAAACCTGTATGATAAAATTAATTAGTCGTGTGCCTGGATTTCCTTTGTCCGTCTCTAGGGTGTCACCCGCATGGTTTTCACTCACTGGGTAATGGCCGTGTAAGCACAGCTCCACTCGGCTGAGTGCGGCCCAGCGCCCTCCTCCACAGCCTGGCAGCCAGTGCCGCCCAGGCCTCTCCGAGCACGAGACTTTGGCAGGGTCTGGTGGGTGACAGAGACAAGGCCTGCGAGTCAGGCCCAGGGGGTAAAGGGAGAGCAACCAGCAGCATCGAGGAAGAAAGTTCAGGTCAGTGAGGTCGGAGTTTAGGAAGCACAAGAGGGGCCCAGAGGTGGGCACAGGCCTGGGTACCCGGGACCAGTGGGCACCAGCAGAAGCAGCCACATCGGAGTGGAACGGGCCGGGACATCCCAGACAAACTGGCCGGAAAGTCCCCGCTGCCCCACCAAGGGAACCACAGGCAGATGTGTAATGACCTCCCAAGGCTTTGATGACAGCATCTTCTCTGTCACCGAGCCCGGGTGGCTGGAACCTCCATTCTCTCACATTAAGAAACCAAAGCTCTGTAGGCGTGTTTTGTCCAACAGACAAGATCCCACTTCTGTTTTGAGGACATCGAACAGTTCAGGAGAAAAACATGAGATATCAAATTGTTGACGCCGCTTCAGGTAAGTCCTGTCAGCATCCCCCCACCCCCCGGCTGCCCGGAACGTGGGACAAGCCCTGGGAACACGGCCACCGATGCCCGCCCGGCTGATTTGCTGACTCCCACCCGAGAGGGCACGCACTTGGACCGGCCCAGTGGCAGGACACCAGCCTCGCCTGGGGGAGGGTGACAGGGCGACCGCCAGAAGCCCCCTGCTCTGTCACACGCAGAGCCACTGCCTCGTGACAAAGGGGACGGAGGTGACGTCTACTGCAGCCTGAGCCGCGCCCTCACTGCTCAGCGCTGCTGAAATATTCCCCCGGAGTTTCTATGGGTCCAAACTTCGCCCGCCCACCCAGTAGAAAGTATTTTATGTTTTCACACAGGGTATATTTCTATGCTTGTCAGCAAAGGCCTCCTTCTCAGGAAGACAGCCTGACTGACATATTTTCACACCCATGGAGTTTCAAATGAAGTCAAAGTCCAAGCAAAATGCCACAGCTACAGAACCACACGAGCTAAATCGATGAGGGCCTCACGGTCCTGCGTGCGGGTGAAAAAGCTGCGCACTGGGCAAGCTTTGTGTTTCCCGGCTCCCGGGGGGTGGGGGGGAGGGCAGGTGTGGAGCGTCCCCCGCGGTCCTGTGGGCTGCTGGCTCTCTGGGAGGGACACCGTTGACGTGTCCTTGGGGCCGTGCTCCTCCCAGGCCAGCACACTGGATCAATACCTCACAAGCAGGAGGCTTCCGCCCCCAGGGAAGAGGGACAGTGAACAGGTGACCCGCCTTCCGGAGGACTTTGCACCCGCTGCAGACGCATGCAGGCACGGGGGCCTGGGCCTTCTGGAGACCTGGGGGCCATTTTTCAATCTGCCGTCTCGTCACAGCCCCTGGTGTTGTTGCGGGTTCGCATTCAGTAAGGATCCCTTGGGTCCGGTGGCAGGAGACCTCGCGTCACACGCGGACCCTCGCCAGGCTCCACCGGGGACCAAGGTTTGGTAACTTTAGTTCTTATGCTGTTGCATCACCCAGAGACCTGGTGAGGGGGCTGCCAATTCTGATATTCAGTGATTACGACAAGTGACATCATCACTGATGAGAGGGAGGTGAGGCACCAACACCGAAGTCGATAACGTGAGTGTCGTCCGCCTAAAACGGAGCCCGCACTCCAACTGCTTGTCCCCCGGTGGGGTTCTCGGGGTCCGCTGGGGGCTCGTCCAGCAGCTGCAGCGCTCAGTGCCCCTGGGGGGCTTTCCTGGGCACCCGGCGGGTCTGCCACCAGCATTCACGGGGACACAAGTGGCAAGGACATGAGTGAGTCCCCATAAAGGGCAGACACTTCCCCACGTCACTGCCAGCCACAGGTCTAGACTCCCCATTCTGATGCTCAGGACACCCCAAGGCCAGAGGAGGGGGGCCCGGGTCCTCGTCGCCTCCGTGCTGATCAGGGAGGTGCTCGGCAGCGGTGTGCCGAGTGAGGGAGCGTTAGTGCTGCCCTTTATGAGCGCCTACTGTATGCCAGGCACTGTGCTGGGAGCCCCGTGCGTACCGTCTCCCACGCTCAGCACGATGCCACAGAGCACATGCTGCACTCCACGCGTGTAGCTGTGGAAACCGTGGCTCCACGGCCGCTTCTGCCCGAGTCCCGGCCATGTAAGCAGTGGGGCGACAGCCCCAGCTGGTCTGCCTGACTCCACACCTCCGCCCTTCCTGCCCCGCACATCCCCGTCCCCCAGAAGCAGACTCGCTTCAACGGCCAGTCTGGTCAGGTTTACCTGAACACCTGCTGCCTGTCCTGTGTGCCTCTGGGCCTGGGCGCTGTGGCGCCTGCTCCCCTTCCCTCGGTCCACGGTGAGTGCCTGCTCGTGCTCCAGGACTTGGCTCCGCGCACAGGCTGTGCGGGTCGGTTCCCTGCCCCTCTGCCTCCTGGCTGTGCAAGCGGGAGCTAGTTCCCCAAACCCTACACTTGGCTGCTCTGAGATGCAACGCTCACCGCCTACGGTGGGCGGCAGGCTGACTAAAGCCCACTCAGCATTAATGTCCTCTTACCTCCCATCAGCTGTCTCCCCCTCCCCTGCTTTTGGTGTCAGATACCCCTTGTCTCTCTCTCGTGGTGGCTGGTGGGTGCCCCTGTGCTCACCCTGGCTGCCCTGAATTTCACTGTCCAGTTCCCTTTTGGCTGACTGTTCCAGACCATCACCTACTTGCAGAGAAAATTCTCGTTCATGTGTGTGCAGCCATTTCCTTGTCCGTCTGGATTCCCCGGGTCCGTGCGGGTAGAAACCTGGTTTATCTCGCTCACTTTGACACCTGTATCCGTGGTCGTGGGTCCTCGGTAAGTGCCTGAGGGTGACTGAGTAGCCAGGTGGCCCATGCTGAGTAAAAAGGTGGGCCCCCACCTTGCAGATCGGCAGTCAAGGTCAGGACACCCAGGACAGGCCGAGAACTAGGCGCCCCCCCCCCCCCCGGGGTTGCTGCAAAGCCTCGGGGAGGGTGCGAGGGACACATGTGGCCTGGCCCGGGAAAAGTCCAGTGACTCGTTTTGAGGGTTGAAGGGGGATTTGAATTTGGGTAAGAGAAGGGACACAGAAGAGCAACCACAGAAGCCACGTGTGGAAGGAACCAGAGAGGCTGGCCCAGCCGCCCGCCCTGGGACGGGTCCCGGAGCTGGGTATGTGCACTGCACTCCCTGCCATCACATTACACAAGAGGGAAAGACCCGTGCAGAGGCGGGGGCCCTGGCTGCTGGGAAGGGCGGAGCTCGCAGACGCAGGGCGCTGTGGCCCCGCCAGGGGGTGCACTGAATGAAGGTCATTGCCCTTATCTCTCTCCTCTCCAAAGGTCTACCTTCTTTCTCCCAGCGGCCCGTGGAAAGGTGACCTTGTCCACGATGCCTTTGGCAGCCAGCCTCGTGCTTCCATGCCTCCACTTCATTGCTGCAGCCGCCACGGGTGCCTGTTCTTCACGGATGCTCTTGTGTCTGTGATGAGTGTCCACTGGGATTCTCTGCAGCTGTAAGCTCCCTGAGGTCCAGAACTATGTGTTTCTGGTTTTCTCCCCTGACGACTCCCTGGAAGTTCCCTGGCTTCTGCCCACGTGTCGCTGCCCATGACGCGCTTGAGTATAGGGACGTGTCCATCATTTGTGTCCCCTGGATAGACTGTCATCTCCTTAAAGATCAGGTCTTAGCAATTTTACATCCCCAGAGACTAGGAAAGTGCTTGCACGGGTGTCCGGTGTTAGTGTTTGTTAAATCAAAGAGCAGATGAATGGATGAATGGATGAACCAACGAATGGACAAAAACACCCAACCGTCCCAGATCTGGTGACGTATCTCCCGATGGTTTAGCAAAAGCACAGCAAGCAGTCTAGGGGCCCCTGTGACAACTGAGGGCCCTCGGGAGGGGGCAGGCAGTGGGGCTCCAGCCTGGATCCCAGGAAGGACTCCTGACCCCTGAAAATGTGACCCACCAGCAACCTTTGTCACATTCACAAAAATGGGGTATCGGGTGCACTGAAACCATAGGGTTCATGGACACACTGCCAGAATCAGGAAGCTGTCCACCCCCACCACTCTGAGAAAATCTCTCAACCCCCCAAAAACTGTGACCCCACATCAGGCTGCACGTCCCCACTGTGGCCTTGCTCACAAACGCTGTTCACGGAGCTGTGGACACAAGAGCACCACTGGGGAGGGGTCCCAACCATACAGCGTTTCCAGGTGGCAGGAAATGGCCACTCAGCAAGAGGGGGTGCCCGCTTCCCCCTGGAACTGTCTCCCAGGTGAGACACCCTATGTGGGGGGACGTAGTCTACACTTGGCACCCCAGCGGCAAATGCGCTCTGAGCTCCGGCCCCCACAGGAGAGGAAGACAGACGTGCCTCCTGTGTGGGAAGGATGGTGTCAGCTCACAGGTGTGTAACGAGTCGGCACGGGACGCACTTTGTGGCGGAGACCTTGCATCGCCGTGTCTGGAACATGCCAACAGCAAGGAGACAGTGCTTCCTGATGTCCCCTCTGCATTCTTCATCGAAGTTAGTAAATAAATGAGGTGCTAATTCCTGCGGATACCATTTCCTGCACCATCGAAACCAGCCAGCATCGCCCTGGAAGGCCAGCCCCAGACCAGCACTGAGCACTCTCATGCTCCCTCTCATTCCAGGATTCACAAGTGCAGTGCGGTCACCGGAGCCCCATGGAAAGAACCCTCCTCCCCTCCCTTCAAATCCCCGCTATAGAGTCTCTTTTCTGGAATTCTCCTTGTGACCCATTAGAACAGAACAAAACCAGGCACCTTTCGATCCCACGTGGGGATGGGCAACCTCGCGTGCACACAGGGCCGTCTCCCCAGAGGACGCCAGCTCGGCCAGGAGGACTCCCCTCTGCCCCCGCCTCACGCCAGCTCGCTCTCTGCGGGCCCTGGGAACCCCACTCTCTTGCCCATGAGCAGAAGTTGGCGTCGTGGTTGAGTACTCGGCCTGGAAGGCGCCCCCAGCAGACGTGGTCTGACGCCTGGCCGCAGGAGGGGCTCACTGCTCCCCAGGAGTCCAAACCCAGACTCGTCCCTTTCTCCGGGTGACTTCACGGGCCTCCCTCACGGTTTCCTCATGGAGCCTGTGGCTCTACAAGCAAATAGTAAGTTGTACTTCCTGCCCTCTTGGTCAGCACCTGTCACTGAAGGAGGCCTGGTGGCCTTGGTAGAAGTCGGACTGAGTGCAGCAGGACGGAGCTGTTGGCATCCAGGCTGTGATGCTGTATTTGAAATCTAAGCGGTCACAGCTTGTGGGACGCAAACATTTTTAGGGGTTGGTGAGCTGGCAGCTGGCGGGTCTCTAGTGGTCTGGTCACTGGGGATACAGCAGGGCCCCGTGTGGCCATTTGTCCAGGACAGGCACCGGGCCTGTGACGCCGTCGTGGCCCCTGCTCCTACTAATGGAAGTGTCCTTCTCCCGTGCAAGGAGACCAAGTTTCCTGGGTGCCCGCGGGCTGCCAGGGTGACTCCATCTGCCGTCCGAAAAGCTGGCGGGAGGGGCAGGAGGCGGAGACACCCCTGTGAATGGGGACCCGGCGCTTTCCTCTCCATCGGGTCCCAGGGAGCAGAAGCAACACTAAACTCCGTGTTCGCCCATGTGTTGGGCACCCGCATCTCTGTGAAAGCCTCTTGGTTCGCACAGAAGGAAAAGAACCCGCTGCCAGCACCACACCAGAACCGGGAACTGGTCCTTATCAACCTAGTGGACCCGCCGATTCCCCTTCCTGACCCCATTTCGGGGGCCTCTTGTTCCTTGGGCCTCACACTTGGATGCACCTTTTCCACCCCAGCTCCTGTCTCCTTCGTGTCTGGAGGGTCCTCACTGTGTCCAAGAGCCCTGTAGCCGGTGCCCCCGGCATTCACTGACCCACTAAGGTGTCGAGTATCAGAAGCAGACCTTACAGCCCATCTAGTCTCATCCAGATTCCTTATTCCACTGGTGAGAAGCCAGAGAGCCAGAGAGGGGGCTTCCTAGGGCCACCGTCAGAGCAGCCACCCCAGGTTTATCGTCCGTTGTCAACCATCACTTTCAAAAAAAATTTTTTTAATGTGTATTTATTTTTGAGAGAGAGACAGAGCGTGAGCAGGGGAGGGGCAGAGAGAGAGAGGGAGACACAGAATCTGAAGCAGGCTCCAGGCTCCGAGCTGTCAGCACAGAGCCTGACGTGGTGCTCGAACCCATGAACCGGGAGAACACGACCTGAGCCAAAGTTGGACACTTAAACGACTGAGCCACCCAGGCGCCCCTAACACCACTTTAATCTTTGCGTTTGTTATTGGAGGACAGACCTGCTTCTGTTAAAACAATAAGAAAAAGATGCTGTTTATTTAGCATGTATCAGAGCCCACACTGACTCCCATCACAGGGCTGTCTGTTTGTTCCGATGAGAAAACCAAACCTTTTAAGAAGTTGTGTCACCAATCATCGCGTGGCAGAGACCGCCTGCTGGCTGCATACATGCCCCTGGGCATTCCTGAGGAGCTGACCCCCTGGTCCCCTGTGTCCCTTGCCTTGGAAACAGCCTCTGGACACAAACCACAGCAGGCACAGCGGGAGGGCCCCTTAACTTGGGCAAGTGAGAGCCGAGGTTCTGGAAAGGAAGTGGAGACGCACCAGCACCCCTGGGCTCTGCCCAATTATCCACCACGCGTCCAGCCAGTTTTTAAAAATTACTCAGGCAGTGGGGTTGTCACGGGCTGAATTGTGTCTCCTCAGAATTCATGTGTTCGAGTCCTGAGCCCCAGGAGCCCCGAATGTGACCTCGTCTGAAGACACAGGAGCAGTCGGACCCCTTGCTAGCTGCAGTCTCCACCTCCGTGGATCCCAACTCTTCTCAGCCTGTGCAGAGTGTCTCTCAGCCTCAAAGCCTGGGCCCCTGCCCCCTCTCAGAGCTCACGCCCAGTCCATGGGCAAACAGATCTCATCCCATGCTCACGTCCACATCTCCACCACGGACACTGCCCCCACCCACATTGTCCCCCCTGCAGCCAGTAGCTAGCACGACGTTTGGAAATGTACCACAGTCTCATCACTGTCTCGCTCAGGATCTTCCGGAGCCTCCCAGCTCGCTCAAAATGCAAGCTAAAGCGTTCACAGAGTCCTCCAAGGTCATCCCTCCACACCTGACCACCACCCTCCCCCTCCTACTCCAGAAAACCGGTTGCTTATGGTTCCTGGAGCACTCCAAACTCCCTCCCACCCCATGCTTGCTCTGTCTAGAAAGCTCTGTTTGAATGTCTTCTTCTCACTGAGACCTGCCCTGGCCCGCCCAAGTCCCTCCCCCTTAACCGCGCCCTGCTGTCCCCGAAGCATGTGGTGGCATTGAACATCTGCACACGGCGCTCGGATCTGTTAGCTTCCCGCCAGCTCCCCCCCGCTGAAGTGCAAGTCCCTCATGTCGGCACTTGAGTTGGTTCACGCCCGCCCTGCAGAGCCCACATTACTGGCCTGGCAAGAGGCCCCCCAACTATGCACCGAATTCACGAATTTGGTGAATGAATTCACGAATTCACGAATGAGTGACTTTTGCTCCGTCACCATCAACTGAGAAGAGAAATCTGCTAATCCTCCTAGATTCTAGCCAATCTCTTATCTCCTTGTTTCTCTTGCTACAAAATGGAAGCAATACCATAATACTAGCGATGCGACAAATGCACACATTTGCTTCACGAGAGCAACAGTTATTAGAAGTGTTCCAAGCATTGCTTTGGAGGAAATATAAAACACATCTCTTCCCTGCTAAGGACCTCTGCTATACAGATGAGCAGTCACGGTAGCCTTGGTGTGTCTACACCTGCAAAGTTCAGTGTGATAGCTCTCTGTGGTTCTTTAAATGTAAACTGAATAAAATTAAAGTTTCAATAGCTCAGTAGCATTCAGGTGCTCACCAGCCACAGCTAGCTGGTGGTTACAACCATGGACATTCCAGATACGGGACATTGCCATCATCACAAGGTTTTTGAAAGCTTGGGTCTAAAACCTTGATTGCCTAGAATTATTCTCCGTCTCCAATTAATTTAGGGACCGACTGAGATTATTTAATGCAGAGAAAAAGAAAATAATTTCTCCTATTTAAACAACAAAAATTAGCAGGTTCACAAAAAATATTTCAATAAACTATCTTGCCATCTGCCCAGATTCCACATGACTGTGTACATGGAAAAGAAACCGTGATAAAACCAGATGACATGGGCATGAGCATCGGCTTTGGAACGTATCTTAAATCATCCCCCTAACGCTCCGTGCCGCCGTTCCTACGTTCCCACTGCAGGCGACCGTGCAAAACCGCATCAACATTTAATACGCAGAAGTCCCCTGCGGGTGCCGACACAGCCACGTTTGTCCCGATGCCCCTGGAATCACAAAACGGCAGTGTGGAACCAGGGCTGTGAAAGGTGGTCTGACACACGTGTTGCTTCCCGGCCACATTTTTAAACCTGAAATGTGTAGGAACCCCCAATTCTCCAACTCTCCCACCTTGGAAAGGGGTTTCCAAACCTTGGGACTCATGCATGTTGTCTGTCCCACCGTGACTCTGTTTTTGGAACCTGGAACAGGGCACTTTTCGGTTTGGGAAGGCTCCTCCCTAGCTTGTCTCCAGGAAAGCTGGTTGAGTTCATTTATGCCAAAGGCTTTACGCTCGTTGGAAAGAAACTTCATCTACCGCACCTAAATGACTGTGATATGCAACTAAAATTATCCTGATGCAAACCTCATCCCATTAAGCAAAGACTAAAAGCTGAGGACGGGGAGACGCTGCCTCCAGAACCCTTGCCAAGCATCCTACCTGCTCGGCACACACGCATCAGAAATGGCATTTTGCATAAGTGGTTTTTATTCAGCGATTATTGAGAAATCACCTCTCTATCACAGCACCCCCTCAGTGGGTAATTGACAAGTGCTCGCTCTGGCAGGCAAGAGAAAATGTAACAAACTATAGAATATGCATGGAAACATATAGCATACTTCCTTTGGCTAAAATGCACAACAATTTGTTGGGAAGAGGTTTAATCTTTTGCTCTGTTAATACCTTTAACCTTTTAAAAAAGACCAAATCATTGTCTTTTTGAGACCAGTGAAACTTCTGGTTTTCCCAGCTGCGTTCCCAGAAACACGTGTGGATTCAACAGTGTGTGTTAACCCAAAGTCCCACTGGACCCTTAGCGCTATGAACACAAGAGGTGGCTAATCCAGGCTGATGCCAGGGAGAAAAATATATTTCTGTTGGAAAAACAGTGGGATTGCACCAAAATATGTGAAATCAGCACACTTTATTTCCTCAGAAGTCGATCCTTTAGACTCCAGTTTAACAATGACAAATTCTGCAGACTAAGAAAAAGCTTCGTTAACGAAGCAGAGAAGGACCTTCCTCAATGGCTGCCCTTGAAGTTTGCAAAGGAAGGTCAGACAAAAACGAGGTATGCTGTCCTCACCCCTTCACACCTGTGCCGTCACCTCCCTGTCTCAGTCGTCGCTGCCTTTTCTAGTTGGACCTCTACTGTGGGTTGAATTGCATTCCCACAAAAAAGCCATGTTGATGGCCAATCCTCAGTACCCCGATGTGACCCTGTTTGGAAATAAGGCCTTTAAAGGTGTAATTAGTTAAGATGAGGTCATACTGCAGTAGGAAGGGCCCTGATCCAATATGGCAGGGGTCCTTCTAAGGAGGCAAGAAAGACAGACACACACGGAGGGAAGAATGCCATGTCACAATGGAGGCAGAGCCTGGGGAGATGCACCTACAAGCTGAGAGATGTCAGGGACCACCGCCACCAGACAGATGCCATGGACCAAGGCCACCAGACAGATGTCACGAACCACCACCAGACAGATGCCACGGACCAGACCACTGCCACCAGAGAGATGTCATGGACCACCACCACCAGAGAGATGCCAGGGACCAAAGCTACCAGAGAGACGTCACAGACCACTGCCACCAGAGGCCAGAGAGGTGAGGAAGTTCTCTTTCTACCTGGTCTCAGAGGAGCAGGGCCCCCAGAACGATGAAAGCATCAATTTCTATTGTTGTGAGCCATCCGTCTGTGGCACTTTGTTAAGGCAGCCCCAGAACACTCATGCCCTGTATGGGGGAGACCCAGGAAGCTGCCCCCCTTCCCAGATGGGTGGTGATGTCACTGTCCCTACAGCCGCGTCACTGCATACACGTGAGTTTAGAAGGAAATGTGAAAGTAGCTGTTATTCAGAGTGGTAGAATTAAGTATGTATTTTCTTTTCTCTAATCCTCCAATTTTATCTAATGCTGATATCTCATGTACATTTTTGTGAAGGTTAATAAAAGAAATTCATAGGCTAAGTGGGTTTTCAGATCCGAGTAACCATGTTACTGCTGGAAGGCCCTGGAAATGCCTGATTCCACCCACATGGCTGGTGAAGGCCACACCTGCAGCCTCTCTCCAGCCAGTCAGAGCCGTCACTCACCCTGACGTGGAGGTGTTTCGGCACCCTCTGAGATTCTAGGCTGGGGACGAGCGCCTGCCCCCATGACAGCGTCACCCCAGCATTCTCTGGTGTCCATCGGGGGTGTTGGAAAGACAGTCAATACAGGTGGTGCTTTTTTGAAGGGTGACTCTTCCCCTGGCTGCTTTTCAGTTCTGTCTTTGGTCTTTGGAGTCCCACTGTGACACACCTGCCATGGCTCCCCCTTCATCTATCCCGCTTAAAGTACACTGGGCTTCTTGAATCTGGGTTGGATGTCATTTAATAGTTCTGGAAGATTATCGGCCATTGTGTTTTCCACTATTTCGTTCTCTGTATCCACCCTTCTTGGGCTTGTGTGTCTTACACTGTTACCCTGGGTGCCCTCTGTCCCTTACCTGTCCTCTGGCATTCTCACTGTCTGTCTGTCCATGGTGATGTTTGGATGGGCTTCTGAACCAGCTCCCAATCTCTAGCTTTCTCTTTTGCTCTGCCTGATTTGGTCTCCAGTCTATCCAGTGAGTTCTTGGTTGACTTGTCATTTTCAGTTCTGAATTTTTAAAAATTCCTATTTCACATTCTGTAGTTTCCAATTCCCCGCCCGTTGACTTCAGTGTGGTTTGATCTCTTACAACACAGTAAACGCAATCACCGTAGAAACCACACCTACCAACTTCTGTACCCGGACCCGCTCCCAGGCTGCTGCTGACACCCTGGGTCCTGCTTCTCACTCCCAGTGTGTCGTCCCTTCGTGTCTGCTGGTCTCCGGCTGTGTGCTGGACACAGTGCTCTGAGGAAATCACTGCAGGCCTAGAGTGATGTTGCCTTCCCTCAGGAAGATTTTTATTTGCTCCCGGAGGTCACAGGCAGAGGTAGTGGTCTGGGACCACCTTAAGCCAGCGTCAAGCCCCGAAGTTTCCTGGGCACCAGTTGGTTGAACTACGGAACTCTGCAAAGCTGCTACGGCTTCCTCTGCCGAGTGCCAGCTGGGGATGGGGGAGTGGGGGACGCTTTAGCAAAATTCTCCAATCTGGTGGGCCCCAAACTCCAACCTTTTCCCTTGGCTCCATAGGGCCACCAAAGGCATACTTCAGTCCCTGTCTCTGTTCAGTCAGTGCCTAGAAGATCCAAAGAGGCCGTCCAGGCCAGAGTCTGTCTCTGGGCTCCAGTCCTTTCCCAGATGTGGTGCAGTAATGTCTCAGTCTCTTATTACTTCTCTGATGCTTTAAAAAAAATGATTGTGTTTGTTTTCCAGTTTGCTCAGGTTTTTGGGTGATCCTCTGTGGGACAGAGTAAATTATATAGTCAGTATATACTATGATATGTGCCTTTATGATTTGCAAATTATATTTGAATGTAATTTTGTATATCATAAATATATATTATACTTGCTTTCATAATTTGCAAGTTATATTTGAACACACACACACACACACACACACACACACACACATTCACACAGTTACCGTGGTAGGAAGCCATCTAGCCTGCCATTACTGGAAGTGGAAGTTCCCTCAATAAGAAACTCAAGTGTAGATAAAACTGCACTTATAAAAATTTCCATTAAAAAATTCCTCTTGAAGCCCTTTAAAAATTTTCCAAGTGATAGACCTTCACATGTATTAATTCATCCAGTGTCACTGCAGCTACCTCGGACATTATACTGTCATTATCTACAGTTTTAAATGAAGAAATTGTGGTCCAGAGACATAGAATAACTTGACCGAGAACACACAATGAGTCAGGGGCAGGGCTACAATTTAAACCCAGGCCTGCCTAACTTCCTAGCCTATTCTTTTTATCTCTGCATTAAAGACAGGATAGAAAACTGATATTTTAATCTGTTTTGTGCAAGCAGGAAAGAGTTCTTCGGGAGATGAGTGGCATTCATGAACAGCCAAGAAATCAATGGATAAAATATGCTTTCACTGCATATTTTATACAAATTACTTCAACCATAAAATTTGACAGCTTGTAAATAATGGCTTAAGAAACCCAGAGAAAAGAGGCAAAATTAATTTAGAGGCTGATTGTCCCCAGTCTTTCGCTGAAACCCCCCGTTCTCTGCCTCCCAACCCATGACGGCATCTCGTGTATGTTCACTTCATTTCCATTTTCCTTCAATTTCTCTCTGTGTCTAAATGATGGAAGAGTTACAACACAAATGTGCATTTATTTTAGGAAGTATATAGGATGAAAAACAAGCTTAAATTTTTTAAATCATTGAAACGAGTTTCTATTCTAGCAAGCACAAAGCAGTGTGGGATGGTGATGAGGAAGCAGACAGTACATAATCACGTACTTACGTGCTAAACTGAGATTTACAGTAGTCTCACCCCAAAAAACGCGTGAAGTCTCTTTTAGGAACATTACGTTGCACCTTTTATCGTTCTCTTAAAATATAAGACAGTCGATTTCTTTTTGCTTTTGCAAAAACACAAATTTTAGTAAAGTATCAAAACGATCATTGAGAATCCTCACTAACTTCCGTTTGGGAATTGATCACATGAGACAGCTTCAAACAAATACACAACCTTGTTTTTCTCTAAAAGTCTTCCCATGCACATCAATCCAACAGGCAAATCTGAAACCCCGGGCACTTCCTGGGGTCCTTTTAACATGCGGCTCCTGATTCAGTGGGTCTGGGGTGGACTCCCAGGTAACGATCATGCTGCTGGGTGTGGGACATTTTATTTTTAGGCTTCACAGTTCAGCAGTGTAGTCCTTGAATGACATACAGGATATGTAAGAAATATCCAGTAATAGTACCAATAAAAAAATGTTCAGTAATACTCTCATTATTTTTTTGATGTTTATTTATTTTTGAGAGAGAGAGCAGGGAAGGGCCGAGAGAGAGGGAGACCCAGAATCCGCAGCAGGCTCCAGGCTCTGAGCTGTCAGCACAGAGCCCGACGCGGGGCTCGAACTCACGAACCGTGAGATCATGACCTGAGCTGAAGTCGGACGCTTAACCGACTGAGCCACCCAGATGCCCCGGATTTTTAAATCTAAGTAAATTTGTCTAAAAAATTAGATAAGACTTCATTAGCATTGTCTTTTAATATTATTTTCTAGCACTGCAAATAATTGTCAAGCAGGCATGTGAAACACCGTTGTTTTTTTTTTTTTTTTTTGGATATTTTTTATTGATATGCAGAACTTCACTTTTTGAGAGAACATCCCATGGAGCCTCAAAGAAAAGACCTCAGTAAGTGTATCTGTTATCAGAAGAGACAGACAGGGAGGCAGACAGATTGTTGTACCTTTAAGCCTACTAGGGGAGTAAAACAAAAATGTGTTTTTGTGTCAAGTAACAAGAAAAAATGGGGAAAAGTGTTAACTTGGTGTCTTCGTAGGCAATACCGTATTTGTCCTCACGAGTGACAAACACTAAGTTCAGTGTGATACAGCATGCTTCCTTTATTGCCAAGTGCAACTCACTTAGAATAGAGGACTCATAACCCCAAACACAAATTACTACTATTTAAAAAAGAAAAACACATGGCCAATATCCAATGAGAGAAGGAAAGAGAGGGACAGACAGACAGAAAGAATAGAGAGAGAAAGAGAAGGAGGAGGGTGGGAGGAGGGGAAGAAAGAAAGACTAAAATAGCAAATCTCATGGTGGATGCTTGGCTGTTCCTTTTTTTATCCCCAAAGAAATGCATCTTTATTTTATCATTTACATAGATACCCAGAGCCAAGTAACTATTCAGTTCCAAAGTCTCTCCATGAACCTCTCAGGAGGAAAAATTATTCTGAATGCCCTTGGGCAGCGATGTGAAAAATAATAATCAATTTATATTGCAAACAAATCTCAGTTCTTAAAAATGGGCCGGGTTCCTTACTCACCATTCTGTCCCTTATCTGTCATGAAACAAGGACTCTTGAGGAAAAGCAAGAAACAGGCAGAGAAACAAGGTATCAGTACAATGGAGGTAGACTGTTTGTTGTATTTGAAAAGAACACAGCGATTCCTCAACATAGCCTAGTTTCTCACTGGACGGTAACAGGCACTTCATCCTCAAGAAATTTCCTAAGAGTGAGTTAAAAACTCTGTTGGCAAGGGGCGCCTGGGTGGCTCAGTCAGTCGGTTAAGCGTCCGACTTCGGCTCAGGTCATGATCTCGTGGTTCGTGAGTTCGAGCCCCACGTCGGGCTCTGTGCTGACAGCTCAGAGCCTGGAGCCTGTTTCAGATTCTGTGTCTCCCTCTCTCTCTCTCCTCCTCCCCCGTTCATGCTCTGTTTCTCTCTGTCTCAAAAGTAAATAAACGTTAAAAAAAAATTAAAAAACAAAACAAAAAAACCAAAAAACAAAAAACCTCTGTTGGCAAAATATTCTGAAAATTCATGAACTCCCAGTGCTTGGGTTCACTTTGTGATCAAAGTTCTCATCCTCAACATTGTGTTTTGCTTCCTTTTTTTTTTTTTTTTCATTTTTTTTTTTCTCTATCGGGAAATAAGCATGAACTTGTTGGAATTCGTGGTGCCAAGGGTATGGATTCAGACTCCACATGGATGTGTCACCTCCATACTGCTTCTAAAGTCACGGACTTACTCTCTGAATGCTTAGTTCTCTTTTAAGCAAATTATGGGAAGACCAAAAACAATCTTATTTTGCATGTTTGTTGCTTTTCATTTCTGCCTCTTGACGCCGGTTTCCACCTGGTATCGTGTCCTTTCACCGAGCGCCTCTTTTAGCGTTGTTTGTAGTGCGGGTGTCTTAGCTGTGAGTCCTGCCCGCTTTCACTGATGTGAAAATCTCCTTTGACAGCCTTCTTCTGAGGGATGTGTTTGCTTCCTATGAAACTGCTGTGGGTCGATAGTTTGGGGGAGGGGGTCCTTTCATGATTTTAAAGACATCCTTCCTTTACTTTATGGTCCCTATTGTACTTCACGGGGAATCAACATATACCCCTGTGTTTGTGTCTCTTCTCTCCAGCTAATTTCAAGATTTTCCCTTTATCTTTGTTTTTAGCTGTGTAACTACAATGTGCTTAGTATGATTGTTTTTGTATTTATGTTGCTTGGAGCTGGATGAGCTTCCTGGATCTGTAAACCATGTTTTTCATCAAATTAAGCAGATATTGGGTCATTATTTCCTCAAGAACATGTTCATACCTCATATCACCAGCTCCTCCTTCTGACCTCCAATTACATGTGTGTTAGACTATTTGATAATGTCCATAGGTCCCCGAGACGCCTCCGTTTATTTTTCTTCAGTTTTTTTCTCTCCATTCTTCAGATGGAACAATATATGTTAATGTCTTCAGATTAATTACTCTTCTTTCTGACATCTCCTGCCTGTTGTCAAGCCTACCTCATGGATTTTCATTGTAGTTACTCTACTTTTAAGATCCACAACATTCATTTGTCTCCTGCTTATAACTCCCAATTCTTTGCTGAGTTTCCCAATCTGTTTGCTTATTAAGACTAGGTTTTACTTCAAGTCTTTGAACATATACAAGTTCCTTTAAAATCTTTCCTAAGATTGGGGCGCCTGGGTGGCTCAGTTGGTTAAGCATCCGACTTCAACTCAGGTCATGATCTCACGGTTCGTGAGTTCCAGCCCTGCGTTGGGCTCTGTGCTGACAGCTCAGAGCCTGGAGCCTACTTTGGATTCTGTGTCTCCTCTCCCTCTCCCCCTCCCCTGCTCACGCTCTGTCTCTGTCCCTCTCTCAAAAATAAGTAAGCATTAAAAAAAAACTATAATCTTTGCTAAGTGCACACTCTGGGCCATCTCAGGGTTAGTTTCTATTGACCAGTTTTTGTCTTGACTAAAGATCTCATCTTCCTGTTTCCCAACATGCCTACTGACTTTTTCAAACTGTTTTTGTTTGTTTTTCTCCAGCCACATTCAGCTGTTCATTTGGAAGTGTTGGGTGTCAGGAGTTCACTTAACCAAGGCTGTGGTTTGGCCATAGTAGAGTTAGTGAAATAGGATGGATTGAGACTGTTTTTAAGGCTGTGAGCACAAGGACCGACTGGACTATGAACTGGGTCAGAGAAGTTAACCCCAAGAGCTGCACAATTGTTGGAGTTAAAGACTAGAGGTTTGCACACAGGCATCTTGCAGCTACTGTCCGTCCACATGACAAGAACACTGGTGGCAGGTGCTTATGGGGAAAGAGTCACAGATACAGACCATGTGTCTGTGTGTGGATTGTAGATAATGTGTCCTGGAGACTGAATTCTGCTCCCCTCATCTTTTTAGTATTGACTGTTATGACAGCAGGCAAATCAGTGACTGAATGATCACCATAAACTTGGTTTCCTGCTTTATTGGTGCAGATCCGTGGGCGTCTAGTGTTTCCAAAGGCCCTCTCACTTGGCCAGACTTAACTGTCAACATATATTTATCTCCCTTGTGGATCTTTCCAGGCCTTGGCACTAGGTTTTGCTGGGGCTGGACTAGAGGAAAGCTTACACAGGAACGCGTTCCTCACTCCTGAAGGGGTCTTTCTGGTGTCTCGTCTGGATGCCACGGGTGGCAGAGGGGGGTGTGTGAGCTCTCTCTCGCAGCAGGGCTGGAGCACAGACAGTGTCGGCACCGTTCATGCTCCGGTTTTCTGTTTTCCTCTCGATCCCTTACCAGCTCCTGTCTGGTAAGCCCTGGCGAGTCTGGCCTTGTGCAAGGACAACCTGGCCTTGGGCCACACACAAGGGCATCCGGGCCCTCTCCTGGCATGATTCTCCCCACTCTGATGTTTCACCCCACAGATTCCAGCTGATTCAGGTTCCCAGAGCTCCGACTGCTGCTTTCTCAACTCGGGGGGTGGGGGGCACCGTGATCCCTTTGAGCTCTAGCCGTCTGCACCACATCCAGTAAATTGTCCCCAGGCAGAGAGCAAGGGCATGAGCTCACCTCACGAGTGTCCTTCTGTTAAAGATCATGCTCTTGGGATGCCTGGTACCTGCTGCTGGGAAACTGCTGTCTCTCACATATTTTGCAATATTTTGCAGTTACCTGTGGCTGCAGGGCAATCTAGTAACAGTTCCTCCATCATAGGCAGCGGCCCATTATCATTTATCTTTACCTATCCAGTAAATATTTATTGAGTATCCACAATGTGCTAGACATCAGAAATGCAGGGTTGAGGGGCGCCTGGGTGGTTCAGTCAGTTAAGCATCCCGCTCTTGATTTCAGCTCAGGTCGCAATCCCAAGTTTTTGAGATTGAGCCCTGCGTCAGAGTCTGGGCTGAGAGCACGGACCCTGCTTGAGATTCTCTCTGCCCCTCCCCTGTGCTCCGGCATGCACGCTCACATATTCTCTCCCTCTCAAAAAAAAAAAAAAAAAAAAAGGAAATACAGGGTTGAACAAATGATGCAATCTTTGCCCTCACAAAGTTTACGGTCTAGGGGGGGAAATGGATATTAAACAAATAGCCACAGAAATAAGTCTGTAGTTAAAACTGCGATAGATGTTCGGTGTTTGAACTGTGACAGAGTACCCTTATTTACACTGTGTGGAAACCTCTTCAAGTTAGTCGGGTGATGAGCAGGTGGGACAAGAGTTTGGGGACAAAGTGTCCAAGATGCAAGAGCTTATGAGAACCAAGACAAGGTTATGAGAGGAGACCCAAGGGCTTGACACTGGTACCTGGGGACCCAGTCCAAGATGGCCCCGGCATAGCCAGTGGGGCCTTGGCCAACAGTATGAGATTGTATCTTCAGAGGAGGGGCACCGCTGAAATGTTCTGAGCAGGGTCAGGTTCAGCAGCGTGCTCCGCACATGGGCAACAAAACCCGATCTGGTGCTCACACATCCGTTGCGCCTGCGTCTTCCAAGACGGCGAGGACGATACGCCTCTCAGAGGGCACTAACTCAGAGGGCTAGATGCAGATGTTGGCCACGAGAGAGGCAATGTGATGTAGGTCAGCATCTATCGAGACCATGAAGTTTCGGCAGTTAATCTTTGCCTTTCAAATGTTCAGGTGATGAGATCGGCCTCAAAAGTCCTTCCCATTTAATGCGTTGGCTCTTTGGGCTCCCGGCGCGTGTGGTTTGCCATAGTATGGACCAGCTGGGTGACGGAGCTGAGTTTTGTCCATCAGGCGGGCACTCTAGAGGGCAAATGCTCAAAGACGCTAGGGTTGAAGAAGAGTGGAAGGAGAGGAGGACGACCCACAGGAAAATCACTCTCATACAATCACCAGAAATAACTTCTACCGTTTTCCTTGGATCCCTGACAAAAAGAGCCAGTTAGTAAAATACCTATTGCCGTCAAGGTTATCCTTATATGCCACTCTTCAATTTAAGCTTAAACATTTTTCTATCATCAAAGAGAAAGCCTCAAACACAGCGTCTCCAAACTCACTTACCAAGTCAGCCCTTCACACGGTCGGCAAAGTGCTTATTATTTCTCTCCACTCAAGTTAGGCAATTTTTGCCCAAGAGGGACAAGCGTTGGTCAGT
This sequence comes from Felis catus, assembly GCF_018350175.1. NCBI lineage: Eukaryota > Metazoa > Chordata > Mammalia > Carnivora > Felidae > Felis > Felis catus. The sequence goes on from NC_058368.1 coordinate 81,313,819, forward strand.
CTGATCCATTTTGGCGTCACTCGTCTGGTGACTTAAATATTTTCTTTGTGGCAAAGAGAAATTAAGATTCATATGCATATGCTACTTTTTCAAACTATTGCAAAAGGAGCTTGGTTCCCAAAAATTCTAAAGAGATTCTGATACAGTTACAGCCTGCGTCTTTTCTGTGTAAGATACTAGCCAAAAAGATGTGTGTCTGTGTATGTGCACGCGTGTGTGTGTCTGTAGGCAGCTATACGCCCATAATCGTGTGCGTATATAACCTAGCATCTCAGTGCCACCTCACATATATTTTACTCGGCTAAATTACTGAAAATAAAATGTATAGTGTGATATATTGCAAACATATATTGTGTACAGTTTGTATATAAAAAAGAAAGAATGATTAAAAGTCGATGACAGACTGTTTATAAATCTTGATTGCTTCATAATTTTAACTTTGAGCAACATTTTTATCATAATTATAGGCTTTCTTAAAGCATTTATGCAGATTGTTGTTACTCAAAAGGGGGTTTATTCCATTTTGGTGTAAACTACACTTTTTTTTTCTTTATGAAATCACTCTTTGAGTTCCTAATACTCACTACTCTGCCAGAGCTGCAAAATTCAAACAGCAGGAAGTGTTTATGTCAAGAGGGCGGTCGCTGTGCCCCTGCCCATCTGCCCCCCGCATGGCCCCACTGGCTGGGGCGAGGGCGGAAATTCCCTGTGATGATCGGCATTGATCTTCAGATGCTTCTGGATTTCTCTTCCGACACTGATGCTCCTTTGAGGCCAGCACACTTTTGTACCCACTTCCCAGACCAAGAAGTTGAACCCTAGAGGTTTAAATCATGAAGGATGTTCCATTATTCAAGTCTGGGCTCACAAAGCATTAGCTCTAGCAAGGAGATACAGACACAGTGAAATCCTGCTGCCTTACTGTGAAGCCTGGGAAATTGAGGTCCCAGACTGGTGAAGCAACCATGCCCCTCATAGTCAGATGTTCGCCTGTGCTGAGCTCACGCGCCACGATGGAACCTTATTCTAGGCTGATTCGTTCAGGAGCTTCGGTAGCATGTACATTTGAAACCAGAGAAAAGTCCTATCACCTTTTTTTCCCAAGGAAGCTTCACCTTCACCACGTGGTCACAGACCTAAAAGTGAGGGAGGAAAAGAAACCCGTCACCAGAAACAAAACTAAAACAAAAGCAAACGAAGCTTTAAGCAGTACACACCGGGGGCACCTGGGTGGCTCAGTCGGTTGAGCATCTGACTTTGGCTCAAGTCATGATCTCACAGTTCGTGGGTTCGAGCCCTGCGTTGGGCTCTGTGCTGACAGCTCGGAGCCTCGCGCCTGCTTCATTTTCTGTGTCTCCTTCTCTCTGTGCCCTCCCCTGCTCATGCTCTGTCTCTCTCGAAAATAAATAAACACTAAAAAAAAAATGGAAGCAGTACACACTGGACGGAAGAGAGCAGCATTAAAGGCCGACTGAGGGGGCCGGTCCAGAAGAAACACCCCAAGTCTCCCCCAACCCCACCTGTGGACCTGCTCTCCAGCAGAGGACTGTGTGCCCGGCGAGGACAAGACCCAGTTCAGCATCGGGTCCCCGGGGCCCACGCGGGGACTGGCACGCAGTTGGAGATCAGTAAATCTTTGTGAAATGGATGAATGAAGTTCTGAAAAAAGAAAAAAAAAACTCCCACACCAAAGAAGGAATAGGATCCAAAGGCTGTAATTTATGGAATAGGGGTCGCACCCCGAGTATTTCAACTGAGCTTTTGGTCAAGTCCATAAATCAGCCTTTTATCAGTGGAGGTAACACAAAACTTAAGATTTGGTAACTGTTTCCCAAAAGAGCCAATTTGATTACAAGACAGCAGGTGACAGAGTGCCAAACAGCTATTACAGACTGCAGGTCTGAAAAACATTCTGAGAAAGGAGAATTCATCCTAGGTTTTCAGATGAAAACACTGAAGTGTCAAGGTAGATAGAGTCCCGGGTTCCTGCAAACAGATGCCTCTGGCCAGGGCAGCCCCTGATCAGGCTGGCGGCTTTCTCCCTGGACAATGAGGCATGGCTTGGCCTGACATCGCTCCATCCACCCACGGCTCCCCTTTGCCGGGGAAACCCACATGAGCATGTCCGCAGGAAGACCACACGAGAGGGCTTGGAATGAATGAATGACACGGTGATTTTTTGAGCGCCAGGTCTCGGGTGCTTTTACAGTGACCACATCACTCAGTTGTTCGATAATCCTACAAGCCAGGAGTGAATCTCTCTACTCTACAGGCGAGGGCACAGATTGGGAGAAGGGGAGTCCCTTGCTCAAGGTTGCACGGCACAGGACAGCAGAACAAAGCCAGGCTGCAGTGCAGGTGGCCTTGCGCTAACTAATGCCAGGACCACCTCACTTGTGAACAAACACCTCCACGCTGACAGTGCGCACACCGCTCTCCCGGGCGCCTGCCGCCCTCAGTGCCATCCACAGGCTGGAAAGCCTTGTCTAGACTACGGTGCGCATCAACTGTGAAGCAGACGAGGCCGTAAATATTAGCAACTTTACTAAGTGATTTTAGCTTTTCGAAGATCATCTGTTTCCGTTAGAATTAATCAATGGCTGAGAAGATCCTTTATTCAAACATGTATTCATATAGAGAGGTATCTACAGAGAGGAAGCTCCGTATTCATTTATGCGTGTGAGTACATCACACTCCTCCTCCTTTAAGGACAACTAGTCATTCAAGTTCTTCTCCACGGACCACATTTAACCCTTTGGTGAGGTCCTCCAGTGATTACAGGTGCGCGTCTACATGAAGCCTGGAATAAAATGAACTACTGGCCCTTTCCAGCTCTGATTCAGAGACCATTTGGAGATCCCAGTTCTCTTCCTGTTCGAGAACTTGTGGACTCAGTACTAAGGGCACCCGCTTTGCTGCGAGGGTTGGCTGCCGGGAAAGAATGGGACGGGAGAGGCTTATGTCCAGGTAAATGTGAATATGGAAACTTGGGAAATCAGCAAAATTCATTATTTTACTGCTCACGACTTGGTTTGGTTTAAATCCTTGGATAAATGGCATGGAAACATATCACCAGGAGAAAGACATTATCATCTTTAACAAAGAGTGAGTAGATAGAACTTAAATAATTGGGGGGGTGGATTCGAATAATGTGGAGAGCCCACTAAATATGACTATGACTGTAGACGCGGCCCCACCTCCTGGAAGCTTCCTTCGAAAGAAGCCTGCCCTCTCCAGCCTCTGCTCGCCTCCCCTCCCCCCTCCAAGCCCCTCCTCAGGGCTCTTCCAGTGGCCTTTCTCCCGTGGGCACGGCTGCAGCACACCTAACACTGGGACCGTGTAGCCCCTCAACCACACATGGCTGTTATGTTCAGCACGTGTGACTTGCCCTCCCCTCCCCTTTACGCCTTTTACACCTTAGTAAGTCTGTTCAGTGACGACCTGCCTCTTGCCCGGTCCTACCTTCTAACTCTAAGTCAGACATCACACGTGCTGAGGCAGCTCTGCCTGCCCGAGGTGACACCGGTCCTGTTTGACATCCCCCAGCACCCCCGTTCACTTCAGAAGGCCAGCGAGGATTCTGTGGGACAATTGGAGGATGCCCGATCGTGGTCCACCATATATACATGGGAACACGGATACATCCAGAGTACACGTCAGCATAGTCCACGGCGTTGCCCACGGAGGCTGTAGTAAGCGCTTTTACGTTATAATACTTCCTTAAAATTGGAAAACCATTTATTATAATTACAAGACGACGTGATTTCTTGGAGGATTTTTTTTAAGTTTATTCATTTATATAGAGAGAGAGAGAACACGCACGCACAAGCTGGGGAGGGACAGAGAGAGGAGGAGGGACAGAATCCCAAGCAGGCTCAGTGCTGATGCAAAGCTCACCCACCAACCGTGAGGTCATGACCTGAGCCAAGATCAAGAATCAGACACTTAACCAACTGAGCCCCCCAGGCGCGCCCCTCTTGGAGGATTTTTAAGTAATTTCTTAGAAATACTAGTTTCAGTCAGGGAGTCTCAACTCTGAATTATAATCAGAGTCACTTTGGGCCTTTTTTGAAAATGCTGCTAAGTCTTTCAGGAGATTGAGTCAGTTGATCTGGGATAGGACACTGGAATGTTCTAGAAGGCAGCAGGTGATTTGAATGTGAAGTAGAGCTGCGTTCCCAGTAGTCTGGATACTTTCACGTGTGAAAATAGCGGGCTGTGGTCAGAAGGTGAAATCTTCACATCTTTATTTTTATGCATTTAGAATTAATTAGTCCTAAGGCCTGTGAAAACTCTCACAAAGTTAGCACATCTGGTTTTCCATTACAATATAATCAGACTAAGTGCACACCAGAGAAGCTTCGGTTCTCTTCAAACTTCCAGTGGAATATTTGTTCTTACATTTAAAAGAGTTGGGGGAGCATTAAATTATGTTTTGATTCCATTCCATCAAGGAGACGATGCGACACAAGGAGGGGCCTTGTTTCCAGCGTGTTTAGCGTGTGCGTTTGTGGAAAATGAGAATGAGTCTCAGGCTGACGGTATGGTAAAACAGATTAAAACTAGCGTTTTGACCTCTGTTTATTATAGATAGTAGCCTAAAGACTCTTGGTCATTTTTAAAGGCCTGCCATGAGGGAATTTGCAAAACAGAGTGGAGCAGCTTTCTTTCTCCAAGGGAAAGCCCTGAGAATTTTTTTTTAATGTTCATACTGATACATGTGCCTTTTATCACATCTTGTGGTATAATCAGAATCTTCCGTTTTGACCTTCCAGCCTCAAGAATAAGTTCTAGCTGAAGACTTGGGAGGATGGTTCTGGCAAAGGGAAGGAGAAGTGTGGGGGGAGCAGCAAACCAGAGGCCGTCCCTTTTCTAAAAATCTAACAAGAAGTCTGTTGTCCCACGGGCCTTACTTGATAAATTAGGACATAGTCTTGTAAACATGTGCATTCCGTGGGCAAGTTGGGCATTGCCGGCAGGTGACAACTCGGGACATTTGGGGAAATGTGGGGAGACACACGTCTGTGCGTGAGTAAACGCAACCGCCCTTCCTGCGGAAAAATCAGCCCATGCACGGATTTGCCAGGAGAACCGAACGTGCAGGACCCCGCGCCCCGCAACTACGCCCCAGTGTTAATGGTGCGCGGGGACCAGACATACAAAGGGTCCGCGGGAGCTGCAGGGAAGGAAAGGGAGGCGAGGTTCTCCAAGAGCTCGGGGCCCTGCAGGCCTTGGGGAGGAGAGCCCGCTGGGGAGAGGAGGGGGAGTCCCAGGCCCGCCCGGGGGCGCCTGAACAAAGAAGATGTTCTTTTGCGCCTCCGCCCTCCCCTCGCGGCAGCCAGGGCGCCGCGCACCCTCCGCCCCCGCCCTCGGCACCTGCAGGGAGAACGAGCGGATCCGACCCGCGTGCCCCAGCTCGGGCCAGTGGGCAGGGGGAGCGGCCGCTGCCCCCCGCGCTTTGGTTGTGGCTCTGGGCCTCGCTGCGGCCCCGCGTGGCCGCCGACACCTGGCCGCCCTGGGTTGTGCCCGCCAGCTCCGCCACGGTGGCTGGTCGGCCTCACTGACCGGGGCCGCGGGAAAGGCTGGCAGCGGGGCCCAGGTCGCCGGGCAGAGGCCGGGGCGCGGCGCGGGCCCGAGGGCAGCGCGGGGCTGCGCTCAAGGTCGCCGGGGCCCGCCGCAGGCGTGTGCAGGGCTGAGGCGGGCGGGCCGGGGGCGAAGAGTGGCGGGGAGGGCGGGGGCGGGCCCCTCGCCGCAGTCCTTCCCCCGCCGCGCAGCGCCTTCGGCCTGCGGGGCTTCCTTGCCGAGTCCCGAGGCCGCGACTTGCTTCCCGGAGAAGCGCGCCCCGAGGATGCGCGCCCGCGTACGCAGGGGCCCCTCGGAGCCCGACCGGGAGGGAGGTTAAGGATCCACAGCCCCCACTGATGTGAGATGCGGGTTTGACATCTGTTTGCCACAGTGTTTTGCACTTAGCCCAACACCCACTATTAAGTGACAGATCGTGGCAGCCTGTCAAAGCCGGCTGACTGGCGGCTGCGCCGCTTACAAAACCACTCAAATATTTGCAGTGTTGTACCCAATCTTTCAGTGATTTAACGTGTAAAATGTAAGTCAAAGTTTTAAATCTGGATTCCAAAATGTTTCCATTCTCCATACAGAAGGAAAGCGCTCTCAGGGTGTCTGCTGGAATGGGTCCAACCCCAGCGCCTTCGTGCCCCCCCCCCACCACGAGATTCCTGCGCAAAACCGGTTTAAAAAACATGTCAAGCACCACACTCTCTCTTCCTGTTGTCACCGACATTTCAGGTGACATAACTAAATTGCCTTAAACTCCAAGGGAACGCGGTCTCTCAAAAGCAGATTTCAAAAAATAATAATAATAACAACTGCCAAGTCAAGCAACCTACCTGCTTTATTTTGCATGTAACAGTTACACCAGCGTGCCTTTCGGGGAAAGCGAACCGCTAGGAAGGGTCCCGGCTAGCGTCCGAGCTGTCCCCCCATTTCCAGAACACTACCTCCTCTCCCTGAACTTCTTGGGAGCCGAGTCCGGTTCAGAAATAATTTGCAACTGACATAGTGTTTCTCTAGATTAAAGTCCATTGAGTAAAAGTCATGTGGGTTTTTTGTCTCCACAATTGGAGCCAGACAAGGATCTCCTGAAAACTGCAGCTGCAAGCAGTGAAAAAAAAAATTATCACGCACTTGTCCAAGATGTATAGATAAGTGCACACACCCTCGCCTTGGAGCGCCAAGGGGCTGACAAGCACCGAAGACGTTCCCGTGAGCCCTACTGCTACTTCTTTATTCAAAAAAAAAAAAAAAATGGTAAATGGCTTTCCCTCTGGTGGGAGGGGTTCATGTGTCCTTGGGGTCATCATTTTCAGAAAGACAGCTCTTGATCCATTTCCAGAGAGTATCAGAGGGTGCTAGTTCTAAGTCCCGAGTGCTGACATCTTTACACAGTTGAGGAGAAAGAGAACAGAAGAGAGAGAAAAGGAAGGCGGTAGGGGGGAGACAGACACACACGCACACACACAGAGACAGAGATAACAGAAGAGAAGAACAGGGAAGAGAGGCCCAAGTGGGGGTGGGGGTAGGGGTGGGGGTGGGGCCGAGATGTGGCTCCAGCCCAGGCGCCTTCGCCGCGGGCGGCTTGGTCATCCAAAGGGGCGGCCAGGGACTCTGCCCCGCAGAGGGCTCCCCACCAGCGGTGGAGCCGAAATGCCAGGCCACCTAACCGTGGCCACTTTTTACCTGGAGAGTTTTGTGTCCACAACACTAATCCTTAGTCACTGCCTTCCGTTCAGCAGCTGGGGGGGGGGGGGTTGCTTAAAAGCGAGGAGCAGAGGAGGAGGTGGGGGACAGAAAACAAGGCCAAGGTGTCCCCTGGGCGGGAGAACAAAGCTGAAACTCCATCGCGGAGAGGGGCGAGCCTAGAGCGGGGACGTGGCGGGATGGGAGCAGGGGGCGGCGCCGATGGCCCTGGGACACGGCCGAGGGGACTCGGGACCGCGGGTGGGGGCGGACATCCTCCCCCTCAGAGACAGGAGAGCAGCTGGAGGCGAAAATCGGAAGCGTGTGTGATATGGGAGTGACATCTATTTTATGGGGAGGGGGCAGAGGCTCGCGGGCAGCCTGGGCGGAGGTGCAGGGAGGAGCGCGCTCTGGCCCCTGCGGTTTTGCTGAGCGGGAATCTGAGCCCAGGCGGGGCCTGGTGGGGAGCGGCGCAGGGGGATGGGGCCCAGGGCGAGGGGCGCGCGGGCGGCCCGGGTGGGGGTGGGGGAGACGGGGGCGCGGCGCAGGGGCGCGGGGGGCGCCCGGCTCCACCTCCCGCTCAAAACGGCGTCGCAGCTGCTCGCGAACCAACTGCTCGATTCTATTCACTGTCGAGTAGGAACAAAAAAGTGGCTATTTATTAGAATACTTGTTTGGTATTGTTCGGCGCCACACAAAAGGCGTTTCATTATGTGCAGGGATCCCCCTTTTTCCAGAGAAAAACAATAACTTGAAATTGTCTTTAAAGTCTTCCCTATCAATAATAAATTTCATTTTCTTGTCTCTCTCGCCCGCAGCGCGTGTGTCTGGGAGGGTGTGCGCGAGGCGGGCGAGCCGCGGGTGCGTGTGCAGCGAGTGTGCGAGCGGGGGAGCGTGTGTGCGCGTGTGAGTGTGCGTGCGCGTGGCGCCGCGTCTGCGGTGCGGGCGCCGCCGGGAGCCGGCCGGCGGGGGTCCCCGGGCGGAGGCGCCCGGCGCGCGGAGCGGGCGGGCCAGCGGGACCCGAGGCGCGGGGCCGGCAGGTGCGGCGGGCGGAGCGCCGGGGACCCGCCGGCGCCGGAGGAGGAACTCACTGTAAGTGCCTGAACTTGCGCGGGGCCGCGGGCCGCGCGAAGCTGGGGAGGGGGCGTGAAAGGCGCGGGGAGGGGCGCCGTGTCTCCACAGTGACTTCCCCAAAAGGCGCGCACTGTGTCCCCGCGGCTGTCCCCGGTAAAGAACAGGTGCGTAGCCGTGGTGACCGCCTAGGGCTATTCTCGAGCCTGGCGGGGGGTGGGGGGGCATTTGTCATTTTCTAGTCTGTACGGTCACTCCTCCCTCCTTCCCGGCTTTTGGGATTGGCCGCTGCCCAGTGGACCGACACTTGTTCCTCTCCGGGTCGCCCTGTTTTGGCAGGGCGGAGGACGGTCGGGGCAGCGGTTTGCGGGAGGGCTGGTGGCGGCGGCGGCGGCGGCGGCCCCCTTCTCCCGGCTCCGCGCCCTTGCCCTTGGCGGCGCTGGCTCCGGCTCTTGGCTGTGAGCACCCGGCGGCGCCGAGAACGAAATCCGCCGGTGGAGATTACGTTTTAAAAATGAACACGTAGAACGTGTGCCATTTAGTGAGAGGTGTTTTGGGCAAAGAATCAATTTAACTTTGACTGACCGACGGTCTTGACTGTTAATACACACACACATACACACACACACACACACACACACACACACACACGCCAATGAGCAGTGAGCCCTTGACAAGCCGCAAACGCCTCTGGACCCACCGGGTGCCCGGGCCGGAACCCCCCGCGAGCCTGGCGTTCGTCCTGGTCCCGCAGGCTAGGGGAGGGCACCCCGAGATGGGGTCCGGGGTGCCCCCAAAGCCCCGCCCGCTGAGCGGCGGGGATGACCCCGGCGCGGGCGCCCAGTCCCCCTCGGTGCGTCCTCCCTCCTCCTGCGAAATCGCGCCCGCTCGGCATCTCTGGTACCCGCCTCGGTTCTCCGGGCGCACAGCCCGCAGCCTCCCCACCCGCGCGGGGCCGCTGCCCGCTTCCGCCCTGATTTCCCAGGTTTGAGCCGCCCGCGGAGAGGAAAGGTCGAGAAGTTTCAAGGGTCACATGGATTCTCGGCTGCGGCCGGTGCTGGAGTGGACGGACGGGGCGGGGCCGGCCTGGCAGCCATCGACCGGGGACTGAACGAGGCTGGCCGACTCGGCCTGCAGGAAACAGGTGTTCGAACACGATAGCGGCCGCCAGTCAATTAACCCATTAACAGCCCGCTTTACCGCATTGGTTTCCGGGAGCGCAGAGCGGCCGGCGTCCTGGAAGCCCCTTTGTGAAGGGCGGGGGAGCGGGACGGACTGCGCTCTCGGCACCTCGATGGGCTCAGGGCACCCCCAAAGCCCCGGCCACCTCAGCAGTGCTGCCCAGGCGGCGGGTCAGGGCTTTCCCTTAGGCTGGAGTTGGGGAGGGAGGGGTCCTGCTCTGTTCTACCCCAGAACCAGGATCTCGTTACCCCAGGCGCCTCCCCCTGCTTGGGCCTAACGGGCCTGTGGTGCCTGAAACGTCCCGCGCGGCCCGTGTCCCGGACACACCCAAGGGTGGCGAAGACCAAAGGTTAAGGCCAGGATCCACGCGGAAAGGAATTCCACCCCCACCCCACCTCCTCTCCAGGTCTCCCTGGAGAGCGTCTCTCCCCGAAGCGCGAGGCAGGCCGGGTAGCTCGTCCCAGCATGGACCAACACAGAACGCCCAAAAACGACAGAAAACGTCCAGGTGGCCTCGAGTTCTGGTCCTCTTTATTCCTGGAGAGGTTGGAGCGAAAGGCTGAGCCAGGAGTGGGAGTCAGCTGCTGCCGAGCGTGGGGGGTGAGGTGGGGGTGAAGGGCAGTTGGGATAGAAGGAGGCAGCCTCTGCCAAGGACCCTGGGGGGAAGCGTGGGCAGCGACACTGAACGTACCCATTCCCCTGCCGCCAGTAGGAAGAGGTGGTGGGGCTGTGCTCAGGGTGCAGGCGACCTGCTCAATGGCCAAGATCGCATCTACCTGGAAAGGCCGGTGGTAACTGGCCTCTCCAGTCGCAGATGTGGCTGTGAGCTCTGAGGGCTGAACACAATTTCAGCCAAAATATGTAGAAAGCACAGGGTCCCTGCTCTGTAACCAGAACACCCTTCCCTGTGGCCTGCTGGGGCCCTCTGTCCTTTGGGGGCCCCTCCCCAGAGCCCTGGGTGCCAGCCCTGGAGCAGCCAGTCCCCAAGGGGAGACACAGTGCCAGCAGCCGGTTGGAGAGCTGGAACCCTCCGTTAACCAGTTTTGCAGGAAACTATGTTCACCCACTTTTTCCGCCCTGCCCCCCCCCCTGCCGAGATTTAAGGTTCAAAGGCTGTGTGAAGCAGTTCTCTTCCTGATCTGCCAAACCTTCTGCCTCATTTTCATGGTGCCCCCTCCTGTAGGGAAGGGGCATCCGGGGGATGCTTGGGGGTGGGTTGCGGGTCCTGCCCGGCCCCTCCTGTGTGTGCAAGGCCTGCGCCCCAAATAAGGAGGAAGGAACACTGCGAATGTGGTCCTCAGAAAGCACTCCCCCCCAGGTGGGACCTCGACCTTCACCGGAAGTGGAGGGAAATCTGACTTCCCCTCAGGGGTCAGCCGGCTCTGCCCCCCACCCCCCAGGTGAGAGAGCATCACAGTGAGCCCACGGGCCTCCTTCCGGGGTGCGCACAGGGCAAGGGCGCTGGCTTCTGGGCCCAACCCCACTGCTCCAGGACCTCAGAGGGCCTCCCTTTGTGATTGCGGTTTCTGGAGTAAGCAACACGCCCCACTGAAAGGCTTGAAATTGTGTCAAAGTGATGTTTTAATCTCGTTGAAAAGTGTATTAAAGGACAAGATGTAATTTATGTGAGACGCGCCGATGGAAGGAGAGATTGGAGAGGATGGCCCTTTCGCTCCCGTGAACCCCGTGTCACGTTGGTATTGAAGCCCGTGTGGCTAATCTAATTTGCAATAACAGGCATGGCCTGTAAGAAAAAAGCATCTCTGATTTCACTTTATTTCTTTTCATATAGAAATTCCTCATGACTTGTCTCCTCTTGTGAGTGATGCCTTTTCTATGTGGGGCTAATGAGAGAGTGTGAGACAGGGCTGTGTTCCTGCTCACTGCGCCTCTCCCCTACAAACACCCCTGGTAACCGGGCTCACCTGGACTGGCCTGGACTCAGCAGGGACGCATCAGGGCCTTGAAAGACCCGCTCTGAGCGCTTCAGAAACTATCGCCCCGCGGCCTGCTGGGTGCCTGCGTTTACCTGCAGAGGCTGGTTGTGTCTCCCAAGGATTTTGGCTTTGGAAGTTAGCTCCGTCAGAAGTGCTGTATTCTCAGACCTTTACGTTCTACAGATTTTAATTTGAATGGTGAGGAAGCTCCCCGCGTTCCGGAAAGTTTGATCTTTGATGAGTCTTTGCACTTGCTTACGGAGGACCCAGACACACCCACTGTCACACCAGGTGCTCTGTATTCTTATTACGCGTGGCACACGAGCATTCTTTACCAATAAAAAACTACGCGTTAGAAAATTACAACTTTTGTACAATGTAAAAAGGTGTATTCAAACTGTTAATTATGGGGGGTTGTGTAAATGAAACTTTACCAGTGACCCATTTAATTTGGTGGTAATTACTGACAAAATAAGACAAGGAAGAATCACAATGCAGTATGCTTTCTCGAAGGAGACCATTGCGCACAGGTAGTTAAGCCAAGAAGGAAGACAAAATCCGCGGGCGTTGGTGGGGGGAGGTTGCGGATGTATAAAAAGTATACAAAAATCGCACCGTGAAACCATTCGGATTGAAACAGCAGAGAACGCGGCTCAGGCGGCCTCCGGAGAAGCCCCAGCGAATTTTAGAGGCGCCGGCGTTTTCTCCTTAAAACCCAAGGCTCCGGCACCGACAGGTCAGCTCTGCGGATCCGCCGACTTGAGCAGCGACTTTTTTGGGTCCTGGAAACGCGGGGTGCTCTTTGCAGCCCGGCCTCCGCTCTCCCGGCAGGACCGGCGCCCACGGCGGGCGGAGGGGGGGGGAGGGGAGGGGAGGAGCACCGCTGCACCCCTGCCCAGCGCGCTCCCGGCAGGCGCGGCTGGCGGCCTCTTCCTTCCCGGCTTCCTCGAAGGACTTGCGGGGACAGGCGGAGGCAGGGACGCGGGTCCCGGCGCTTTACTCCCAAGGTCCGCCTGCGGCCCCAGCGTCAGGCGGCGGCTTGGCCGAGGCTAACCAGCCGGGCCTCCGGGCACTGGCCGGGGTTCCCGCTCGACTCGCTTTCCCGCCAAGTTGTTAATCGGTATGGACGCGAGAATACCACCCTTCCACGCCCACCGGGCGTCGCGCGCGCCCACCACGTACCTTGGCCGGGGATGCTGGGACCTCCTGGCTGGCGCCCCGGGCCCGGCGAGGGCGGGGCGGGGGAGGGGGAGCCCGGGCAGAGCTCGAGTCCCTAAAGGCCGCCCAGCAGAACTGCGCCCCAAAGCCGCGCTCGGCCCAGCTCCCCGCCCAACTGGCTTGGGCCCGGTGGGCGCCCTGGAGGAGACACCAGAGTCCAGGTGTGCGGGGCAGGCGGCCCGCCGCGATTCTGGGGGCAAAGTTTCCCACCGAAGGGCCGGGCGGGCTGAGCGGCAGGAGGAACCCGAGCTGGCGGCGAGGCCCGGACGGCCTGGCACCCCGCGGCCGCCCAGCCCCGCGCCCGGCCCGCCGCCCCCCCCCCCTCTCCCGAGCGCCCGCAGCTCCGCCGGGCCGAGGGCGCGGGGCCCCCCTCGGGTCCCAGAGCTTCCCTCCCCTTGTCTTGTGTCTTTCATTCATAAACCTGGTGGCCACGGACGCAGCTTGAATATTGACGCCTCTCCCCCAACTGCTCTGCCGTTAACCCAATTACAGAATTCATCAAGAACTGTGTTGAATTATCTCTTTCCATACAGTATCAGCATTAGCCTAATTAAAAGCTATAATGTCTGATATAATGATTAAATCGTTAGCTCTGCTGTAGGGAAGCAATATTTTGTTTTCCCTTCAATTAGAAGCTGATTGAGGTTTTCAGAGCAGGTCAGCTGTGAAATTTGAATTATATGTGTGAGTACTGCTCACAGGGTGAGCCCCTACTCGAAAGCTCCCAGAGATTCTCCAAATGCTTTCACCCAGAGAGCTAGGAGGCACGAAACAACACTCGCGCGCGCACACACAGGGTTGTTTGCTCTTCGGGGGGGATGTGCGGATCCCCACACTGATGGCTGAGGAAGGCCTTCATGTCCCCTGTCCCGCAGACACGCCGGGCGCAGGCCTCCGAACCCGGAGAGGGCCGCGGACTGGCGAGCTCAGAGAGGCCACAAAGGTCTCCTGCTCAGTTGCCATCCCCAAATGGCAGGGGCCGCTGGAAGTTCCCTACTGGCGAGCGGCTCTTTTTCTTCTCCTTCCTCTTTACCCCTTTCTGTGACTATTTTTCCCCCTTTAAAAGAAAAAAAAATCAACAAAGAAACTTTTGTGCTACTTTGCCTCCGTTGGCTTTGTTTGGGAACAACGGGCCAAGTTAGCAGGGTCAGGGCACAGAGGGGGGACCCAGAGCGCCCTGGGACCCGGGCCAGACCAGTGTCTCTTACGACGCTGGGGTTGACCCCCGCGCACCCTGCCTGGAAAAGCCCCGAAGGCGCGCGCCGAGCCCCGGAGACGGGCGCAAGGCCGCAGGAGCTGGACGCGGGCGCGGGGCCCGAGGCCCGGAGCTCCGAGAGGCGGCGAGGGCGGCAGCGGCCAGCAGACGGCGATCGCGTCCCGCGCTCCCGCGGCTCCCGGCAGGGGGGAAACGCGGCCTCCGCCGCCGCCTCCCCGCGCTGTCCCCCTCCAGCGGCACACGCCTCTCCTCGGTCTGCGCCTCCTGTCGGCAGAGATGACCTCGAAGGCCCGAGCTGCCTCCCCGTCTTCCCTGTTCTCTCTCCCGCGCTCGCTCCGCCGCCGCCGCCTCCTCCTCCTCCTTGCAGCCTCTTCTCGGATCACTTTTTTTCGCTCCCGGAGTCCTGCCTTGAATTGGTGGCTCCCTCCCTCAGGATCTGCCTCCTCGGAATCTCTCGGGTCTCGGTCCTTCGGGGCGACTCCAGAGCCTAGAAGGCTGTGCCCAGTCCGGGCCTCGGTTCTCCCCCTGCCTGGGAAGCCCCAGGAGTTTAACTCCTGTGGGGGCGCAGCCGCCGGCGGTGTGCGCGCATCTCCTGGGCGAGTGTCACCAGGACCCGCCGACTGAGCCAAGGAGGGAAGACAGGAATGTTTGGTCTCACTGCTTCCCTGCGGTGACCTTTCACTGACTCCCGTCCCCACCTGCCAACTCCTGACCTGTCCATCTCTCTGCTTGCTTGGAGCTGTGGACTGGTGCTGGCACAGAAAGTCTCCTCTAGGTGCCCGAAACGCAGCTTTCATTTAAAGATTGCTAGGGGCGATCTACAGGGAGTTCTGTCCACTCTGACCGTCTCTGCTTCCCAGATTTCTCCTGAGCACAACCACGGAGCTGTGGGGAAAGTCAAAGCCAAAAGTCTTAGTTACTCCACACAAGCAGTTTACACTGGTGGTGTTAGAAGTCCAGAACTCAGTTTATTTAAAAGTCAGGGGCTCTTGTGCAATTGCCCAAATACATCATGTACATAGATATGCATATATTCTGTATGTCTACCCACCTACATGTACACGTACAGATCTCCTCTGTAACGCATGATGTTTATGAATGCATATACTCTTTGCGGGCATTGTGTATTCGCATGCGTATGTGTGCCATATGTATATACACATACGTATACATACACCCACGTGTGCATGTGTGTGTATATAATTTCCTCTAACGGAGCTTGGATCTGGATTCTCTTTGAGGATCATGCCCACAAATTAAATAAAAGAACAGCAAGTATCTTCACCTATCCATATTGCCAAGTCGATCTTCACTTTGGCATTTTGAGCAAAAAGATACAATGAAGTTTCTGAAAGCCAAAAAAAAGCCCATTCGGTCAATCATCAGTGAACTAATCCTTCCCTCAGGGTCTGGGCCCTGACGTTACCTGGAAATTGTGTAGTCTGTCTTCAAATCCTCTAGCACCCAACCTTGAAGAATCCCTCAGTCCCAAGGAGGCCCCTGCCAACCTAGTGGAGGTGAAGAGGGGAGAAACAAAACTGGGGAGAGGAGGTGTTTTCCAAACCGGTTTTTGTACGGTTTCCTCTCCTTTCAAAGAGTCACTGGAGAGAGGGGTCAGGAGTGAGGAACTGAGGCTCCCAGAAGCTGTCACCGACGGGAGTCGATGTGACGCCCCTCAGTCTCCATGCCAGGGTGGAAGGCGAGGAGAGGTCTGGCACTCACTGCCCTGCCACTGCCTAATTGGCACAGGCGGCTGGTGCCAATCATCTATCGCTTGGCAACAAGTTACACCTGCGGCTCCAGTTTAATGCTTGTGCGCGTGGACACCCAGAGCGTGCACCCGCTCGGGCCCAGGGAGCATCTCATCACTCAAAAGGGCTTGTGGAGAGAGCCCTGAATGCTAAGCATCAGCGTGATCTCACGCAAGGCTAAACCATTTACCTCCCATTTAGATGCTCCGGAAAACAAGGGTAACATCGTATTTGGAAACAATTTTCAGGATGGTGGTCGAAAGAAACCAGACCGTTCAAAGTCGGCCATCCAAGTTCCCAAAAGCATAAAGCATTCCTGCAATGCTGACTGGAGTGCAGGGTGTTTATAAAATAAATTGCCCCATTGATATGGAAAATAATGTGCCAAGCCTGACTCACACAAAGCATTTTCAGGGGGTCTTAGGCTATTTAGTTTAAAATCTAAATTGAAAAGCAGAGGAAAAGAAATCTTTCAATTGCTAAGTGGATAATATAGTTTATAATTTGTAAACCATTTCCTTTATTTCAGTCTTGCTGACTTTCCATAACACACTGGATCTCACTGCACACCCATCGCCTCCTAAATTATCAAAGGAAAAACGGGCCTGTAGCATTCTTAAACAATATTCTTGTTCTTTTTTTGTTCACTCACAATGTAACTGATATTTGGAGGTAGTGCATGAAACAAATCAAAAGATTTAACAAACTCGATTGATGAAATGAGAAGGTAGTTGAAAACCGACTTTATAACCTAGATATTTAGTGAAAAACTAAATACAAAACGACATTTCCTTTCTAATATAATTATGTATTATTTGATGAGTTCACTATTAACTGCTGAATGGCCTGAAGCGGAAGCAGTTCAATCTGCAGAGACCAATTTGCTGTCGCATGGCATACTGTAGCAACCTTGAAATAATAATAAAAAGGCTATACAGTAATAATCACGGTAACTGGGATCACAGAGAGCAGGACGCCTGCACCTCGGGCGAGCAATGGGGTCAGGATATTCACCACCTCAGAGGTTTTTTTAATGGAGGGGGAGGGAGAAGGTGTCACGTGCTCACTGCCCAGAACACTTCAACGTCCTTATTAGAACGTTTAGGGTCATCGTCGCCGGTACATGGTTATTCCGATTACAAGATGGTCAGTCACGCCGCTGTGGTTGGGCTCGGCTTCACCCACGTCCCCTAAGCACCTCCCTCTCCAGGGCGCGCACACACGCCCGCGTGGAGTAGGCACGAGGGGTTCTAGGGCTCGAGGGAGTCTCTGCAAAAAAAAAGGGGGGGGGCTCTGGGCCACTTGCTTATCGTTCGGACTGAAATGGTAGCGTGAGCGCCACGGTGGGGGCTCTGAACTGGGCTTGGAAATCTCTTGTGCGTCCCCAGATGGAGCACACTGTGAGGGTTAGGAGTTGTGGCCGAAGACAGGGCCTCACTCCTCCCAGGAACCAGGCCTTTCGTTCGCATTATGTAGGAAAGCGGCATCTGTCACTGAGTCGCGAGGCCCCGCTTCTCCCGTTCGGTGTCCAGTGGGCCCCGCTGCGTTCACGCAGTTTTCATAGATCTTGGGCCAACAGCTGCTGGAAGATTCGCTCCAGAAAAGCGTGGGCTCCATCGTTCTTTTGCGATTTCAACAAACTTTTTCGATTGTTGTGGAGTCACTACTAGACTCCAGATAGATCTTGTTGTCTCCCCAGCTCCCTGGCAATTCCTTTTGAGGAGGAAGGAGCCAAATTGAGAAGACGCCCCCAGGCTCATTGAAACCCTCAACAAACACACACACAAAGTTCAGGGCTGATGGAGCGAAGTCTGACAAAACGCCCCCTCTCCTCCTTAGGGGGATTCTCGGGGCCTGGGCCGGGAAGGCCTTGCGGATGAGAGAGGGCACTGGGGAACCTCCGCCCACGCGGCGGCCGAGCAAGTATACCCGGGAGAGTCTCGCAGGAGAACTCGTGGGGGGCTTCCGAGCTGCGGATCTCAGACGCCCTCCAGCTACCCCCGGCTCCCGGGGGCGCGCCTCTCCTCCCAGGCCTCGGCCCCAACTTTCCCCCTCCCAGCAAGCGGAGACTTGGCCGGCGGGGGTGCCGCGGGGCTGGGTCTCCAGTGCGCTCCTCTAAACAAGGCTCGGGGCTGTATTACCCCCCAACCCTCAACCCCCCCCCCCCCGCCCCGAACGAGTCTTTCTCCGTCTTCGCTTTTAAACCCAACCTTAATCGTTCGGAGCGCGCGGGCGGGAGAGGCGAGGAGGGCGAGCTCGGGGTTCGCCGCCGCCGCCGCTGCCGCGCGCGCTCAGGAAGCAGCGTGGCTGTGCCCCCTCCCAGGCCTCCTTCCCCCTCCTTCCTGCCCCTGCTCCCCCTCCTTCCTCCCCTCCTCCCGCCCCGCCGCCCGCGCCCCGAGCTTCTACTCCCTCCCCACGTCACTCGCCAGCGCGCCATGCAAATCACCGCCGCCGCCGGCTCCCATTGGCCGCGGCGCGCTCATTTAATGGCAGCCCGGGCCCGGCGTATGGCTGCTGGGCCCCGCGCGCCGCCGGCCCCGCGTGCGCCTCCGCTCCGAGCGCACGGCCTCGGGCAGGCAGCGGGCAGCCAGTCCCGGGCTCGGCGGCCCCGCTCTCTGGCCCTCTCCTCGCGCCTGCGCTGCCCCCGGCCCCCCTCCCCAGCGGCCCCCCTCCGCGCCCCCCTCCGCGCCCCGCTCCCCCCCGGGCACCTGGGACCGGCACATGCCCAGCGCACGCGGCGCGCCGCGCTGCTAGAAGTTGTAGCCCCGGAGTTGGAGGCCGCCGAGGACCGAGCGCAGGAGCGAGGAGGCGGCGCTCGGCGGCGGCCAGCGAGAAGGCGGCGGAGAGCCCCGGGCCAGGCCCCGCGCACGGCTCACGTCCCGAAAAGTGGAGCTGCAGCTTGGCGACGCCTGCACCTGTTTGCGCCGCTCCGCCGAGGCGACCGGGCTGCGGCGGCGGCGGCGGCGGCGGCGAAGACGGCGACCCCGGCCAGCGCCCTCTTCGGCAAGTGGTTTGAGCGCCAGGAGAAACTTTGCACCTGTGAGCCGGACCTGCGCTGAGTGCGTGTGTTTTTGCCTCCCGTTCCGTTGTCTTCGCTTCCACCTGCGCCCCGCTCTCCTCTCCGGTAGGACTTCTCCCCCTCCCCGCGTCCCGCTCCGTTCGATTGAGCCCCTCTCCACCCTCCGCCCCCCGGCCGTCTATGCTCCCGGCCCTCCCCGCGCGGTGCCGGTGAACCCGCGGGCCGCCCCGATGTACAGCATGATGATGGAGACCGACCTGCACTCGCCTGGCGGCGCCCAGGCCCCCACGAACCTGTCGGGCCCGGCCGGGGCGGGCGGCGGCGGGGGTGGCGGTGGCGGCGGCGGCGGCGGCGGCGGGGTCGCCAAGGCCAACCAGGACCGGGTCAAGCGGCCCATGAACGCCTTCATGGTGTGGTCCCGCGGGCAGCGGCGCAAGATGGCCCAAGAGAACCCCAAGATGCACAACTCGGAGATCAGCAAGCGCCTGGGCGCCGAGTGGAAGGTCATGTCCGAGGCCGAGAAGCGGCCGTTCATCGACGAGGCCAAGCGGCTGCGCGCGCTGCACATGAAGGAGCACCCGGATTACAAGTACCGGCCGCGCCGCAAGACCAAGACGCTGCTCAAGAAGGACAAGTACTCGCTGGCCGGCGGGCTGCTGGCGGCCGGCGCGGGCGGCGGCGGCGCGGCGGTGGCCATGGGCGTGGGCGTGGGCGTGGGCGCGGCGGCCGTGGGCCAGCGCCTGGAGAGCCCGGGCGGCGCGGCGGGCGGCGGCTACGCGCACGTCAACGGCTGGGCCAACGGCGCCTACCCCGGCTCGGTGGCGGCGGCGGCGGCGGCCGCGGCCATGATGCAGGAGGCACAGCTGGCCTACGGGCAGCACCCGGGCGCGGGCGGCGCGCACCCGCACGCCCACCCGGCGCACCCGCACCCGCACCACCCGCACGCGCACCCGCACAACCCGCAGCCCATGCACCGCTACGACATGGGCGCGCTGCAGTACAGCCCCATCTCTAACTCGCAGGGCTACATGAGCGCCTCGCCCTCGGGCTACGGCGGCCTCCCCTACGGCGCCGCGGCCGCCGCCGCCGCCGCCGCGGGCGGCGCGCACCAGAACTCGGCCGTGGCGGCGGCGGCAGCGGCGGCGGCCGCGTCGTCGGGCGCCCTGGGCGCGCTGGGCTCGCTCGTCAAGTCCGAGCCGAGCGGCAGCCCGCCCGCCCCCGCGCACTCGCGGGCGCCGTGCCCCGGGGACCTGCGCGAGATGATCAGCATGTACTTGCCCGCCGGCGAGGGCGGAGACCCGGCGGCGGCCGCGGCGGCCGCGGCGCAGAGCAGGCTGCACTCGCTGCCGCAGCACTACCAGGGCGCGGGCGCGGGCGTCAACGGCACGGTGCCCCTGACGCACATTTAGGGACGCGGGGACTCTGCGGCCCGCGCCCACGACGCGCGACGAGGGAGCGCGCGGCCCGCCCCGGGCGGCCTTGCTTTTGTACAGACGTTTCCACGTTCTTGTAAAGAGGAAGGCACTGGCGACGAGCGCGGGCGACCCGCGGCCCCCACCTCCCCTTTGCGGGAGCTCCTGGGGACCCGCCGGGCGCAGACACCGCCGTGCGGTCTAGGCCGACTTCGGGGCTTTCTTGAGACTTTTTGTACAGTATTTATCACTCACGGAGGAGGCGGAAAGCGTTTTCTTTGCGCGAGGGGACAAAGGCCAAACCAAGCGAGAGGCGACTCCCAACTTTTCTATCCCGGCCGGCGCGCCCCCTCACCCTGCACCGCTTCCTGGCGCCGTTTGGTCGCCCGAGACCCGAGGCTCGGTGCCGGGAGCTGTGCTCGTTCGTTATTGATGTAGTGAGGCAGATCCAGACACTTAACGACTTTTTTGTAGTTGTTACCGCTTTTTTTTCCCCCCCTTTTTTCTTTTTTTCTTTTTGGTTGGTTAATTTATACACAGATCTCCCCAGTGCTTTCGGGTGGCCGCGTTATATTCTGGGTTTTGTAAAACTTTCTGTATCTGAGCATTTCCATTTTTTTTTGTTTTGTATTATTTCTTGTAAATGCATTGTGAAATTTTTATTTTCGGCGTTGCGGTGTGGGGAGGGGGATTCAGATTATGTACATAATTTCCTAAAAAGCCTTTCTTCTAAAAACGAAAAAAGACCTCTCCTTAAAACAAAAAATGCATCGAGTTTTGAGTCAATAAATTTGAGAGAGAAAGAGGGAGAAAAAAGCCCAGTTTTCCCCTGTAATTGGAACGTGCTAATTTTATATGCATGTTTTGTGACTTTAAAATACAATCAGTAAATCAGAAGAAGGAGAAAGAGGCGTTATCAGCATAAACTAAAAGTGAGAGACTCCCCGGGGGAGGGGGGTGTGTGTGTGGGGGGGGGAGATACGATCTTCATGGAGCTCCCTTCAGTGGAAGGGAAGAAACTTAAAATCGATAGATGGTTTTGTAGCATTTACAGTGTTAATACGGATCAAGAAATAATGACCAGGTTTCTAGTCTGGCCCTTTGGTGTGTTGTTTCTAACCGCGGGCCCACATGGCTGCTTCTGCGTCCCCGCAGCCTAGGATCTCTGCCGAAGTTTGGTCTGCAGGACGAAGGAGACCCCGATGGCGGCACCAGGCCCCGGACGGATGACCTCCGTGGGGTCACGGAGGCCTCCAATTGCCCCACAAGTAACAAGATTGCAAATGGAATTTATCTGAATTTGTCTCAAGGGAACACACTTGGAACCAAAATGTAGTGCAACCGAGCCCCCTCCGTCCCTCCTCAGCCCCTCCCTCTGGCTTCTTTCTCCTTGGGAAAGGGCAAACCGATCAAGAATTCTCTCTCTTTCTCTCCCCCCCCCCCAACATAAATACACAGCACACTCACTCTGTACACTCACTCCACCACCCCCCTACCCGCAGAGTGAACTGGGATACACAAAATGTGTTTGTTATTCCTAAGGAGATCAGAGGGTGTTTGATGCTTTAAATTTTTTAATTATATTTTTTCTAGGTGTTTATGGGTACACTGCAGTTTTTTCTGGAATTTCAAGTTTTCTGTAAAACTTTGTCTTCAAGTAACCTGACAGCATTAAATACTGCATTTAAAAGTTATACTGTAGCAAATACGTTTTGAAATTAGTCACAACATAAAGATGAAGTTACGTTCTGGGGGAGAAAAAAAAGCCCTGAGGCCACATCAAAACACGTTGACTTCATCAGCTTTAGGCCTCCTCCTTCATTTTCTTTTCTTGTCCTGGAATGAGCAGAGACCATCTCTCCAAAAATGGGCCTGTGCTCCTAGGTTAACGAGAACCTCCTTCAGCCTGCGTTGGAGAATAGCTTTAAGTAAAACGCTAAACTGGCAATTGACATGTGTCTTTTTTGGAGTCGTTTTGATAATTTGGCTTAAACCATGCATTTTTTAAAGTGACTGCAAAAATTTCAGGAACGATGTCCACTGCTTCTTTCTAACAGATAATAAAGTCCCCTCTTTTTTTCTCTTTTCTTTTATTTAAGCAATCTGATCCTTTGTGACACGGTGGCCCTTGAAAGTGTTTGGATATGTGTGGATTGCTGAGTGGCACAGCATCAGGAAGTAGTCTGGGGATACATGAATAAATGCCACACAACCCTCTGGGAGATGCTTTGGGAAATTCGGTAATGCTCTGCTAATTCACCACACCCAGCTTAAGGAGCGGGCCACATGGCTCTGAAACGTAGGTTAAACGGACTCTCTCCGTGCTTTTGCTAACCCTAATCCCAAATGTCCCCGCACTTATTAAAGCGGCACACAGATGTGTGGTTGTGGCCACAAGTGTGTACGCCCCTGGTTGGTATCTGTGCTCAGCCACTGGCATCCAGATCCTGGCTCATCCCCCGTATTAGTGATGTGGTCACACTCGTGTGTCAGACTGAGAAGTGTAGCACCGGGCAGGAGTTCTGGACACAGCTGTCCCTGGGTCTCCCCGAAGGTGGATGTAGGACATTTTCCCGCCTGTGCGGCATACAGAGCCGAAATTCAATGCCAGGTGCTGGGAGCCACTTCTGTTAAAAACCCAGGAAGATCTTAACATAGGAATTCCTAAAATCCCGCGAAATTTGTTGTGTTGATTAGAACGACATGGAGAAAAGCAAATAGAGATCCGTGAATGACTCCATTAAAAATAAGCCGGGATGGGGGGAGCAGCCGGTGGCTGGGATGCACGTCGGGGCTGAGACCCTGGCTCTCCAGCAGCGTTTGTGCGGTTTACACTCGTGGAGAAAATATCCCACTAGGCCCTGGAGATGGCTCGCTCGCCTGCGAATTTGGTTCTCGTCAAGGTTCCTCCTCATGACATTCAGGAAACCAACCGGGATCTGAGGACTCTGATATGATGGCTTCATTCACTCCCCCAATCACAGGGTGCTTGTTCTCCCCACAGCTTCGTCCCGTCTTTGCTGCAGAACCTGGCGCAGAACGCGGACAGGACTCGCTGGGGAGCCGGGTGCAAAGTTTGCAGAACTTGGCGCAGAAGGCGGTTCTAGCCGCGGGTGGCACGGTTTGCCGCGGGGGGGGGGGGGAGTTGTCTGGTTTCCCACCACCTGTATTTAAAACGAACAGGCCCTTTTTGTGGCTGCCCTTGGGACTTGACTCCAGCCCCCCCGCGCCCGGCCCGGGAATCCCACAGTAGCGAGATGCCATGCACTGGCCGGAGAACCAGCGCCGGCAGGCGCGCCCGTTCTGCAGATGTGGGTCGGGAGCTTGGCTGACGGGTCTATTAAAGGCGCGCGTGGGAGAAGGCTCGCACGCACGTTCACGCAGTTCTTTTTCCCGACAAAGACTCGGCCACGCAGAGCTCTGTCTCCGGAAAATTCCGCTTAATTCGAGAAAGCATCCGGGGCCCCGGGAGGCGCGATCCAGGGCGGCCGGGCTCCGGCACCCGCCGCCCGCCCGCGGCCCCCCTCCCCGCGGCCCCTCCCGGCTCCCCCCTCCCGGCTTCCGCAGCCTGGCCCGCGGGGCAGAGGCTCCAGAAACGTCGGCGGCAGAATGTAATAATAGGTTTGATTCCTTGGAAACTTCAAGTGAAAAGCAGACTTGGCCTTGGCGCAGCCCCTTTTCCAGCACGACTCTTCGGCGGGATTGAAATGCTGGGCCAGAGAGGAGGGGAGAGGGGCGCAGGCCCCCGGGGCGAGCAGCCGAGGGGGGTGGGTCCGGTCCCCGCCCCCGGGGCCTGCAGGGTCGCCCCCCAGCCCGACAGCGGGGCCCGGCGGAGAGGGAGGGGGGCTCGGAGCCCGCGTCCCCGCCCCTCCTCCGCCCCCCGCCCGGCCCTTCCCCTCCAGCTGCGCGCCGCCCGCCCCCGGGAACCCAGCGGCGTGGGCGGCGGGGCGCTGGGGGCGCGGCCCGGGTCCCCTCCCGGCGGGGGGCGGGGGCGGCCGGCCTCCGGCCCCGCTCGCCGCCCTTCCCAGGCCCTGCTCCGGCGGAGCCCCGGCCGGGACGGCTCCCTGGCCTTCGCGCCCCGCTTGCGTCCTCCCCTCTCCGCGGTGCGCACCCCTTCCCGGCCCGCCAGCCGCCCGCCTCCCTCCGCCTTTACCTCCGTCCCCTCCCGCCTCCGACTCAGTCCCTTCCTTTCTCCGCGCGCCCGGCCTCCCTTTGTCCTCGCCGCGTCCGTCTCCGCCCCGCGCCCCGGCTGCTGCTGCCGCCGAGTCGGGTCGGGGTCGGCCGGTACCCGGACGTGGCCCGTCGCCCCCCGCTTGCTCGGCCGCGTCCCCACCGGCTCGCGCGGGAGGGGCGGGGACCCCGGCAGCGACCCGGAGCCCCGCGTCCGGGCCGCCCCGACCCTCCCGGTGCAGCCTGGGCTCCGGGGCTGGCGGTGTCAGCCGCGGGGGATTAAGGTGACTGATGCGAGGGAAGAGGCAGAGTGTTTTTGTGTTTAAAGAGAGCGGGATTAGTAGAGAGAAAGTCCTGACCCGGGGTCAGCTGCAAGTCAAACCCTTTTACAATCAGCGGGCGGAACAAGCGCGTCTCCGGGCCGGGCCGCAACACGTGGGGGGAAGGCGGCGGGGCGGAGGGCGGCGGGGGGGGGGGAGAGGGGGACCCGTACCCCCAGACTGCGGCATCCCCGGACTGTGGGGTGGAGAGCGGGGGGGGGGAGGGACATGGGGGTCCGCACCCCCGGACTGCGGGATGGAGGGCAGGGGGAGGTGAGGGTCCACAACCCCGGACTGTGGGGTAGAGGGCAGGGGGAGAGGGGGGCCCGCACCCCCGGATTGCGGGGTGGAGGGCGGGAGGAGGTGAGGGTCCGCACCCCCCGGACTGTGGGGGGGAGAGGGGGGGCCCGCACCCCTGGATTGCGGGGTTGGAGGGCAGGGGGAGGTGAGGGTCCGCACCCCCGGAATGCCAGGTGAAGGGCTGGGGGAGAGGGGATCCGCACCCCCGGACTGCGGGGTGGAGGGCGGGGGGAGAGGGGGCCGAGATTAGGGACTGGCACTCCTGGCCAGAGCGCGCACTGGACCGGGCGAACGGAGGGGGCGCGGGGGGGGGGGGTCGCGAATCACCGCGGTGCGGGTTCGGAGCTTTGCAGGGTGGGATTAGCTGCCCATCAGAATTCCTTCCAAGCCGGAATGCCTGCGTCTGCCGTTTCCTGGGCCGTCTCCCGCTGCTCCTCGGATGGGAGCCTGGGGAGAAGGCCTGATGGGCTCCCTGCTTTAGGGGCTCTGTCTTACTAAAGCAGCTCTTTTTCCGTAAGAAACCCAAACCGAAAGCCCAGGCCCTGGGGCGAGGGGCGCTTCCCGGCCTCCCGTCCAGAACCGTGGCCTCACTTAGGCCCTTGCAAACCCAGATCGGAGGCGGAGGCGTGTAGCAGTGAGGGCGGGGGGAATATGTTAGGACCCCCATTGTCCATCAGGGTGGAGGAGTGAGGCCCTCATTTGGGTTATAAACCAGGCGTTTTTCATCAGGGAGTGAAATCCCCTGGCGGCGGGTGGGGGTGGGGCGCTGACCTCAAAAGTAATGAAAACTGGAGTTTGGGGGGAAGGATGAGAGGGGTCAGGAGAAAAGAACAGAACAGAGATAAATTTGTCTTCCTTAGCAGTCAGGTTCAGAATTTATGCTTAAGTAACACCAAGTTTTGACAAATATGAAAAACAAGGGAAAACACGACAAGCAAACTATCCATCCCATATAGAAAAAGGTCATCTATCTTGGTAAACAAACAAACAAACAAAAAATCCAGGATTGGCACACTTTTCT
This sequence comes from Felis catus, assembly GCF_018350175.1. NCBI lineage: Eukaryota > Metazoa > Chordata > Mammalia > Carnivora > Felidae > Felis > Felis catus. Next base: position 81,339,690 of record NC_058368.1, read on the forward strand.
CTAAGTTGGCTTTTCGTCTTTAAATGTGAAAACATCGACACCAAATTGAGAGAGAGAAAGCAGGCTTACAAACACCACAAAAGGAGGGACTGGGAGTGAACCCAGGCCCTTCCTGGGGCAACACCGGGTGCCCTGGCGGCACATGGGCTCCGGGTTCAAAACCAAGTAGCCAAAACTCGCCAAGTAGCTCAGGAACTTGCTAAATGTAACCGATGGGGAAAATTGGTCTGTGACAAAAACTCTGGACTCTGAGAGTAATTCTGGATGCCCGGCAGGCAGCTCCAAGGCTTTAATTGCCGGCAGCCACTTCAGAGCAGCCACGCGGGCACATTAAAGACGTTTGTCAAGAACAGGTCACATGCAAAGTCTCGAAATAGTCAGCCAGTCAAATCAGTGGAAAAAATCAGCTTTTGTTAGATTTTGCAGCTTCAGGAATTAGGCATTCACTGCAGAGCTGCGGTTTTGAGAAATTGCAATGTCAGGCATGTTCCCAATGGGGAAATATTGTGAACGTGGAGGAATGTAAGATTGGGTCTGACAATGGGGAAACTGACAAGAGGTATCACCCAGACATTGTTTTCTCTCTGAGCACCCCGAAATGCTAACTAGAGACGATATCTAGAGGCAGCAATAGCACTCGCAGTTCGTCCTACGCACTTGAGACCTACGGAAACAAGAGTCTCACCGGCCTGGAGTACTGACCCAGGACTTCCTACGATGAATCCCAGAATGTAGGGCAAAGTACCCGATAGGTAGACACAACCACAAACACGACACCAGCAGGAAGAAATTCAAAGCAGAGGCCAACTTGTCTTTTTATTTCTAAGCAACAGAATAGGAGGAGAGCCAGGCGAGCGTCCTTTAACCCGGAAAAGAATTTAGAACCCTCTTGCTTTTAAGTCATCCAAACTATCGGGGGAATTTTCAGGACATGGAAAAGCCCAAACTTCAGCAGTAAATTTACCGTGAATTTCCGCGTAGAGATCGACGCAGAAGCTTCGCTCTTTGTGTTCAAAACCGAACTGAAGAGTGAAGTTGATTCCTGTAAAAATTGGCTATTTGCGTTTTCACCCTACAGGGAAATGACAGATGTGTGCTCAAAGAAAAGGAAGAATTTAGGTGAAAAGTTAGTCAATATGGTATTTGTCGTATTTCTAATGTCTGTTGAACCGTAGCACAGCAACATGGGAAAGAATACAGGATTTGGAGGAAGACAGGATTGCAGTTGAATCCAGGCTTGGCATGTGTCAGCTCATTGCCCTTGATCAAGTGTCCTTCTTCTGAGTCCATTTTCTCATATGCAAAAAAGAAAGACTAGAACCCACTTCATAAGAATATGGTCAGGATTAATGATGTAAGGAGCATGCTGCGTCTAGCAAAGAGTAGACCGTCAGTAAGTGGTCACTTGACATAGAAGCCTGTGTCGGCCCGGGCAGGGGTACAGTGGGACATCAATGCCAAATTTGGCCTGAGTGGGAGCAGTGTTAATTGTATGCGCCAATACAGTGCGCCGATATATTCATATTAATAACAACCCGTCTTTAGAGTTACGTGACAACCATCCTATTCATTCATTCATCTGTTCAACAAATACCAGTTATGGGCACATTGTACATCCAGGTTATCACAGGAGCACGTGTGTGTGTGTGTGTGTGTGTGGCCAGGTGCTGGGGCTCACTACCCAGTGGGTGGGACTCATTGTCACATGAACGAGTACGTTATTGAGGGCGACAGTTGGGGGGCAGAGGTATCTGCTTCATGCTGCCTGATCATTCGTGCCCCATTTGGGGGAATCAGGGAAGGCTTCTCAGAGGAAGTGAAAGATGGAAGCCGGACATCCTGGTGCTGCTCCAACATTCCCTGTCGCCAGTCTTGACACGAGGCGTAGGCACTGCATTTCTGTACACACCAGTGAAGAGTGCCACATAAATTTGAGCAGAGGATACACGAGAACCGCTTTGTTTTTCAGTGAACTGCTAATGCAGATTGGCTCTGAGCTGTCAAAGATGTAGACTCAGAGGTTCACTCTGGCAGCGGGCTCCCGTCTTCAGGGTGCACAGGACACGGGAGAGCTTGCTTCACATCCAGAATCAAAGACCCCGTGCCCCTGACAGGCCAAGCCTGGGGTTCCAGTGACACCCGGGATCTGCACCATCATAGGCACACCCAGACGAGGTGAGACGGGTCCTGCGTGATACTGGGAAACCGGTGTCAGGGGAGAGGCCCCCAAATTTGTATGATAAATAGAGCTGCTAAAGCTGTGTCTAGATCATTTAAATTCAAGTAGCGATTTATTACTTATAAAGTGCTCTTACCTAATTGTTCAATTACATGACTTTTGAAAAAAATTGAATTAGCGAGAGAAGAAAAAAATTTAAGCTGGATTATTAGAATGTCATAAAGAGGAAGGACTGACTGATTTACTGCCTTTATTTTCTGTTTTCCAACAAATCGTTCTGGCTGCCTGTAAAGAACTTTGCCGCTCCTGAACCACAGTTAACGTGAAAACACCACGAGCATATACCACGCACTCGCCTTTTGCTTTTCAGGGGCCAAAGCATTCGTGTCGGTTAGCTGAGAGTAATTTTAGTGGCACGTGACATGGAAGGAGGGACATTTAATAGTGCCCATGAGATGGGATAAATCAGCTTAACTGGATAGGTCATGATTATAACAAAGTGCGGTATCATTAGTTTCTCCATACTGTCATCTGTGAAATGGGAATATTTTGTTGTTAAAAAACCTTGATCCATTCACTACTTTAAACATCTTTGTGCAAATCGAGGGGCTGCCGTATGAACAAGTAAGCTGTATACACGGGCTGTGCTACATCTACAAAGCACGCAGTTCTGCTTTATGGACGTCCCTATTACCGCCGATCACAGTAAAGACCGCATTCCTGCTGTTGACAGACACAGATGTGGATTAAGGTGTGGTTGTGGGAGAAATCGTGACCTATGTGAATGGCATGTGAGAAAATAAATTTTAAATACAAGATAATGAGAGAAAATGTTCCATAAAAAAGAATCAAAACTGTGTTGGTAATCTAAGAATTCCAGTATGGGTTTTAGGTAATTTCAGGACACAAGGTGTCGTTCAGGAAGTCTAATAATCTATGCATTTTAACTATAGCTTTTTGGAGACAGTGACTTTGCCTTTGTTGACTAAATCATTCATAATTTTAACAGATGAGAATGTCAGGCCAGACACTCAGGCCCCTGTAGATAGTGGGGAGGGCGGAGTTTCTTAAACTGACTCGTTCTGAATATTATCACATGTGATTAATACCACTGTTGCCCCTAGTGCCACCATCACGTGCATGTCCCTTTTCTGTTCCCCACAACACCCAGAACGGGGGATGCTCTGTCACCACGTGGCGAATCCAGAGGAAAGAAAATCCTGCACTCGGAAAGGAGGCATGTGCAGGAGCGGAGTTGTTTATATTGGAGCCAATGAAATGAAGAGAGAAGAATAAAAATTGAGCAAAGTAAAAATCTAGGGTGGCTCTGACCACAGGATTGCTCCTGGCCAACACCATCAGACTCAGCCTCTGTGGGGACAGTTGGGAGAGGTCCTGGGGCTGCCAGCATTTACAACCAAAAGGGTCACAAAGCTACTGACCGTATTTTAGTAGGTCCTTAGCATATGGGCTTACGTGTCAGTATGTCACCTGTAATTCTCTCCGAGATGCACGGATTTAAATTTGGTTATGATAATCTGAGTAAGATACTAATGTAAAAAACTTTCCTGATCATTAAAAAAAAATTGTTTTAGTCTTTCAAAGTTAGAATACTACTGGAAATGTATTCTCAATTTTAAAATATGAACTATGAAATTTGGAAAACAAACTAAAGTATGCACTTGCTAAGGGGAATTATATAAAAGCCTTGAGATAATTAAACCATATTTTATTCCCCAAAACAAATATATCACCTGTAGGCACTACTTGCAGAACGCTAAAATTGTATTTAAAATCACAGCTCAAATTTGATTATGCATGTGCATTAAAAATAGATCATTTAAAATCAAGCTACAAGCTACAAGTTCAATATAAATATGAACAAATTAAGTTTTAACTGAATTTGAAACAGTTATGATTATAAGAAATCAGGTTTGGAAAAAAAAAACATAACATTTACAATAACATTTTAAGGTGAAGTCGTCACATTAGGGATTTATTTAAACTTAACGTCCAGAAAGGGGCCAGACCAGCATGCTTCTGCCTGAAACCCTGCCAGAGAGGAGAGCCCCCAACAGCCTCGTGCAGGTGAAGTCTTCGCCGGCCAGAACAGCTTTGGAGAGAGCAGGTATACCCCTGGCAGTGACCACATGGAAGGCCTCACTCCCAACATCACCAAGGCTCCTGGAGACCAGAAACTGATTGGCTTGATTCCCCACCATCAGCAGAGTTCCGAGCACCTCGTACGGGGAAAGCAGCCATTCACCGAAGTGAATCCATGCAGAAGGGCACACGTAGGGGTATAGGCTGCTGACAAGGAACCAGAGAGAGCAAGGCTGGCCTCAGCCGGGGCCCCCTGCATCCCCAGGGGAGGGCCCAGTGTCACGTGTGATGGTGTGAAGGAGAGAAGGCCCCTCGGGGACTCAGCATAGTGCCTGCCACATCTCAGGACACGGGGAGCAGTAGTGTCTTTGTGGCCGCTGTTTTTGTGGTTCTTCGGGAGATACAGAACGCAAAATCGAGGCTGGAGAGCAGGACACGCCCTCCCGTGGCCTGGTGCTGAGGCAGCAGAGGCTCCGGAAGAGTAAAGCTCTCTCACCTCCATGTCCCATAAAACGGGACTGAGGGGCAGTGGAGGCCACGGGGCTTGTATTTCAATTCTGAATTCCCCAAGACCTGCTCTGTGATTCGGCAGGTAGTGGGGTGCAGGGAATGTTTGTTAGTCAAGTGAGGTGTTATGACTGTTGTATTGCGTTGTGCAGCGTTGTGTCTTGCGGTTTCATGCTGTGCTGTTTCGTGTTCTGTTGAGGTCAAGGGGTTCTCTCAGGACCATCAGGGCAAAGTCACACCCGGCGTGCAGAGATGGTCCAGGCACCTGGCGAAAAGGAAGCATGGCAGGGACGAGGCGGTCACCTCCGGGGCTGCAAGGCAGAACTGGGAGCCTCCTGGTAGGAGTCACACAGTGGGGACATTACCTCTTCCTGCTTTAATCATACAACTAGCAAGGAACCTAGGAAAGAGCTTATGGGGACCCGCCTCACGGCAGTGACCCTGACGTGGAAATAGGTTGGCAGCTGGCCGGTCCCAGCCAGCACTGTCTCCAGATGCTCACCTTCTCGCTCTTCTTCGTAACAATCCTTGTCGCAGTGTGAATCTGACCTGTAACCTGCTTGTGTGTCTGAAATGTACAAACCTGGGAAGGTACTTCCTATAATTAGAGTGGTGGGTGTCGGACCGTGCAGAGGGAGGCACAGGGCACCCGTACTTGGGGACAGGATGGGCCCAGTGCCCTGTCCCAACTCTGTCCCTACTGTGCTTTCCCACACTGTGAGCAGAGGCACCCTGGGGGCCCCCGCAGAATCAGAGAGACTGCTCAGGATGTTTACACTCCAAGGGAACACAAGAATCCTGGCCACTCGATCAGATGCCATGTGCACCCTGCTTCAAGGTAGTCCACCATCTGAACGTTCCTTTCTGGCCAGATCCCTCTGCTGGCATCTGATCTTCGTGAAACTGGGTTTTCAGCAGCTGCTGTGTCAAAAGTAATTTGCATGGGAAACTCGGAGTGGACCCAGAAAGGAGGTATCAGGGTCCAACCTGATCCCACGTTGGCAGAGGCGTGCAATATGCAGACTGTACACACGGCCGCTGATCAATAATTGTGGCTGATGGGGAGCAAAGTGAAAGTGAATACTTTTTCACTCAATTTATGTAATTAAAAAATTGTCACTGAGTTATTAGCACATACGTGTTTATTAAGTTGTTTAGACTTACCTACTTAACAATCAGAACCGTTAGATACGTCTTTTGGCCTGGGGCACTCTAAATAATTACTGGAATGCTAAGAGGGCGCTAAAAATGCATACAATTCAAATTGATATGGAATTGGTAGCTCATAGATTGACGTAAAATTATTTTTGCTTTTATTATATCAATACAAAGGCATCATTTAATTTAAGCTGCAACTTTAAATATAATCTTATTTTTCTGCCAATACTTACTACAGATGATGTATTCATTTTGGATAATCAGTGGTCTATTTTAAGAATTTTTTATAAATTCCATTAGTAAGTGATAATATCCCTTGTTATCCAAATTTCCCTTTTTTAAAAAACTGAGAATACATTTCCAGTAGGGTCCTCGGTTTGAGAACAGAGGTAAATGATTTATTTATGCTTAAATGAGAATAAAGTCTTTACGTTAGTATTTTACTCAGATTATCATAACCAAATTTAAATCCATGCATCTCGGAGAGAATTACAGGTGATAAAACACAGACACATCAGTCTGTGTGCTGAGGACCTGCTAAAATATGGTCAGTAGCTTTGTGTCCCTTTTGGTATAAATGCTTCCAGCCCCAGGATCTCTCCCAACTTTCTTTTCTTTCTTAAATTAAAAAAAAAAAAACATTTTTTTTTACATTGATTTATTTTTGACAAACAGAGTGAGACAAAGCATGAGCAGGGGAGGAACAGAGAGAAAAGGAGACACAGAATCCGAAGCAGGCTCCAGGCTCCGAGCCGTCAGCACAGAGCCCGACAAGGGGCTCGAACCCACAAACTGTGAGATCATGACCTGAGCCGAAGTCAGTCGGTTGAGCCACCCAGGTGCCCCGTTTCTTAATTTTTTTTAAATGTTTATTTATTTTTGTGAGAGAGAGACAGACCATGAGTGAGGGAGGGGCAGAGAGAGAGGGAGACACAGACTCCAAACAGGCTCCAGGCTCTGAGTTGTCAGCACAGAGCCCTACACGGGGCTCGAACTCATGGACCTCGAGGTCGCCACCTGAGCCACAATCTGATGCCCAACCGACTGAGCCCCCCAGGCGCCCCTCTCCCAACTGTCCCCACAGAGGCTGAGTCTGATGGCGTTGGCCAGGGCAGGCCTGCATTCAGAGCCACCCTAGATTTTTGCTTTGCTCGATTTTTATTCTTCTCTGTTCATTTCATTGGCTCCAATATAAACAATTCCATTCCCGCACATGCCTCCTTTCCGAGTGCAGGATTTTCTTTCCTCGAGATGTGCCACATGGTGACAGAGCGTCATCCCCCATTCTGGGTGTTGTGGGGAACAGACAAGGGACATGGACGTGATGGTAGCACTAGGGGCAGCAGTGGTATTAATCCCGTGTGATAAAGGGCCAAGCGGCTGGTAGTTCAGGGTGTGAACGGGAACTTCAAACAGCACAGGGTCGGCGGGGCCCTCAGCGTCACTCTGAAACCAAAACATGTGATTCACCACTCTCGTTCTTGCAAGTAATTATATTTGTCGTGTATTCAAATCAAATATACGCAAATAGGAGCAAATGCCTCCCTTGGAAGAGGCAGCTGTCCGTCATGTACGTTAACTGACTTTCTTCAAAAGCTCTTTGGTATTTTAAGTTATCTTACTTCCTGTTTTGGTTTTGTTTGTGTCCCTGGAGAGGCAGTGGGGGGGGGGGGTTCGCAGGGGCGGGAGGGCGGTGGGACTTAGATCAGCAGTTTGTAGGACCCACGTCCAAGCAAAACGTGAAAGGCTTTGGGCTCAGCGTCTGTTTCAGCCGGTTCAGGGATGTGAGTGGTTTCTATACTCACTACAAAAGTACTCAGGTTCGCCCGTGGGAGCCAGGGCTCTGGTATGAACATGGAATTGTGTTTGAAGTACAGATGACTGAAATCCTTTGGCCCGATGGATTCACTACAGTGACTGGAACATGGGAACAAGGAGAGAACATAATTCAGGCCAAAAAGTACACAGAATGTTAAGAAAATGATCAGGAATGAGGGGTTACCCAGAGCTCAAGTGGATGCAAAGCAGAGGGAGTCAGAAGGGTCACCCTGGAGCCACGGAAACATGAGAAAGTCAGGGAGGCGTCCCTGTGACTCGGAGGCCACGCCTGTACCACAGAGGTCTCACTGCACCACTGAAGCCACCCTGGCAACTCGGAGGCCACCCCTGAACCACAGAAGCCACCCCTGAACCATGGAGGCCACCCCTGCACCATGGAGGTCACCCCTGAACCACAGAGGCTGCCCCTGAACCACGGAGGCCTCACTGCACCACAGAGGCCACCCCCACACCCCGGAGGCCACACCTGCACCATGGAGGCCACCCTTACACTGCAGAGGCCACCCTCACACCCCAAAGGCCACCCCTGCACCATGGAGGTCACCCCTGAAACATAGAGGCCACCCCTACACTACGGAGGTCACCCTGCACCCTGGAGGCCTCCCCTACACCATGGAGGCCACCCCTGAACCATGGAGGCTGCCCCTGAACCACGGAGGCCTCACTGCACCACAGAGGCCACCCCTGCACCACAGAGGCCACCCCTGAACCACAGAGGCTGCCCTAAACCACAGAGGCTGCCCCTGAACCACGGAGGCCACCCCGCACCACAGAGACTGGGGTCCTGGAGGACTGGGAGCCAGCACTACACTCTCTGCCTGTGCCTGTATGGGGTTCTCTGAAGCGAAGAGACTTCTGAACTGCCTGCGGACACTCGGCATCCCCGCCCCACCAGCCCTCTTAGGCTCCTCTGTGGCCACCGTCACAGAGTGCCAGAGGCTGAGGGGTGGAGAACAGCAGAGACCGTGGCCTCACAGTGTGTAAGCGGGGCATCTGGAACAGAGATGCTGGTCCCCTCCCCAGCTTCCAGGCGTTCACTGGCGGTCGTGGGCATGGCTTGGCTGTGGACACATGACCCATCTCTGCCTTCGCCTTCACATGGCCTCCTCCATGTGTCCAATCTCCCCGTGGCACACGGGCAGCGGTCACCCGGGTTAGGGCCGCCCAACACTGTCTTCTTCACTCGATCATCGGCGAGGACTCCATATCCAAATGAGGTCCCATCAGGGGCCCGGGACTTCAACATCTTCTTGGGGAGCATCATTCAAGCCGCAACCCTTGTGATTCTGGAGCTAATAAGCTTTCCTGCCTAGGAAGTATTGCGCATTCTGAGGGCCCAGGTTCTACTAGAAAATTGAATAGTTTAGGCTTTGGCCGTCTTTCAAATATTCTGCGTGCAATTATGCCCTAAATCTATTTGTAGACAGGACCCTTTTAATACAACTGGACGGGCCCCTGACACTGGTTTGGAGTCGTCCTTGAATTAATCGGCTAGGTGACAGCACGGCAGAAGCAGAGGCTGCAGGGCGAGGGCTGGACTTAACCACAGGCACACTGAGGCAGCAGGTGGTGGGACACAGACTCAGGCAGTTCACCCCGAATGTGTTGCTGCCATCACAGGAGAAAGAAAACTGAACATGTCCTGGGTTCCAGACAGACTTGCCCTTAGTTTTCTTATTTCTTATTTATTTTTTAAGGTTTTTTTATTGATTTATTTTTGAGAGAGTGGGGGAGGGGCGCAGAGAGAGAACCCCAAGCGGGCTCCAAGAAGAGCCAGACTTGGGGCTCAAACCCACGAACCATGAGATCATGACCTGAGCCAAAATTAAGAGTCAGACTCTTAACCGAGTGAGCCACCCAGGCACCCCCTTTCTTACTTATCTTTAATTGAATAAAAATTTATCTCGCTGTTAAATGTATGTCTGTAAACCACCTCCATCTCTTTGGGAAGAACGTAATGTATAAAGAGATTAATCACTGTTACAATTCACACATATAATCTCTTTTAATCCTCACTGCATGTCAAGATTACAATTATTCCCCCCTTTTTATAGATGAAAAGTAATATCAAAGAGCAGATGTTTAATGAACAGGAAGTTCAGGATTAAAATCTAGACCTGACAGAGTCTAATATTTATAATTAATGTAGTCCATACGAATATTTTTAATGGACTATATTTTTAGAGTGGTTTTAGGTTCACAGCGATATTGAGTGGCAAGTGTGGAGTTCCTGCCCCCGTACACACAGCCTCTTCCATTACCCACATCCCCACCAGAGTGGGGCATTTGTCACAGCGGGCGACCCTGCACTGACTCATCGTCATCACCCAGAGTCCATAGTGTGCATTAGGGTCCACCCTTGGTGTTGTGCATCCTGTGGGTTTGCACACACCATCATAGTATCACACAGAGTCCTTTCACTGCCCTGCGAATCTGCTGTGCTCCACCTGCCACTGGAGGATTATTCTTAATTTATTTATTTTAGATGGTATCTATTGGATCATACTCAAAATAAACTGTAAAGCTTCCATGTTCTTTTACATTCTTCCCCACTCTCCTCTTTCCCATAGTAGACATGTAACATCAATACTCAGTGTACATCTTAGTCTGAAAATGGAACTACTGTTCATGACTGAGCCCCATGGTAATGATGATTAGATTTCCTTCCTTGTGAAGGAAATCTTTTTCCTGGAGTTGGTAATGGTCTTGGTTTGTGAAAGTTATTCATTTACTTAGGTTTCTCTGTTCTTTATTTTTTTTAAGTTTATTTATATAGTTATTTATTGGGTGAGGGGAGGGGCAAAGAGAGAGAATCCCCAGCAGGTTCCGTGCTGTCAGCGCAGAGCCCAACACCAGGCTCAATCTCAGGAATGTGAGATCATGACCTGAGTTGAAATCAAGAATTGGTTGCATAACTTACTGAGACCTCCAGATGCCCCACTTTTCTCTGTTCTTATCACAAATTCTTTCCGTGCTTGATATCAGTATCATAAACATCTTTGATAATCAAACACAAGAAGAATTTATGAGTTCACTTTCTCCCTGCAGCCACTCCTGCCAGAGCCCTCTGTCTGCCTGCTCCAGGTTGGATGGGTTGCTCTCAAGTGTTGACACAAGGCTGTCAACACTACTCTTCACTCCACCTTTCTTCCATGTGGAGCTCCCATTTTCTGGATCCCATGTTTTCCCTCTTGCTTGAGCTACTCCCATGTTTTATTAAGTGGTATCTTCTAGCAAGCTGTGCAACACTAGAGGGTAGTTTAGCTAGGTATAGGATTCTAGGTGAAAAATAATTTTCCCTTGAAATTTTGTCTTCTAACTTACTATCTTGCTTTTGAGTAGTCTAAACAACTGTTCTTTATAGTTTACTGAGGGACACTTGATATGCAATAAACTATACATTTGTAAAGTGTACAGTTTGATTCCTTTTAACAAATACACACACACACACACACACACACACACACTCATGAAACAATCAACACAATCAAGATAATGAACATATCCATTATCCCCAAAAGTTTCCTTACCATCTTTGCAAACCCTCCCTCTTCCTACAGGTAACTACAAATCTGCTTTTTATCAGTATAGATTTGTTTCCATTTTCCTAGAATTTTATATAAATGGAATTGTATAGTATGTAATCTGCATCTAGCCTCTTTCACTTAGCACAATTATTTTGAAATTCATCCATGTTACAGCATTATCAGTAGGCTATTCATTCTTCCTATTATTGAGTAGCATTCCACTGCCTGGATGTACTACAATTTGTTTGTACACCAAATGTCCATCAGGACATTTGTAGCCAGTTTTTGGCTGTCATGAATTTGTGTCCAAGTTTTTGTGTGGACATGTGCTTTCATTTCGCTTGGATAAATACCTAAGTGTGGAATGGTTGTGTCACAGGTATATGTTTAAATGTTTAAGAAATTACAAAACTGGTTTTCAGGGTATGCCTACTGTATTACATTCCTACTAGCAGTATATGAGAGTTCTGGTTACTCCACATCCACACCAACATTTGCTTTTTGTTTTTAGATATACAACTGCTTGACTGGCAGTATCCCATTATATTTTTAATTTGCATTCCCTAATGATGAATCTTTTCATGTGCTTATTAGCTATATATGTATATATTTTTTTGTCTGTTCAAACAGGTTGCCCGTTTTTATAATTTTTTGAATTATTGAGTTTTGACAGTTCTTAATATATATTGGATATAAGCCAGGTACCAGTTTTGCAAATATTTTCTCATTCTGTAGCTTGCCTTTTCATTTTCTTAACAATATCTTTTGAAAAATAAAAGCTCTAAGTTTTGATGAAGTCTGATTTATAAGTTTCTTCTTTTTTTTTTCTTTTTTTTACCTGTTCATGCCTTTGTGTTGTGTTTAAGGAATCTTTGCCAAAGTCAACATCACCAAGCCTGTCTCCTATGATTTCTTCTGGAATTGTGATGCCTGATAACCACTACCTAATATGGCTATTTATATTTAACATTAAATCAAGTAAAATTAAAAATTTTAAAGTTTGCTCCTCAGTCACACTAGCCACATTTCAAGCACTCAGTCACATGTGGCTAATGGCTGTTATCTTGCACAGTACAGGCAGAGTATTTTTGTCAGCATAGAAGATTCTGGTGAACCAAACTTTAACATTCTGTAGGTTTACCTCCCACATTCAGGTCTATGATGCATTTTGAGTTAACTTTTGTATGTGGCATGAGGTTAAGGTTAATATTTTTGCATATGGTTACTCAATTGTTCTAATATCACTTTTGAATAGATTATTTTTTCCCTGTTAAATTGCTTTGGTGCCTTTGTCAACAATCAATTAACCATACATGGGTGGGTCTACTTGTGGATTCTTTATCCTAATACATTGATCTATAGCTCTGTCTTCATGCCAGCACTGCACAGTCTTGATTTTTATAATAAGTCTTGAAAACAGTGCTAACCCTTCTACTTTTTAAAATCTTTGTAAAAATCGTTTTGGCTCTTATATGCGTTAGTATTTCTATATGAAATTTAGATTAAGTTTGTCCATTTCTACAAAAAGGTTTCTGCCATTTTACCTGGGATTTTATGGAATCTATGGATGCATTTTGGGAGAATTGATATCTTTACGGTATTGGGCCTTTCAATTTGTCAATATGTTATTTTTCTCCATATATTTAAATATTCCCTAATAGCTCTTAGCAATGTTTTGTAGTTTTCAGTGTACAGATCTTGTACTCCAAACTATTTCATACTTGATTATTGTAAGCTGTATGGTTTTTTGAATTTCAGTTTCTGATTGTTCATTGCAAATAGAGAGAAATACAATTGATTTTTAAATTTTGATCTTGTATTTTGTAACTTTGATAAGTTTCTTACAAGTTCTAGTAGCACTTTTTTTTTTTTTTGGCAGCTTCTGTAAGATTTTTGACCAAAGAAATTCTACCATCAGCAAATAAAGACATTTTTATTTCTACCTTTCTAACCTAAATGCCTTTTTCATACCTTATTGCACTGGCTAGAAGCTCCAGCACAATTTGACGGGCAGTAGTGAGAGCAATATTCTTGTCCCGTTCTTGATCATAGGGAGAAAGCTTTCAGGCTCTCATCATTAAATATGATGTTAGCTGTAGATAGTTCATTGGGTTGGATTCTTGATCCTTTATATTTGACTGGTTTTTATTTTGTTTGCTTGTTTTCTATTCTTTCTATGTAAGTTATTCTGGGTGGGTTTTTTATTCCCTCTCTTTATTTCTGATTTTTGAAATTGCATGATTATGTGTGTAATGTAAGTCTTTTTTTCATTTATTGTACTGGATGTACTGGATATTTGGTGTGTTCTTTCAATCTTTAAAGTCCTTATTCTTCAATTCTGTGAAATTACATCAAATATTTCTTTGATCTTTCCTTCCTCTATTTTCCTCTGTTCTCTCTTTCTTGAATTCCTATTAGTTAGAGATCACATCTTCTGCCTCGTCCTCTGAATTTCACAATCGTTCTCTATTCCTTCTTCCTCCCCCTTCTCTTTTGGTTTTGGTTTTTTGTTTGTTCATTTGTCTGTCGTTTGTTTGTTTTGGAGAGTTTCTCATATTTAATCTGAAACCTTATTTTCATAAAAGGAATTCTGTAAGCCAAATCTATGTTACCATGTGAGAGAATTTCCAGTCACCTCCAAGAGAGAACACATGTTTTGGTGAGTCTGTGAGTAAAATTGTTATTATGATGTATTTACAAGGAGAAAAGGATTAATGATCCAGAACTCTCTAATGATGAGTTTACTTGGGAAATGCATTCTGCTGACATAAAAGGGGAAAGTACTCAGTTGGGATCCAGGATCTCGGTTCTCACATCATTAATTTATCAGTGTGTGTGGGGCAAGTGTTTTCAGAGGTGGCACACCTATCATCTAGATTCACTCACTCAACGAGTGAATAACACCTGTACATACACGGTTCTGATGTACAAAAACATGGTATTTTGAATCATCTGGAAAATGTAACTTGCTTTGAGTACAATAAAGTAAAAATGGGAAAAGAATATTGTTCTACATTTAAGAAGAGCATAGCTGATGACGGGGTGCTTGGGTGATTCAATTGATTGAGCATCCGACTTTGGCTCAGGTCATGAGCTCAGGTTTGCGGGTTCGAGCCTGCATCGGGCTCTATACTGACAGCTCAGAGTCTAGAGCCTGCTTCAGATTCTGTGACTCCTTCTCTCTCTACCCCCCTCCCACTCGCATTCTGTCTCTCTCCTTCAAAGATAAGTTAAAACATTTAAAAAAGAGAGAGAGCTTAGCCGATGAATAACAACACAAGTAACAAAAGAAAAAAATTAAATAATTATCTATATCGTGCACAGAAAATCATACTGATTGAAGTGTTGATATTTGGTTTGGATATTTGTGTATTTTTCTAGCATTTCTTAAGGGGTAATCATATACCAGAACTACTTGAGATGCTTCCTAAGAATATGGTTTCCTGAATCCCATCCAGGAAGACACTCAGATTAGGCAGACCTTAATATGAGGGCGGATGTGTCTGAGAAATTTATAACAAACTCTCCAAGTAACTGCTTTGCCCATGAAAGTTTGAAAACCACTGTATTCAGACAAGGTCTACACGTCTTTGCTAACACATTGACTAATAAGATGAGAAAAAAAATTTCCACTTGATTTCCCCAAGGCATAAACTACTCTTTATGAAATTATTGAGTTATTCTAACCTTTGGAAGTTAAATTAAGTCTTTTAACACACAAAACATTAGATTTTAACAAAACTGGCTTTAAGGCTATAGACATCTTCCTTAAGACCTTAGAGCTGTACTCTGATCACTAGAAATAAGAGTACTGTGATTGAGAAATTGAGTTTTTAATTAAAATGCATTTAAATGGCTACATGTGGCTAGTGGCTACTGTATTGGACAGAGCAGATGCTGACCATTTTCATCATCACAGAAAGTTCTACTAAACAGTGCTGTCTTAGAGGGTAAATCTAGTGTCCGGTGATGCCCAATTTATTTTTCATGTGTTCATGAAGTCCCCTGGCTTCCTTGCAGGAAAGCTGCTAAAGTAAAATATAGTGTTACTAGTCTTATTTATGGAGACAATATATTTTGTATACTGCATTATATTTATGGACAAGACAGATTTTGATTAGAAAGTCTTTATGGATGAATGGAAATATTTCATTTCATTTTCTTACCATTTTTTAAAATTCCAGTATAATTAACATGCAGTGCTATATTCGTTTCAGGTGGGCAATATAGTGATTCAACAATCCCATACATTACCCAGTGCTCGTCATGATAAGTGTGCTCTTAATCACCTTCCACATTTCTCCCATCCCCCCGCCCACCTCTTCCCTGGTAACCATCAGTTTGTTCTCTGTAGTGAAGAGTCTGTTTCCTGGTTTGTCTCTGTGTCTCTTTTTTATTTCTGTAGCTATTTGTTTTGTTTTTTAATTCCACATATGAGTGAGATCATATGGTATAGGTCTTCCCATGACTGACTTCACTTAGCATTATACTCTCTAGTTCCATCCATGTTGTTACAAATGGCAAGATGTCATTCTTTTTTTATGGCTGAGTAATACTCCATTGTGTGTGTGTGTGTGTGTGTGTGTGTGTATACATACCACCCCCTCTTTATCTGTTCATCTATTGATGGACACTTGGGCTCCTTCTGTAATTTGACTATTGTACATAATGCTGCAATAAACATAGGGGCACACATATCCTTTCAAATGCGTGTGTTTGTATTCTTTAGGTAAATGGCATGATCACTGGATTATATGGTACTTCTATTTTTAATTCTTTGAGGAACTCCATATTGTTTTCCACAGTGGCCGTATCAGTTTGCATTCCCACCAACAATGCAAGAGGGTTCCTCTTTCTTCACATCTTCACCAGCACTTGTTCCTTGAGCCTTTCATTTTAGCTATTCTGACAGGTACCTGTGAGATATCTCACTGTGATTTTGATTTGTATTTCCCTGATGATGACTGATGCTGAGCATCTTTTCAGTTGTCTGTGGGCCATCTGGATGTCTTCTTTGGAGAAATGTCTGTTCATGTCTTCTGCCCATTTTTAATTAGATTTTTTTTTTGGTGTTAAGTTGTAGAAGTTCTTTTCTTTTTAAGAATTTTTTTAAGTAAACTCTATGCCCAACACGGGGCTCAAACTTAGGACTTCATGATGAAGAGTCACATGCTCTACCAACTGAGTCAGTCAGGTACTCCATGTTGTATAAGTTCTTTAGATATTTTGGATACTAACTCTTTATCACATATGCCATTGGTAAACATCTCCTTCCATTCATTGGTTGTCTTTTAGTTTTGTTGATTGTTTCCTTTGCTGTGCAGAAGCTTTTTATTTTGATGTAGTCCCAATAGTTTATTTTTGCTTTTGTATCCCTTGCCTCAGGAGATATATCTAGAAAAATGTTGCTACGGTGGGCATCAGGGAAATTACTGCCTGTGTTCTCTTCTAAGATTTTTATGGTTTCAGGTCTCACATTTAGGTCCTTAATCCATTTTGAGTTTATTTTTCTGTAGGGTGTGAGAAAGTGGTCCTCGTTCTTTTACATATAGCTCTCCAGTTTTCCCAATGCCATTTGTTGAAGAGACTATCCTTTTCCCATTGAATATTATTTCCTCCTATGTTGAAGGTTAATTGACCATAGAATTGTGGGTTTATTTCTGGGCTATTCTGTTCCATGGATCTATGTGTCTATTTTTGTGCCAGTTCCATACTGTTTTTATCACTGCACCTTTGTAGTATAACTTGAAATTTGGAATTGTGATACCTTTAGCTTTGTTTTTATTTTTCAGTTGCTTTGGCTATTTAGGGTATTTGTGGTTCCATACAAATTTGAGGATTGTTTGTTCTAGCTCTGTGAAGAATGCTGGTGTTGCTTTGATAGGGATTGCATTGAATATGTAGATTGATTTGGGTAGTATCGACATTTTTTTTAATTTTTTTTAACGTTTATTTATTTTTGAGACAGAGAGAGACAGAGCATGAACGGGGGAGGGTCAGAGAGAGGGAGACACAGAATCCGAAACAGGCTCCAGGCTCTGAGTGTCAGCACAGAGCCCGACGCGGGGCTCGAACTCACAAACCGTGAGATCATGACCTGAGCCAAAGTCGGCCGCTTAACCGACTGAGCCACCCAGGCGCCCCGGGTAGTATTGACATTTTAACAATATTTGTTCTTCCAATCGATGAGCTTGGAATGTCTATTTCTTTGCATCGTCTTGAATTTCTTGCATCAATGTTTTACAGTTTTCAGAGTACAGGTCTTTCACCTAGTTTATTATTCCTAGGTATTTTATTATTTTTGGTGCAGTTGTAAATACGATTACTTTCTTAATTTCTTTTTCTTCCATTTCACTGTTAGTCTACAGAAATGCAATGAATTTCTGTATATTGATTTTATATCCTGCGACCTTGCTGAATTCATTTATCAGTTCTAGTAGTTTTTTCAGTGGAGTCTTTAGAGTTTTCTGTATAAATTATATCATATGCAAACTGTGAAAGTTTTACTTCTTCCTTATCAGTTTGGATGTCTTTTATTCCTTTTTCTTGTCTGATTGCTGTGGCTGGGACTTCCAGTACTTTGTTGCATAAAAGTGAGAGTGGACATCCTTATCTTGTTTCTGACCTTAAGAGGAAATCACTCAGTTTTTGACCATTGAGTATGATGTTATCTGTGGGTTTTCCATATATGGCATTTATTATGTTGGGGTATGTTCCCTCTAAATCTCTTTTGTCAGGGGTTTTTATCATGAATATATATTGTACTTTGTCAAATGCTTTTTCTGCATCTATTGAAATGGTTCTATGGTTTTTATCTTTTTTCTTGTTGATGTGATGTATTATGTTGATTGATTTACAAATATTGAACCACTCTTGCACTCCAGAATAAATCCCACTTCATCTTGGTAAATGATTTTTTAAGGTATTGGATTTAGTTTGCTAGTATTTTGTTGAGGATTTTTTCGTCTGTGTACATCAGAGATGTATTGGCCTGTAGTTTTTTTTTCAAGATTTTATTTTTGAAATATTTGTAGAGTAATCTCTACACCCATCATGGGCTTGAAACCACAACTCTGACATCAAGATTTGCACACTCCATCAACTGAGCCAGCCAGCCATCTCTCTTGTTCTCTTTCTTTGTGGTGTCTTTATCTGGTTTTAATATCAGGGTGATGCTAGCCTCCTAGGATGATTTTGGAAGTTTTCCATCCTCTTCTATTTTTTGGAAAAGTTTGAAAGAGTACGTACTAACTCTTCTTTATTTTTTTAAAATATAAAAGATTTTTCCAACTTTATTTATGTATTTTGAGAGAGAAAGCACGAGTGGCAGAGAGAGTGGAAGAGAGAGAATCCCAAGCAGGCTCCACACTATCAGTGCAGAGCCCAACACAGGGTTTGGACTCACAAACCGTGAGATCATGACCTGACCTGAAATCAAGAGTCGGATGCTCATCTGACAGAGCCACCCAGGTGCCCCCTAACTCCTCTTTAAATAGTTGGTAGCATTCCCATGTGAAGCTGCCTGGTCCTGAACTTTTGTTTGTTGGGAATTTTTTTACTACTGATTCAATTTCATTGTTGGTAATCAGTCTGAGTTTTCTATTTCTTCCTGACTCAGAGAGGTTATAAGTTTCTAAGGATTTTATCCATTTCATCCAGGTTGCCCAATTTGTTGGCATACAATTTTTCATAATACTGACTTACAATCCTTTGTATTTCTTTGGTGTTGGCTGTTATTCCCCGCCCCCCCCCCGCCACATTTCTGATTTTGTTTATTCGAGTCCTCTATTTTTTGATGAGTCTGGCTAAAGGTTTATCAGTCTTATTGATATTTTCAAAGAATCAGCTTCTAGTTTCATTCATCTGTTCTTTTGGCATTTTTTAGTTTCTATCGGAACTATTTAATTTTAGAAAGTATTTTTCAGTTCTAGAATTTTCATGTGTTCTTTTCCAATCATTTTTACTTCTCCGTTGGCTTTGCCCCTCTGTTCCCACAATATATCCATACTTTCATTGAAAATTTTCAACCCATTTGTAATAGCTGTATTAAAGTCTATCCTTTCTGTCATTACAGTTCAGTTTCTTTTAAGTGATTTTACTACTGTTCACATTTTTCTCACATTTCCTTGCTGCTTTACATGTCTGGCAGTTTTTTATTATATCCTGGGCATGATGGATGCCACATTGTTGAATGTCCAAATTTTATCATCTTCACTTAAAGAGTATGAAATTTAATTCTGAGGCAGTTAACTTACTTGCGGATAACCTTGTGAGGTCTTGTCCCTAAGCTTCGTTAGGACACCTCTAGAGTAGTCTTTACTCTAGGGCTCGAGTAGCCCTAGTCTTAGCTTTATTCTCTTGGGATATTAGTGGAGCACTCAGTGAGTTCAGTGTGGTCTTTCCAGATTGGGTGGTCAGTGCTTCAGTATTTTCTAGCCCTGTGTAAGTTCTGGAATGTCCACTTCTCCCACTTCTCCTCGGTCATTGAACTTTGTCCACCATATCAGAACCTGGCCTCAGCACAGACCACCAGCTCTTCAGTCAGGTACTCAAGGGGATGTCTATGCAGATTTCTGGAATCCTTGTCTGATGCCTCATATCCTGCCCTCCAGGTCCCCTTTTGGTCCTACCCTCCAACTTCCATCCCCTCACCCTGGCGGAACTGTCTTATTCTGCGTGGGCTCCCCCTCCCTGCACCGTGGTTTGAGAAGTGCCTCCAGGCAGAAATCTGGGTGACTGTGGGGTTGCCTCATCTGTTTTTACCCTCTCTGGGGTCACAATTTTATATTGCTTGTTGCCCAACATCTGAAAATAGTTATCTCATATATTTTGTTCTGTTTTATAGTTTCTTAATAGTAGAAGGTCTAGTTTGATACCAATTTTCCATCATGTCCAGAAGTATAAGTGCAAATGGAAATCAACCATCAAATTCAGCTTAAAAAATCACCAGAATTAAAAAAAATTTTAATAGTGGCCTTTCCACAAACAAATTTGCTCAGAGGACAAAGCCCAGATAAATTAAGTTTACTTGGATGGGGAGGATTTTCAGCATTCAACACAGTAATTTGCCACATGATTCCATCAAGTTCTGGTTTAGACAGATACCCATTTATAAAATGAAATCAAGAGGAGGCCATAGTTCTTCCATGGACGTGGCCTACTAGATGAGGAAGCAAGAGACTTTGGTTGCTCTGGATCCATTGTGCCTACTTGTATAACCTTGGGCTATAACTTTGGTTCCCTGTGTGCCAAGGTTCCCTGGGACATCACGGCTCACTCACAGAGATGCCATGGGATATTTTCAACTTTCAACAGAGGCACGGTGATACCTGTCACCTGGTGGACACCACGCACACAACCAGCCTCAAGTGGTTTGTTCAACATTAGATTATGCCACACGCCTTACAAGAGCATCTTATCTTTGTCAAGGTGGGTTTTGAGCAGTTTCTGTGATAAAAAGTGAGCACCACACGCAGGAAAGTGACAGGAAGGTGATGGTGGCCAAATCGAATTCCAGTGGAGGGCATACGTGCCATTAGTAAGAAGTCGTGATTATTTGAGAATGTAATTAAAATATCAGTGTCTTCCTTCAATTTACATGTATTTTTTTCCAAATGGCTACAGATTTGTTAGTACCTAAAAATATTTTAAGTTGAAACTAAACTATTTAAAACTACTAGGCATTTTTTTGGACAAGGACCTCCTGTGACAAAATGGCAGAGACACTGAGGGCGCCATGGATTCAGAAAGCACAGGGGCTTCTGGACTGGACGGGTAACCTATCACCGGTCCCATCCGCAAAATGCAGGTGTTGCATTAAATTCTCCTTTTGTTCTGACATTTTAGGAATCTGCGGTTTTATATCGCTACAAGTGGTGGGGTTTTTTGTTGTTGTTTTGTTTGTTTTGTTTTAAGTAGGCTTCACACCCAGCCCAAGGCTTGAACTCATGACCCTGAGTTTAAGAGTCAGAGGCTCAACTGACTGAGCCACCCAGGCACCCCAGTATTACAAATGGTTCTCAAGTGGTAGAGTGAATGTGGCATGCTAATTGGGTCATTTCTATCGGGGGAGCAAAGAAGAAATGCTAAGATTCCCAGCTCATCTCCGAAGCAAGGGTCCCCAGGTCTCCAAAGGGAAAATAGGATACCAGAGACAGATTCAAGAATTCCTCAAGCCGATAAGAAACATGATTTTTAAGTCAGTTCAAATTCCCATATCAGACATGGGACAGCTCTAGCCCAGGGTAGAAACGCTGGATTCACTCCAGAACTCTCCCATACCTTTAGAACAGGGGCTGTTAACCTGGGATCGAAGAACTCCATCCATGCACAGAATTCAGAACGCCCCCAGAACAGAAAAATATTCACCTTTATTTTTATTAACTTCGAGTTGAAACTTAGCATTTTTCTTCAGTTACGAACGTAGTCAACAAACGTCGGGAGTATTAGCATTTCCTGTGATGTTGCCACCCATTGAAATAATGGGATTTTCCTTTCACAGTACAGTCTTACACTCACAGCCATTATGACCTTGCGGTAGTTTTTACACCTGCTGCAGACCTTATTACTCAGTGCGTTATGGAGGGAAATTATTACTGTATCATGAAATATTTTTAAAACGTATTTCGATAATCGCTTTTCAAAGTACAAGTTGTTTCTTTGATAACCTTAAGTATTGGTTTTAATTTTTTTTATCGTGAAGGACTTGGAACATACGTAAAAGTAGACGGAAAGATATATAGGCTCCCACACATCCATCATCCAGCTCTACTCCCAAATCCTTCTCAATGCTGCAAGTTCCTGTAGTAACTCCTATAGGTTGTCCATTGTGTAGAGTTTCCAACAGTCTAGGATATGGCTGCATCCCCATGGTGTAGTTCATCGTGTCCCTCTGTCCCTCTTTCTTCCGTGGTTCCTATAAACTGAAAATTGGCTCTAGAGGCTTGATGTCAGCAGGTTTTAGGGACAGAAGAAGGGGCGAGATTACTCCTGGATATCTCCATCAACAACCACGGGTCCATTAGTTGGTTAGGAGTCACAAAATGGTTTAACTCTACCATTTCTTCTAATGTATTATCTGTAACATTTCTACAAGGAAACGCATGCCTCATCAATGATTTGGTTACCCAGTGGTAGAGTTAGTATAGGAAGTCAGAATACATGTTCTTGATTCTATTTATCAATTTTCTAAGTAATGACTGGGTTCCTTTTATGCATCTCATTTTGTACACTTATTTTTTTTAATGTTTATTTGGAGAGAGGCAGGGGAGGGGCAGAGAGAGACTCCCAAGCGGGATCCACTCTGTCAGCTCAGAGCCCGACACAGGGCTGGAACTTCCGAACCGTGGGATCGTGACTTGAGCCAAGATCAAGAGTCGGACGCTAAATGGACTGAGCCGCCCAGGCACCCCTTAGTTTGTACAGTTAGAACCATTAGCCTGAGAAGGGGTTCTGGGCTTCACCAGCCTGTGCGATGAGGCGATGTCCCAGAACTTCCCCTGTGGACTCCCCCAAGAGATACAGACGCTCCTTCTAGCTCTTCTGCAGGGTCCTTCCAACCATAGCAACCGTCCATTCCCCTTGGCCCACCACACTTCACCTCCTGCATGTTGGTGCTTGTGCTGGATGCATGTGTGTAAGTCTTACAGCAGGAGCTGTGCGTGTGGAGACAGCTCTGCTAGTGGCCATGTTCACGCGTGGACCGTGCTCCTTACCAACTGTATGGGCCAGGCAGATTCCTCACTCCTCGGACCTTCAGGTTCTCCATATAGAAACTGGAAAAATGTTATCTAACTTGAAGAATTCTTCTGAGAACTAAAGACGGGGAGATTCCTGAGAGATTGAGACATTATAGGTGCTCAACAAATATGTGTTAGATCTGATTCTTCATCGCCAACAGCAGAGAACTGTTAATTAGATCTTTGGTACTGGTCATGGCAGGGGAGCACCGCCGCTGTAGGGCCCTAGGTCACGTGGCAGCATTGCAGCCCCCGCCCCCCACCACTTCTCTCCACTCCCCCCTGCTTCCTTCCCGTGCCTTCTCCTCCGCCTCCTTCCATTCCCTCCTCCTCCTCTCTCTTGGCCCTTCACTCTTGCTCTCTGACTCTGTCTCTCTCTCTCTCAGCTCTCTTCCAAACCAATTTCCTGCCTCCCGAAGGTGCAGGGTGGCCCTGCTTGAGACAGAGCAGTCTGATTCTGAAACGCACTTTCTAGCGAGCTGTGTTCCACCCACAACACGACACATCTCATCTCTTCCCTGAGCCCTCACTAGGCTGCCCCATTCAAGACCTTACAACAGATTCGGCATCTCACGCACCCTGGGCTTGAAGTGGCCATGTCCTGCACTGACCCTCGGTCCACGGAGAAGTATCTACGCTGTGTTTCAACCCATCCTTACAAGCTCATGGCATATTCCATTTGGTTCATCTGAAAAATCAGCTGGTCCCTAAAACCCCCTTAGGATTCTTTTTCTTTTCTTTTCTTTTTTTTTTTTTTTTTTGCACCCCCCTGGTCACATTCTTCTTCCCTTTCTGAGCTCTGCTGTCTCAATCTTTCAAGCACTCCCCTCAAGCCGTCTCACCCGCCATGCTGCTTCTTCTAAAGCAGAGGCACCTATCAGGATGGTTCCTGTGTTCACATCCTATGTGAGCAACCCCAGTGTCTATCAGTGTCTCTCACTGATGACTCATCAATATCTCAATGACTCATCAATATCTTATCAATATTTCTCACCAATGTCTCATCAAAGACTCATTAATGATTCCATCAGTGTCTCATTGATGTCTTTCATCAATGACTCATCAATGTTTCATCAATGATATATCAATGACTCGGTGATGTCTCACCAGTGACTCATCAATGACTGTCAATATCTCATCAATGTCCCATTGATGTGTAGTCCATGCCTCTCGTCAATGTCTCTACTTGCCCCGTCGGAGGTCCCATTGAGGGTAGCATGGTGGGCTGTTAGGAACATCTCAGTCATGAAGACACAAGTTTGGATGTTGGCTTTCCTGTATACTAGTGGGGTTCCCCTGAACCTCAGTTTTTTTTAGTGTAACTTGGGCATTAAAAGCCTGTGCCCCAGCTTTGTTGACACTAAACAACAGATTTTGTGTCTAGTACAGACGTGTATTAACAAATGAGGGTCAACAAGTATGAGCCCCTTTCCTGCTCTGCCTCTCTCCCTGTCCACAGTAAAAGCTCTTCCTCCATTCCGGTCCCTCCTGGCGCCACAGGTCTGGGCTCCTTTAGCATGGCATTCAAGGCTCCTTGTTTTCTGCTGTTCCCTCAAAGGCACCCCATCCCCTACTAATACCAAACATCCTGATATCTTGACGGATAGCAAATTGTGTCCTTGGCCCTAATCCATGTAGAAAATTCCTGCTCACGTGTGTCATCCTCACGGTGGGCCAGAAGTGTCCGTGGGCTGCCCTCCACGCTGAGGCCCATGCATACTTCTGGATCTTCCTCTCTGTCTGGGAAGGCATTTCCCTGATCCTTATTCCAGCACTCACGTAGAAAGTTCCAGGCCATAGGAAATAAGCTGAGATCTGAGTTCCTCTGTGACCTCATTTGCTGTAAGCAAAGTGAAACGTGATCATTTCACAGAATTGAAGACCTGGAAGAGCTTCTGATTTGGGAAGAACAATTTTTTAAATGGATTTGTATGCATAACATCCATTGCCGTTGGTGATGGTGGAGTCGGTGACTAATGAAAATGTTGTTTCCTGTGATTTTTATAAATTACAGTAAATATGCCAGTCCTCATCCACAGCAGCTGTTGAAACGCAGGCAGCCGTCTGGAGCAGAGGCCAGGGGACCTCACCAGAGCCTCAAGAGGTAGACCCCACAGGTGCAAATTGACACCCAGGAAAACAGTAGTTAATACATTCTAGAATTTGGAGAAAGAGAGAATGTTAAAATAAACGTATGTCAAGCAGACAAATTTGGACTTCTCCAGGAGGATCTGTCACGTCAAACAGGAAATAGCTATAAATTACTTGTAATAGTAAAAATCTTGTCATTTATAACCTTTAAAGCAACGGGCTCATTTAACACATCAACTCCTAGATCATAATCTAGGACAGTCAGCCTGGGTATTTATTTCACTTTTAATGTGTAGAAGCCAGAGCCAACCATGCATGGTCCACAAAACACCCCACAGCGTGCCGTCAGCATTTGGAACCATAGAATGAGCCAGGGAGATAAGTACCTCAGCCCAGGGTGACGAATATGTCAAGATATGAAAACCCTTTCCGCTCCTAAAAAGAAAATTAAGACGTGATTGGAAATGTCATGCCTTGGGTAGTCTCATAATGAATAATTCCAAATAAATCCCACCATTATTCTGTTTATTTGTTTTACTTAGAAGCTATTTGAAGTCATTGGAGCTGAAAGTGTGTCTCAACATGCCAAGCGTATTTACTGTATCTTGTAATCATCTTGCTAACCGGTGCGCGGGCAAACAATAATTGGAGTTCTGTGTTTGTTTCAGACACCTCTGCGCATGCCGCCCACAGATGAGAAATCCGGCTCGGAGACATGTTGAAGGGCCGAAATGCCTTCGCTAAAGATGGACACACGAAGCCATCCTCTGCATGACTTGAAGATTTGGTGGCAACAAGGTATTTACGATGGAGATGCTCAGTGAAGTTTCCGTGCACCCAATAAGTACTTGGTGTTCGTGGATACGGGGTGGAGGAGGGAGAGGAGGGGCGAGAACGCGGTAACCACACCCTCCACGGTGAGGAAGCGCCCGCGGGGGTGGGAGCCCAGCCTACAGCTCACACTGGCAGCTATGCCGGTGTCACGAGGCACGAGGAAGGACACAGAGTTGGTCTCCACGAAGACACTAACGCAAAGCGTCACGCCGTCCTGTTTCTTTTGATATTCTCTCTGACGGCCTCTGACCTCCATGTTTTCTCCCCGACTCGGATCAGTCAGTGCTTAACTCTGCCAGAGCCAGCCCCCGGCTCCCGCAAGATGCTGCGGTCTGCACAGCACCTGTGAGTGTGTGACAGACGTGTGCACACACGTGTGCACAGGCAGGCACATATGCACACGTGCATGTTCACACACGCATGCGGGAACACACATGCTGTACACACGTGCACACACGCATGCAGGCACAGGCACCTACACACGCGTATCCAGACACGCACACACACGCACACACATGCATGCAGGCACACGTGCACAATCACAGATGCAAGCACATGGACGCACATTCACACACACGCATGCACGTGCGTGTTCACACACACACACACACACAGGCACACACACGTGCACAGCCTGGGATGACGCAGCTGTGGCAGCAGCCACATTAAGAATCCTGGGTCTGTTGGTTGGGTGACTTTTCCCCATTTTGCTTTTGTGCGGTCTCCCGGTACGCTTCCAATGGGGTAAAAATTTGCCTCTGTCCAAATGTATGAACGCAAGCTAATTTAGAAAGACCAGACCCACTAAATTTAATCTTAAGAAGAAGCTAACAATTATAAATTAGCTTCAAGTGTAAGTAGTTCAACTGGTTCCTTGCATTTTGGTTGCTCTCCCTCTGAACTGAATCCTGTTTTCGTAGCCTGTTTTCGTGGCTAGTTTCCATAGACTGACCGGTGGTTGCTGATGAGGGAAGAAGTGGGGCTTGAGGACAAGAGAGAGTCTGCAGGTAGAGCTTGGGCACTATTCGGGGCACACGGATAACAATCTCATATTTCCGGGAGAAGAGCGGATACCGCAAACCAGATCATCCAAATCAACAGCCTCCCGCCTGGAGTACCGAAACCGGACAAGCCAAACTGAAATTAGTCACTTTATTTTGGCTGACACACAACGTTTATATGTGTGGGGTAACATGCTGATCTTTAGGAGTGTGCATGCATCCGGTAAATTGAAGAACTGGATTCTTTCTGTAGCCTAGGTAATTTCTAGAAGCACCAACAACCTAGACCTTTAGCCTCGATTGTTGGACTGTTACCGGCAAAAGACTATTTTTGTCTTTTCTTTTTCTTCTTTTGGTGAACTGAATGGATAATGGTCTCAATTCTACATTTTTAAATTATACGTAGCTATAGAACATGTGTTGCGTGTGTTGACTACATATTATTTTAACACATCTGTTAATTTTTAACAAAGTTACTTTCTCCAGAATGGTGGTTAATTTTGAAAACATCGTGGGCAAAATGTTACAGACTCATCATTCGACCAGCGCAACCACGCATCCTGCGTTGGTTGGTTGGAAGACACACGGTTTTAGTTTCATCACCTCTGGCATCTGCACGGACCGTTACCATCAGTGACAACTACAACTGTCACCAGCAGATTTGTTTCCTTGCACGGTGGCAGGTAAAATAAAGGTGCATCTTGCAATAAAGAGCATCTGAGGCTTGTTGAAGAAAACAAGTGCACGTGTGTGGTGTTAACCTACGGATAGTCTCTTGTCTGTGTGGTTTGGGGTGAGGACAGACGCGTGTCAAAGGTCACTGTTCGTCCGTAACACGTCTCTAGGTTGGAATTTGTATGAATTAAGTTCCCAAACTTCAGCACGGTTGTTTTTGTTCTGAGTCTTCTATATGCAAGTGGTTCACACTGGATGGCTGTGTGTGTTTGACAGAGAGTTCCTCTTGCTTTGTCCGTCACCAACTGAAGAGGTTACAAACGAAAACTCTGGAAGACTCTCAGAGGAAGAAGCAAGCTGATCCAAACGGGTACCAAATCTGATGATGAGTCAAAAAAAAAAAAGTCACCAAGTTAGTACCACTGAATGGGATTTATTAATATTTTAAATTTCGAGATGAACGTGTAGATGTGCAGCAAAATGCCATGCTGTATTTGCACTTGTTTTCTGGAAACCTTACGAGGCAACTATTGTAATGCAGAAAAATGTCTACCACTGACCCCTCAGCCGTGCTACCCCACATTTCCAGCCTGAATTGTTTCTCGTCTCTTCTCAGAGCCAGAAGTCCTGGAGGGGGCCGGGAGCCACATTTAAATATGAGGTCAGTTGGAGGTGGTGTGGGGACAGTAGAGAGAAGAGAAAAAGTATGTTTAGATTTTAAAATCTTTAAACAATTTTTAATGTTTCTTTATCTTCAAGAGAGACAGAGAGGCAGAACATGAGCGGGGGAGGGGCAGAGAGAGGAAGACCCAGAATCCGAAGCAGGCTCCAGGCTCCGAGCTGTCAGCACAGAGACCGCCACGGGGCTCGAACTCACGAGCCGTTGAGGTCATGACCTGAGCCGAAGTCAGCCGCTTAACCGACCGAGCCCCCCAGGCGCCCCTAAATTTAAAAAATTGTAAATGATAAGGATTCCATACAGGAAAAACAGACGTGTTGGCCCAGTGCTCCCACACCTGCCTCTTAGCACAGCTTGCCGGCCGGTGGGACACAGGGACCTATGCACACACACGTGCGGTGAAGGCGTCTGTTTGTTTTGCCTCTGGCAGAGATGTGATTCAATGGCCTGGGTCGATGTGGCTTCACTTTTAGCCCCCTCTGCTTCTCCCCTCATCACATCATCCTGGCAGCGTTAACTCACTGCCCTATAGGTAGCATTTAAAGGGAATTACCTATGACTTCAACTATTTGTCCCTTATCGACTGATGTTACACTACAAGGATTTGCATTGAAAGGGCACAAAGAAGGAGCAAGTCGTGGCACCTGGCCAAATAAAAGAGTAATGTTCTGGTGAATTTAGCCTGAATAATTCACTGCTGTGGAAAAGTGGGAAAGTGCAAGGTGAACCCTTTGACCAATAAATCTCTCCTGCCCGTGAAGCCCTTATCTGGTCCCCTCCAACATATTCTGCACGAGGAAGCCATCATCGTTGGCTCTGGTTTGTTATTTGTAAACCTTGATCTTCTGCACTCGGTGTCCTAAATATGGATAATTAGCATCAGTTTATCGTGCTTCTGCATATTTTCTCTTCTCTCCAAACATGCGCGCTTCTATTGGCTGCCGTTCTGCCACAGAAGATTATGGAGACAGATTGCAGAGAATGAATGTGCTCAACGAGATTAGGAAGGAATAGAAATACCAACTTGGCCAATAAATTCCTCGTGAGAGCCGCTTATCATACAATTACACGTTGACTTGTCTCACACTCTCCCAGCCCCTTAATCCAACGCCCCCCCCAAGAATAAAATTTCACTAATTTCTGAATTGCTGCACACCCCCCTGACTTGTTACCGAGAACAGTTGGAGGGAGAAACGCTGCCGAAAACAACACGTCAAACTTTGCAATAAATAAATTAAACTTTAAATGTCAAAATGGGCGGGATGAGTTTGGGATGTTGCAAGCCTGTTAGCATCTGTGAATGAATGCACAGAGCCTTGGCACAGAGAGGCATTCAACTTCTCTTTGAGCACCAGATCCTCCCATTGTGCCCCTGATGGGGGCTCAGAGCTGTATGGGGGGGGGTGACTGTGCCCCTGGTGGGGGCTCAGAGCTGTATGGGGGGGCTGTGCCCCTGGTGGGGGCTCAGAGCTGTATGGGGGGGGGCTGTGCCACTGGAGGGGGCTCAGAGCTGTATGGGGGGGGGCTGTGCCACTGGTGGGGGCTCAGAGCTGTATGGGGGGGTGACTGTGCCCCTGGTGGGGGCTCAGAGCTGTATGGGGGGGTGACTGTGCCCCTGGTGGGGGCTCAGGGCTGTATGGGGGGGCTGTGCCACTGGTGGGGGCTCAGAGCTGTATGGGGGGGCAACTGTGCCCCTGGTGGGGGCTCAGAGCTGTATGGGGTGGGAGGGGCTGTGCTCCTGATGGGGGCTCAGAGCTGTATGGGGGGGCAACTGTGCCCCTGATGGGGACTCAGAGCTGTATGGGGGGGGGCTGTGCCCCTGGTGGTGACTCAGAGCTGTATTGGGGGGTGACTATGCCCCTGGTGGGGCTCAGAGCTGTATGGGGGGGGAGGCTGTCTGACGTGCTGTAGGACAGGACCAAGCCTTGGCTTAATTTCTTATTATTACTGATAACAATCGGATGCCTCTGAGTGCTTGTGGGCACGTCACTAGACCTCTGTGAGTGCAGTCCCCTCCTCGCTCAGACATGTGTCACACGTTATGGTTCCTTATACACATTTATGTGCAAAAATCAAATCTTGCCCATTCCTTGTCACAGAGAAGCGTGTAACCACGAAGGCTGCCTCAGGGCATCCACAGAGAGAGCCCTCCTGTCCTTCTGTGTCTGTGAATGTTACTCTCCCCAGGGCTTTATAATCAGGTGGGTATTTAAAGAGGCCCATTGAACTCTCCACCAGGCAGTAGTCATTGTTATGACACACCCACAAAAGCCAGGCACCCCTACCAGAGGAACCTCCATGGGCCAGAAGTTATGCTCACCGGAAGAATGGAAACCCAGATCATGTCCTAAAACTGATACATTTGTGCTGGCAGAAGAGGAGAGGCTTTCAGTTCTCCCTGAGGAAAAGTAATCGCTGAAGACACTCACAGCAATTATAAACAGTTTTCACGCACAGATCATGAGGTTGCCTTCACTTTTTTTTTCTCCAAGTCACGTCCGTTAGGCGTCACCAAGGAGAGGACCTTATACCCAATCCAGAGAAGAGACTCCATAACTCCGGAGAGCTGTTTCCAGGTTCTGAGCGCAGAGACAAACCTGGACAATATTCATTCGGCACATGCATACTGAGCGCCTCCTCTATGCCAGGACTGTTCTAGAAGGGTGGGGTGTAGCAACACAAAGAATCCCGCCGCGGACAAGCCAATAGTTAAAGGAAGTTTGCCTTTTGCAAACTCGGTGATCTACTGGTTGTCAAGAATTTCCTTTTTCAGAGACAGAGCCAGCCTGGACCTGCCTTCCCTCCTTGTACCTTGATAGGGACAGTGACCCCAGGCCTGCAAGGAAGGCTTCCAGAACCACAGCTACCCACACCTGCCAGAGGCCGGAGGCCGTGTCTGCAGTTCCAACAGCTCAGGCAGGTTCCCGGCATCAACAGTGTAGAAGAAACAAGCACATCTCAGATGTCAGGGAAGTTCTGCTTTCCCTGAACCCTCCTCCTTTCCAAAGTCGCCCCGGGGCGGGGGGGGGGGGCGGTGGGGGAACATGGGTCCTGCTGGATGGGGTGCAGGGGACCTGGAGACGGGCTAGGACTGGTTGTTTTCCTTTCCTAGGGGAAAGGTGTGGAGGCTTTGCAGCACTAATAGCAGGGGACTGGGAGCCTTGGCTTCCTCTCGGGCGCTGCCAAGGCCAGCAAGGCTGCAGGCAGGTGTCTCACGGGGAAGCTGAGCTCAGCTACCAGAGCCGGGGGAACCTCCGCGGAAAAGGTACCATCAGATGGGGAGTTAGAACTGGCCTTTTCTCCCCTGGTCCTGTTTCCTGAGCTGGAGAGCTAAAGGGGAGGGGGGGGGGCAGTGAGAAGGAACCGTTTGCCATTAATCTGGGAACAAACGGCTAACCTCGGTGACTGGTATTTTCGCTTTTCTTTTCTCACTTTTCTCAGTGTGGGGAAGCGCGGAGACCGCGAGGAGCGATTGTGAGGGGCTCTGCTGGAATTTGGCAGCGCGGAGGCTTGGAGAACAGCCCCATGCTGGCTCCCATTCAGCAGGCCAGTTTTCCTCGAGCTTTGGAAGTTTCGCTCAGCCGTGCACTCAATGGCTTCACAAAGCTGATTACAAGCTTCAGCGCATTCCTGAAGGAGCCAAAAGCGACGCAGGTGCAAACGAGCCGAGGGAGCCCCTTATCCCGGTGACAGAATGGGACAAGCTGGGAAAGGCTTGGACCACACAAATCCAAGCTCACCAGGCAGCAGAAAGCCTGCCTTGGGAACCGGGGGTCATTATCCGCCCTATTCAGCGGGGCCCCGGGACCCTGGGGGCCCGGAGGCCGGTCCGCGCGGGAGCGCCAGTGCGCCTTGGGGCTGTGGGGACCCCGCCAGGGCCTGGGGCTGGGCCGGGGCGCGGGGTGGAGGGCTGTGCCTGTGCACCCGCGGCTTCGGTAAAATCTGTGCTCTGACGTGCCCGTGTCAACACCAGTAGGGACACAGGAGAAAAAGCGCGCAGGACGCAACCGGGTGTGTGGATCCTGCAAAACGTTGGCTCATCCAGCGTCCAGACCTCCCTGCCCTGTCTCTGCCCGGCCTGGCGCTGAGCGTCCCCGACGGGCCCCCAGGCCACTGACACAGCCGCAAGGGTCATTCTGCGCCCTTTCTCTCCCAGCCCCCCTTTCCTTTCAGTCTTCCTAGAGACGGGGTCCCGCTGAGCACAGCCCGACGCGGTGCTGTGGGAGGGACAGTGGGGGTGGGGGTGGCAGGTCACGGGGTCGCCCCTTCGAACTGCTCTTGGCTTGGCCTCGGATGCCTTTGCTGCGAGACTGATTCCCTGGCGGGGAGGAGGGCCCGGCCCCTCTGGAAGAACGAAAGACGTCCCCCACTCACGCTCAGGGACCAGGGCCGGGGGACAGGGGGCCGCAGGCCGAGGAGGAGGGATTCCAGGCAGAGGAGCTGGTACGCGGGCGTCCCCCTGGGGCCGCCACCGGCCCGCGTCAGCTTCGGGGCAGTGAGTCCCCGCGAGCGCGGCGTCTGCCTGGTGCGCGCCCCCTCGCTGCCCGCCGCGCGCGGGGCCTGGTGGCGCCCGGGGGTCCCCGCGGGCAGGGCCAGGGCAGGGCGCTCGCGCCGACGCTCTTTTGTCTGATAACTAATTTGAGTTAATGCGATCTTTATGTAAAGCTAACAGCGGATAATTGTCTATTTTCTCGCCAACAATCTCCATCACAATCACTTATCTGGAAACCTGCGCCGGATTAATCGTCATATTCCCGAGATGAGCGTCGCTGCGATCCGCAGCGAGCCCGGGTGGGGACCTGGGAACGCCTCCC
This sequence comes from Felis catus, assembly GCF_018350175.1. Classification (NCBI taxonomy): domain Eukaryota; kingdom Metazoa; phylum Chordata; class Mammalia; order Carnivora; family Felidae; genus Felis; species Felis catus. The sequence continues at coordinate 81,372,835 of NC_058368.1, forward strand.
CCACGCTTGCGGGCCCGGTGCGTGCGTCACGGCTACTGGCCACAAGCTGGGGGGCCCGGGGGCTGGTGCCCACGGGCGCGCACGGCGCCTTCTTCAGGGATCGCTTCTACTTCTACTCGGGTGGGTTGGGGGACGGGGTGCAGGAGGAGGAGGGAAGGGGAGGAGGGGAAGAGGAAGAGGAAGAGGGGAGGCAGCGAGGTGGCGGTCCTGCGGGGCTGCAGGGCGGGGCGCAGCCTGTGTCTAACTGGGCCTCCTGGTCCACGCGGCGGGAGTCGTCAGCGCCAGAATCAAGTCTCCTGACGGGGGAGAGAGCATGCCCCCCCCCTTGTTTTCTGCAGAAAAGATATTCCCTTCCTTCCTCTGGGTCGCTCTAGCTTTGTGCCCTGCCCCAGCCACCCGTCACCGCCTTAGATCCCTCCTTCAAGGTCCCCCATATCTGCAAATTATTGGCAATAGTTACACCCCTCTGCCGTGATTGAAATACCCAAGGAGAGAGCCTGAGGTGTGGAGGCACGGCCCAGGGCCGCAATCCCCACCAGGCCCCAGGGTGAGGGGTAAAAATGCAGTCGGGGCCTCTGGGGGAAAGGCGCTTGAACGACAAAGATTTTGTCTTTCTGAGCTGAAGTCAAAACATCCGTGTCAGATGAAACCGCGCGCGTGGTGGCGGTTCTCTGCGCGCGCGCCGCCGCGCTGTGTGCACTCTTGGGAGACCGAGTACGTGTGCCTGGTGACTTGGAAGTAACCCATTCTGCATACTTCCACTCCGATCTGCCAGCCAAGGGCGCAGCATCGCAACTTTCCAAAATGGTGTTTCTGGAAAAGAGAAATCCGGTCTGGATTTGTGACAGTTTGGGGCCACATAGAAGGAAGCTGTATGTTTCCCTCTTGGCCGACCCTTAGAATTCTAAAAGGAAAGGCATACGGTGAAATAAAATGCCATAAAATTGTTGTATTTTTAGATAAAGGAGGACCCCAAATTGCCCCCCAAATGGGGCATTGTGAAGTCCTGCTAAAATCTGCAAGCCTTCAATTTTCCCCTCCAGCAACTTGATGAGGTCTCTGAAGGCAGACAAGTAAACCCACCCTCCTGGCCGGCCAGCGCGGCCCCTGCGGAGTTTCCCAGGGCGGCTTTGTGCCGAGGCCTCCGGGAATCACCCCGCTCTCTCTCTCACCTGAATCTTGTCATCTCGGCCATCTTGAAGTGATCCTGGAACAATGCTGATCCCCGCCGCCCGAGCCGCTGGTCAATCAGGCAGAACGGACCGTGCAGATGGAAGGGGGGGAGGCAAGCGCCGGGAACACTGGGGCCCATTGTCCTGGGCGTTTCAAAGCGCCGAGCAGCTGCACAGACTTGTCGCCTCGGACCCTCGGTTGCCACACTAATGTCATCATTGCAGAACATCAGATTTTGAGCACTATACAGTCCGAATTCATTAGCAGCCTTCTCGGCAAAGGTCTCTCTTCTCCGTGACAAGTTTCAAACTCCAGATCCCCTTCTGTGGGGAGGGGGAGGGGGGCGCTTTGCAAGTGACAACCGCAGACCATCCAGAGTTTCCTCTTTCTGGTGAATTCCAACCCTTTGTAACCGTCCTTGGGGTTCAGATCTCGGAAGGACGTCTGACTCAAGCCACTCGGGTCTCGGGTCTCGAGGCGTCTGCATTTTCTGAGTGTTGCTTGCAAGTTTACCGCCCTCTCCCCCACCCCCAGCAGCCAGCGTAACAGGTGGAGTGAATTTAACAGACCGGCGCCCCCCCCCCACCCCGGGATAATGAGGTGAAAGATTTTGAAGTCTTTTCTGTAGCTGGAACTCAAATCCACACATTAGAGCAGTTGTGCCCTAAAACAAACAAGTTACTCACACCAGACACGTGCCTTGTCTCGGCTACCGAATGGCTACTCCTCCATGCTGCCATCCTGCCTCCTGTCCCCTCACCCCCACCCCCCCACCTTCCAGGGTGGCCTCTTTTTTTTTTTCAGAACCTTGTGGGCGGGCGGGTCCCAGGGCCACAGAGGCCTAGGGCACCCACAAACACAGCTCAGCTCTGTCCTCCAGGAAGCTTGCCTTCACCTCCCCACCACTGGCCTCTGTTAATGTGTTCTTCCTCTGCCTCCTTCCAGGAGCCCACATCCTTCATCCTCTCCCTTCCTCACCGGGGGCTAGAAGTCCTTCCCAGGAAAAGGCAATGTGGAGAAAGGCTCTGGGCCCTTGCTGGCACGGAGCTGAGAAGCAGACGTGGAAGCCAAGGGTGTGGAAAGGCCAAGTCCTCCCTGAGTGCCCAGAGGCTACCTGGGGGCCCTGCAGACCTCCCTCCCTCCGCCCCAGCCCCGCACCCCAAAGCCTCTCAGATGCCTCTGGTTTCCTGACAAACTGAAGGTGTGATCTAGTCACGTTTTTGTAAACACAAGAACGGCCCCATTTGGTGTCTTGTTTGCTCGGATGTCTGTCCGGTGAGGGTTGGGGGCGACTCAACTGTAGGTGGTCGCTTTAGGGGCTCCAGAGAATTGACCTAGAACCCTCCTTTTTCTCCCGGGAAAATTCTATGATTTGGGCCTGGGCCCTGCGGCTGCTCTTGGAAGTCTGTGCATGTCTTAGGCTCTGGGCCCCGGAGCTCCCCAGCACCCTTGGGGTGCCCTCCCCCGCAGGTCCACAAGTGTGTGTGGGGGGGTGCCTGAAGCCAGAGGCAGCTCCTGGGAGATCCTGGCTGTGGTGCACATGATGACAAGTTCCAGGGGGATGGCGGTTTTGCAGGCTTGGAGCCCCAGTGTCTCTCCAGGGTGTAGACAGTGTCTGGTTCATTGGGGCATCCGCAGTACATTTCTGAAGGACTGAAGACGCCCTGGTCACGGGTAGAGCTGATGGCCCAGGAAAGTGTCCATGGCCTGGAGTCGGGGGAGGGGCTCTTCCTGGCAGAGGCAGTTGGCCAGCACTGGCCCTGGAGCTCACACACATTCACTTCTCACACACATTCACTCCCACATACCCACACATGCCTTACACACTCACGGCCCCGCACAGCACATGCGCTGTGCCCCCCATTCACATGAGCACCTAGAGGCTCTCTCTGGAACACGGGCGCGTGCTCCACAGAGCCGCACGCGTTCCCTCGTGAGCATCTCCCCTCCCCTCCTCGATGCCCCCGAGGGTCCTGCAGTGCAGGCTGGCTGAGCGGGGTGGGTGGCCAGGGAGTCCTGGATCCCCCTGGGGGAGAACCACACACCGTGAGGAATACTCTGTTAGATACACACACAGGGACGAATGAGCGAATCTCTACAGAATTCAACAAATAGGGCAGTCGAGGAAGGACAAGGGTGGGTTGTTTCTGGATCCTTTCCTTCTGAGCTATCGGAGGGGACGCCTCCGAGCTTGCTAGAGTGGGCGCAATTACCACTTTGTTCCCGTGGGTCCCACCTCTGCTTTCTCCCAGGATATTCTGCCCTGACACCGGCTCACACCGCGGTGACCCAGCGTGGGGGCCGCCGGCCAGGTGTGGCCCGAAGCGCACAGAACGGGCCGTGGGGGCACACGGCAGACGGGCCAGCTTTCAAAGACGTGGTGTGAAATGAGGCATGTGAAATACCTCCCTGGTTGTTTAAAAATATTAATTTCATGTGGAAATGATTGTATTTTGGATATATTGGGTAAAATAAAATACATTTTTGAAGTTAATTTCTTCTTTCTGCTTCTTTCACTTTTTAAAAATGTAGCTTTTAGGAAATTAAAAAAATGTTTTAACATTTATTTATTTTTAAGAGAGAGAGAAACAGAGTGCAAGTGGTGGTGGTGCAGAGAGAGAGGGAGACACAGAATCCGAACAGGCTCCAGGCTCCAAGCCTCCAGCACAGAGTCCGACATGGAGGTCGAACCCACGAACCGTGCGTGAGATCGTGACCTGAGCCTAAGTCAGACGCTTAACTGATGGAGCCCCCAGGAGCTCCTTAGGAAATTTAACGTGACCCGTGTGTCTCCTAGTTGTGGCTTGCCGGCTTTCCCACGGATCCTTCCAGAAATGGAGGAGGAAACTGCTGAGCACGAGGTTTAGCAGGAGGCAGTGCAGACCCTCCGGGTGAAAGTTGCTTTTGTGCATAACCTGTCATTGAGGCCTCTGCTTCTGCGAGAGGGGAGCACGGTGGGGGCAGGGCGGTAGCGCATTGTATCTTATTGTCTGGTTCATTTTCTTTCCATCTTGACTTTAATTCCGTCTAATTGCTGTATTGTGATCTCAGTCAGCAATCTGAAATGAACTCTCAAGTAACTTCTGAAGACTCTTGCTACGAATGTTGGATCGTGATGAAGTCTAAATGACAACAGTTTACTCCCTAATGTCTACAGGACCTGAAGTAACCCTTTCCTGTAATTTCTAAATTTCCGGTCAGCATTTGGGTACTCCTCCTGCCTTCCCTCTCCCCTTGCGAGGCATTTCCACCTCCACCCCCCACCGCCACCTGAGACAAACAAAGAGGGAGCTGGAGCCAGAATTCACAGCTCCCCAAACGCTTTCTGCTGAGCGAGAATGGAATTGCTTCCAGACTTGTTTACTCCTGTGATTGACGTGTAGCTTTAAAAGTTTCTGAGGTCACACCTGGGTCAACAACATCACAATAAAACATATTAGCAAACACTTTTTATTTTATTTTTTCGACATTTTTTTATTGTAAAGAAAGCATTTGAAAACGGTCTACCTGAACATTTTAGAGACAAGATCTCTAGAAATAAAGTTACGATACTTAGAAATTATATTTCTTCTTCTGATGACAGCAAGAAAGAAGGGGTTGTCCCGAGAAGGTGGTTTATAGGAAGTTCCAAGTGACCGCCGTGCGAACACTCTACGCGTGCGCATACCTGGAGTGCACAGGTCGACGTGTTTTTACATATTTACTGTGAGGATCATACAACTAGCAAAGAATCGATGCAGTAAAAATGTGAGGCGAGCCTACTTCACCAATAAGTTGGAAGAATCTACTAAATACTTTGGGGTCAAATTTAAAACTTGTGTTGATCATAGAAGGCTCTCCTCTGGCCGACTCGCAGTGTCCATGTAATGTTCTATTTCGGGCACAATCAACTTTAAGGGAAAAAGAAAATGCAGAGTACCAGAGATGATCAAGGTTTTGTCGATAAACTGACTGAAATGCTCTATTCGTTGTATTAATTCCTTGGGAAATATCACTCTTGTTATCTGAGGCTTGTGTTCAGGTAATAAGAAACCGATAGAAAGACTTAATTATTTACTCTGCCTGACTGGTTTTTAAAGTTTCCAGGGAAATAACTAAAAACGTAGCCTGTATCTTGCTAAAGAGCCATCAACATCCACTAGAAGCTCAGGCCACCTCACTCTGGATGTGGCATATTTATTAGTACGACAGGCGGTTTATTTCCAGGATGACTCCTGTCCACTGTCATTGAACTTACCGGGGTAACCAGAAGAAACAAACTGGAAGAAGTTAACCTGTTTAACTGCTCTTCTAGTTTTTGGAATCATCTCAGAGTAAAAGAACCAAACGTGATTAATGAGCAGCGAGGACCCATCCGGTCACATGGCACCCAACAATGAAAATCCGACACGCCAGCCAAGTTCACTGCCGCCGTGTTCTTGTTTATTTAATATGCGACTTGCATGGCCTCATTTGCTTCCTCGTGTTATAAAACTAGACAGACTCTCATTCACTCTCCCGTTTTTCTTTTTCCCCTAAAGACTCTAATGGTTATATACTTTCAAATATTTGCAGACAAGATATTCTGGATAAATCATCTAAGATTAACTAAATTAGGTCAACGTCCATGCAGGGCCAGGGAGATAGTCCCTCGTGTTCAAATTATCTGGTGTCAGCTATATTGATTGAAACAGCACTGCCGACCGAAAAAAAAAAAAAAAAAAGAAAAAGAAAGAAAGAAAGAAAGAAAAAGTCTTATTACAAGATGTCTCAAAAACAGATAAGAAAGCAACGAAGTCCTCTCGTAAATGAGGGGCCTTATCTAGATTTTAATATGGTGGTAAGCAAATTGTACATGTTTTTGCAAGTTAGACAACTTATATGGGAAGCAGACATTTCTGAAATTTCTCTAATTCTAAGCCAGTCACTGTAGTTTGCATAGCTGTCCATGGTTCGTGGGGTCTTTGTTCTTCTCCTCAAAATACGATCCATAGAAAGGCTGAAATATTACCATATTCAGGACACATTGTCTAGATTGTTTAACCCTTTCTAGGACGGACAGAGCGCCCGAGGCTGATGGCACCCGAGGGCGTCTGTGTGAGGGCCCTTCTGCCTGTCTGCTCACTTTCCATACCGGGCTTCACACACCGTTTCTTTCTTTCTGGAAACTGCTGATCATACTGATGAGATTCCTTGTAATAGGACCCAAACAAGAGTTGGGGAAGAAAGTTCTTGAGCCTTTCATCTAGAGGCCACACTGCCGGAGTCAAGACAGCAACGCAGGTGACTCTGGTGGGCCATAGCCTCTGGACCCGTGTCAGAGGTGAATCCGAGCCCGTTACAGCTCCCCGTGATGAACGCTGTCCTGCCCAAGCTCACGGCCTTGTTCCTCCTGCTGCCACTGTAGTGTATGTATTATCACGCCAGACAGTAAGTTGATGATGTGATATAATTAATAGAATGGCTGTTGGTGAATATATTTCAAAACTACACACAGGCTAGTCTAATAACTAGGGGATACCGTCCCACTTAAAAATCACTATTTTTAGGGGCACCTGGGTGGCTCAGTCGGTTAAGCGTCCGACTTTGGCTCAGGTCACGATCTTGGCGGTTTGCGGGTTCGAGGCCCACGGCGGGCTGTCTGTGCTGACAGCTCAGAGCCTGGAGCCTGCTTGGGATTCTGTGTCTCCCTGTCTCTCTGCTCCTCTCCCCCACACTCTCTCTCTTTCCGTCTGCCTCTCTCTCTCAAATAAGTAAACGTTAAAAAAATTATTAAATTCACTATATTTGGAACATATTTCTGAGCGGCAGTCACGTGATAGCCATTATATTCAGGTGTCTCTGGCGTAAACGTACTGGCTCAGGCAGTAAGTTGTAATGAAGTATAACCAAGAAGAAAATGCAGCCTGAAAGTGACCGCTGTCGAGTGCATTCTGGGAGGACAGGGAGCCCTTGCAGGGGACGTGGCGGGCGCTCCGATATTGTAGCAAGCAGCCCCGGGGGTGGGTATGCACTCTGGACAAGCAGGTGCCGAAACAAAAACAGAAAAGCAAAATAAATCAGAGTTTGAGGTCTGGAATAAATTTTTTTTTAATTTAAAATACCAAATTCTACTTGAGGACGAGGGCTGATAACCAACCGCCTGGGGGAGCTGACACCCTGCCCTCTGGCCCCCTGAGTGCGGCAGCCGCGTGTGGTCCAGGCAGGTGCCCCAGGACCACTGTCGCGTAAGAGCGGGTGGAAGCCAGCAAAGACTCAACCCGGCTCATGACCCTTCGTGTCTGTGCTCACCCCACGGAAGCCTGCGTTACAGCAGATTTGACTCCGCAGTTTTTTTTTTTTTAATGTTTTATTTAATTTTGAGAGAGACAGAGACAGAGTGTGAACAGGGGAAGGGCAGAGAGAGGGAGACACAGAATCCGAAACAGGCTCCAGGCTCTGAGCTGTCAGCCCAGAGCCCGATGCGGGGCTCAAACTCACAAGCCATGAGATCGTGACCTGAGCTGAAGTCAGACGCTCAACCGACTGAGCCACCCAGGCACCCCTGACTCCATAGTTTCGAGGACTGGTCCACAATATGCCTGGTGTTCCCACCACAGACATGCGTCCAGCCGAAGGGCTTGCTGTCCCCCTGGCACTTTACCTGGTGTGGCCTTTCCTAAGCTCTCTGGCCATTCTGCATCTAGACCCCCACGTGCACCAACACAGGGCTGTGTCTGGGAAGTAGGACGGGTGCCCGAGCTTTCTGCACACCCTTCAGCTTGCCTGGTGAAGCCCCTTCCTGCTCTGGAAGGGCAGGAGTTTGTCCCCTGCCTCCTGCCACCCCGACAGCGCCCCTCTGTGAGAGCAGGTGGATGGAAGAGTGTCCTCTCCGTCCACGAGCCCAGCTGCTGACTGCGGCTCCCTCCTCCTTGATTTGAGCAGGCCCTGGGGCTTGGTTCGTGTGCTTGTCTCTCAAGGAGGAAAGATGGCACGCCAATGGAGGGGTCCTGCCAAGCTCCCCCGTGAGAACATCTTCCTGCAGACCTGTAGCTTCGTCTTTTGTCTTAGCCGGTACCTTCACTGGGGTTCATTCGTAAGCTGCAACGGTAGCTTCTTTTCTCTCAAAAAGAAGGCAGAAGACAACAGGGTAGAGTTCAGTTCCATGGGTACTTATTAGACGCCTATTGTGTTCGTGGTGTTCTGCAAGGTGCAGGATACAAAACTGAAAAAGATCCTGGTTATGATCCATGTTCCGAAGGAAGGAAAGAAAGAAAGAGAGAAAGAGAGAGAGAAGGAGTGGGAGGGAGAGAGGGAGGGAGGGAGGGAAGGAAAGGAGGAAGGAAGGAAGGAAGGAAGGAAGGAAGGAAGGAAGGAGAGAGACACACACAGAGAAGTAGAGCATGTAGAGACAGGGAGAGAGAAACAAAGAGATACAGAGTCACAGAGAGACAGACAGAGAGAAACAGACGCACAGACCTGAGGACACAGGCAGGGTCACTGCAGGTGGACAGCGGGTGGCTGGGGCAGCGGCAGCAGCATCAGGGCCACAGGAGGCAGGTGGTCATGCTTTTAAGGTGCTACAAGGAGGCAGGGTCGTATGTTTTTCCTCATGCGGTTCAGGGGGAGGAAGGCACGAGGTCCGCCAGCTGCGGCTGGAGTTTGCTGAGCGAGGGGCGCGTGCAGGGCTCAGTATAGTGGCCGATCACCTGGCTGCCCGGTGCCAAAGGACGCAGGACATGCCACAGGACAAGCACCACACAGGGCACTCAGGTGCACGAGAGCTCTGCAGACATGAGGTTTGTTGGGTATGAATAGTTTCCTAGGCCTTTTTAGTAAAAAAAATAAAATTATCAAAATTGATGAAATGTAAAATTCTTCTCCCACTCTGATGGGCTTTTCATTAAAACTGGGTGATAAAAGGGGATCCTTGGGGGCGCCTGGGGGGCTCAGTCGGTTGAGCCTCCGACTCTTGATTTCAGCTCAGGTCATGATCTCATGGTTGTGGGTTCAAGCCCTGTGTCGGGCTCTGTGCAGACAGCATGGAGCCTGCTTGGAATTCCCTCTCTCCCTCTCTCTCTCCCTCTCTCTCTCCCTCTCTCTGCGCCGCCCCCCATTCTCTCTCTCTCAAAGTAAATAAACTTTTAAAAAGTGGGTGATAAAGGTACAAATACACAATTAATGCTTACATATTTATAGCTGTCATTTTTTTGTTGATTTTTCAAAGAATTGAAGAAATGAAAACTGAATGACTCTATAGAGTTTGAAAGAGACATCTCAATAGCTTTCATATTCTGGTCTTGAAAAATATTTCCACGATCTCGCGGTCCGTGAGTTCGAGCCCCGCGTTGGGCTCTGGGCTGATGGCTCAGAGCCTGGAGCCTGTTTCTGATTCTGTGTCTCCCTCTCTCTCTGCCCCTCCCCCATTCATGCTCTGTCTCTCTCTGTCCCAAAAATAAATAAACATTGAAAAAAAAGAAAAAGAAAAAGAAAAATATTTCCATTTTAATCTTGTTAAGGCCGCACTTGAAAGTGCTAGGACTTAACAGTTAACACACACTTGGAGAAAACTTTGTTGCATCCTTAATTTGTACACATGGAAATGGTGTATCCATTCAAGATGAGGTTTTCTTTCTTTCTGATTTAATTGGTGGGAGATCAGTTGCAAGACGGAGGGAAGGAAGGAGGGACAGTGGGTCACAGCCTCCCGCGCAGACTGGATGGCTGCTCGGTGCCCAAGGCCTGCCGAGTGCAGAGCGCGGGGAGGAACAAGGGGCGTGAGCTTTGGGGAGCAACCCGGCTAGGACATGGCTTGTGTCCCCAAACAGACATGTAGAAACCCTAACCCCCAGAACCTTGGAAGGTGAGCTTGATGGGAAACTGGGTTGTTGCAGATGTAATTAGCTGAGGCGTGGCCAGCCGGGAGCAACGTGGCCCTCCTCTAACTTGACTGTGTCCGCGTAAGAAGCAGACCCGGGCCAGAAGGCCACACAAAGTGCAGAGACCGGACTGGTCTCCTCCCACAGACTGCCCACAAACACCAGAATCCGGGACGTGGCAGAGGGATTCCCTGCAGTGGATCTCCAAGGGCACATCCCCGCTGGCACTTTGACTCGGGGCTCCAGGCCTCCGGAGCAGGGAGAGATCACACCATATGTGCATTCTGGAGCCGCGGCCCAGGGACACCGACCAGCGGGCCCGCAAGGCAACCCGTCCCTCCTCACCTCGCCGCCCGCACAGGTGCTGGTTCCCGTGCAAGGTGCAGGCTCCAGCCGCTCCCCACTGAGGGTCCAGGAGAACCGGTCCACGGGGCCACGGGGACAGGCTCGGAAGCAGGCGCTTCCAGGGGCCCCCGAACAAGGGCGGTTTGCAAAGGTGGAGCAGCGTGCAGGGAAACCAGGAGGCTGGTGTGGGGCCCACCTTCCCACCCCCAGGCCGAGGGATGGGGGGGCAGCAGTCACCAGACCCAGGTCGGCGGGGGCAGGAAGTTGTGCATAGAGAAGCATGAACCTGCCCTGAGAGCTGGGCAGCCGGGCAGGCGGTGGGGGGAGGGGAGGGGCACCGGGCAGAGATGGGCCTGCCTGGTGGGTGCCCAATCCTGCTTCTGCGTCTGTACAAAGCACGTGTGGCCTCCAAGTCACCTCTGCCTCCCAGGGGAAGGGGTGGGGACAGATCGGCAGGCCGCATGGGGAGGGGGCCCCACAGCACAGTGACGTCTTCTCTGGAAGGCAGTACAGAGGGATGTCGGGAAGCTCTAAAGACCAGGACCCAAAGTGCCCACCCAACTCTCCACTTCACTGGGGTTTGCAAGCTGACTCAGTGACTTTTTTCATTTGCTGACGAAGCCAGTGGTTCCTCTGGAGTCCCGACCCCCCCCATTTGGTCACTCCTGGCCGGGGTCAGCCCAGGCGCCTGGGGAGCAGCAGACACGGTGTGTGGCCTGTGCTGATAGCCCGATGTCCCTGGTGCTGGCGGGATGTTGCATCAGGCCGTGCAGAGGGGAGGCCTCGGTGGGACCCATTTCAGCTCTGACCGCACCTGCGCAGGGCAGTGTCACTGCCTGTCAGTCCCCGCATCAGCTCCAAAGCTGTGGCACGTGGGCAGGTCCCGCCTTGGACTTATTCTAGCGCCCACACTCAGGTAGGTCTTGGAGACTGTGATTCCCCCTGGGGCCGCGGAGAGGCTCAGGCATGTTTTTATCCCGGTGCCCAGAGCCCCGCAGGCCCCCCCACCAGCAAGCCCCAGGCGGGACCCTTCTGCTAGACTCCCAGCAGCCAGGACGACCTCAGCAGATGCTCCCACCGCCGCTGGTCCACGGGGCCTGGCCCAGGGTGGGTGCGAAAGTGAGGCCCGCTGCGCCAGTTCAGATGGCAGCGTCTCCAGGAGGTGAGGGACTGTCCCCAGTTCACTCCCAGTCCTCCTCCGAATGCGTGGGGTGAAATCATGCAATCTGAATCTGAACGTAAAGAATAATAAATGAGAAATGAAATCAAAACTCCTCATATATCAAATGCACCACTGCGAGGGAGACAGGACTTTAAATGGATTCATGTAGACACATTTCAAAACGGGCAATTTGGATATTAAAACGCAAACGCTATCAGTGGCTTTGGGGAGCGAAGCCAGCTCAGCCGGCTGGGGACAGGCCACTGCACACCCCTTCCCCCAACCCACTCGCTCAGATGCCCCCCCTCAGCCAGACTTGCAGCATTGCCTGGGTTTGTTCTGTGTTCCTCCCACCCCTTCGGGATGGGACCCTTGCCTCAATTTGCCTTATTTCCACAGCACTGAGTACGGTGCTGGTGTAGGACTTGACAGGGGTGGGGGAGGGGGTAGCAGGGAAGAGAGGAAGAGCTAGGGGAGTGAGGAAGGGAGGGGGGAGAAGAGGGGGAAGGGAGGAAGGGGAGGAAAGGAGAAGGGGAAGAGAGGGAGGGGAAGGAGAGAAAAGGGGAAGGAAGGGAAGGGGAGGGGAAGAGAGGGGGAGGGGAAAAGAGGAGGGGAGAAAGGGGAGGAAAGGGGAAGGGGAGGGAGGGGGGAAGAGAGGGGAAAGGGAGTGGAGGGAGGGGAGGGAGGGGAAGAGGAGGAGAGCAAAGGGGAGGGGAGGGGGAGGGGAAGAGAAGGGGGAGGGAGAGGGCAGGAGGGGGGAGAGAAGGGGGAGAGGAGTACAGCAGGGAGAGCATCTGGGGAGTGATGCTCCCAGATCTGCTGTGGGAGCGCCTGGATATCTCTGGGACACAAGGGAGACCTGCTGCACTCCCGGCATCCGACTGGGCACAGGCCAGGCCAGCTTTCCCTGTGATGTGGCCGCAGGCCCTCCCACAGACCGGCTGGCGAGGCTCTTGCAAACTTTTCTTTATTGTTTTTATTTTCACCGTCCCTTAACTTCGGTCTCTAGGAAAAAAGACACTCTAGGGGTGGGCTGAGGATGGGCACCAGTAAACAACTGAACAGTACAACGTGGCTCCTCTGACCTTACAGGACGGCCCACCAGGGGAAGTTTCGCAGACAGACACAGGCCACATCCACCTGCACGAGGGCCACTTCGGGGAGACCGGGATGTGGCCAGTGCCTTAAGACTTTGCCCCTAACGGGGGGGCACAGGGGTCTTTGCCTTGTCCTGGTGCAGACTCACCAACACCTAGTCCCTGGTCGAAGAATCTGGTGCCGAGAGCCGGAACTCTCCAATTTAGCCGCTTGGGCTATGAAGCTCTAAGTTGGGGGCAAAAAGATTCTCCAGTCAAGGGAAATGTGTTATTTTACTTTGTTATTAATTTTTTTTCAACATTTTTATTTATTTTTGGGACAGAGAGAGACAGAGCATGAACGGGGGAGGGGCAGAGAGAGAGGGAGACACAGAATCGGAAACAGGCTCCAGGCTCCGAGCCATCAGCCCAGAGCCTGACGCGGGGCTCGAACTCACGGACCGCGAGATCGTAACCTGGCTGAAGTCGGACGCTTAACCAACTGCGCCACCCAGGCGCCCCTATTTTACTTTGGATAAAAAGATGGCAGGCCCAGCCGTGGACGGCTCTAACCTGACCACATCTCTGGGCCCGGCTGCTGTGGGGCGTCCACGGGACGGACGCAGGGCCTGACCCAGCCAGCGCCCCCGGGGACCCATGTGTAATGTGGTGATTTTCGGGAGCTGGGCAGTGCCGGCTTCTCCTCCAGGATGCATTTGCGCTTAGAAACGGAGCCATCATTCTGTTCTCTGAGGAGTGGTGTTGAAGACAATTACTTAGGGATGTTCCAGAAATTCCCAAATACAAAGATTAATTATAGTCATTTTTAGATTTCATGAAAACAGTTGTTTAAGAGAAACGGCCATAAAACTGCTTTGTGATCACGCTCCATTTATCAAGGTACACGGAAATACAGTATAATTACTGTGGGGTTTTGGTTATTTGAATTAAGAAGTACTAAACTCATTTTGCAGCTATTTTGGGCAAGAGCAGGAAGAAATGACTAATATAATGAATGACTTCTTTTTGTGTGCAGCTTTCAAAATATGAGCCCTGTACTATAGGCCGTGTGTGTGTGTGTGTGTGTGTGTGTGTGGTGAAGTCAAGTCTTTTCCTTTTTTTCAAAAAAAATTTTTTTTTGATGTTAGAAGGCAGTATTATATGGGAGAGGAGGGAGAGAAAGAAACATGTCTGTAAGACGTGTGTCCCTTGAATGGCACTTCCTGGCACAAACAGGTCTTCAAACTCTTGTCATCTGTGGGAGCAGGGTGGGTTCTGCCCACTGGGCATCTCAGGAGCCAGGAGAGCTCTGCTCGGGTGCGTGGGGCTCCTTCTCCGGCAGAGCCGAGTGTGACCCCTTGTCCACGGACACCGTACTCGAGCCAAGGAAGCAAAGGCAGGGCTTGGTTTAAGACCATGTACAAAGGGTCGAGGATCTTTCCTTCTGAAACTGTGTTCTCAGGACCAGCCTCTGCTTATCTTCCTTCCCTCTCCGTAGGGCGTATCTGCCCGCAGCCATCAACGTCGTCCTTTTCTTTAATCTGGAACATTACGACCGAAGAATTCCATATTAAGGTTCATCATGTACAGAATCATTTATTTCTTTCAATCCAGTTGGAGACTTCAGAGATCATCTTCTTTAGCCCTTACCTTAGTAGTATTCCCGAATAGACATGGCTTTTGAAGACAAAGATGGAATTTTTGTTTGTTTTTTGAAGGAGAGAGAGAGAGAGAGAGAGAGGCAGAGGGAGAGGGAGAGAATCTTAAACAGACTCCGGGCTCTGCAGAGATCATGACCAGAGCTGAAATCAAGAGTCAGACTCTTAACCAACAGAGCTACCCAGGTGCCCCCAAAGATGGACTTTTAACAATAATCTGCAAAAGTTCCTTAGAATAAAGACATTTTTCTTCATGCCTAAGGGCACACGTCTTTTATAACTGGGCCCCTTGCCCTTCTCCTAAAGGTCAGCAGGAAGGGGTCTGTTCTCACAGGGATGATGGGAGCTACCCCATCACGACTGCTTAATGTCTTTGCCTTTTTTCACGACTCAAATTTTTTTGGTTAATTATTTTAGTTTCCACAGGTATTTCAGTGCTGAAAATATCACAAAGACTCTTCTTCCCCCCATGCTTAGATGCCTTACCTAATATCATGGAAAGTCAGAGTGTTGCCCTTCTAGGTAATGAACTGCTGTCTCACTCGGATCCCCAGGCATTTTCCTGTTCACTTTTGCTAAGCAACTGTATTAATTAGCTACTGCTGTGTGAAAAATCACCCAAAATTCAGAGGCAAGAAATCTCACCTCGCAGATTCTGTGAGTCAGCAGTGAGGGAGTGACTGGGCTTGGTGGCTCAGCCCCGGGTCCCTCGTGAGGTTGTGTTGAGGATGTCAGCAGGGCTGCTGTCGCGTTAAGGTGATTCTTCATGGGAGAACTGGCCGGTGACACGTGAGGAAGGTGATATTTGATGCTCACTTTTAAATTCTTCCCTACCCTGTGCAGAATCCACCCTAGACACAAATTTTTGATGCTGATAGCCTCAGACTTTACAGCCACAGATGTTTATAAGACATTATTATAAACCAGAAAACATTGGAAATACCCTACAAGGACCACTCTGGAGGTGTGATGGACCCAGCGCCTTGTGTGGCTGGCAGGGGGAGGAGGAAGGGGGCGTCTGCTTGGAGAAAGCCAGCTCTGGGCTTCAAGATGCCGGATGAAGATAAGGCATTGAGGACACTGGAGCAAATGTGAGCAGGGAGAAGGCGGCTGTTTGAAGATCTCCAGAGGTGGGAAGGTGCAAAGGGACGGCGAGGGGGGTAGTCCGGAGTTTCCTCAGTTTTCTCCTACAGGCAGTGGCTCTGGGGAGGCTGACTGTAGGCTACATGCATGGTGACTTAAATAAATACCAAAAAATGGAAAGCAAACTAAGAAAAATGTCTGCAAACTAGAAAAATAAGAAGAAATCCACCAAAATGTCAATTGTGGTTATCTCTAGATGAGGTTGTAGGTGATTTTCCCTTCATTTAAGTTTTAAGTTTAAAAAAATTGCAAGTTTAAAATAAAAAAAATTTAATGTTTTTATTTATTTTTGAGAGAGGGAGAGAGACAGAGCTTGAGCGGGGGAGGGGCAGAGAGAGAGAGAGACACAGAATCCGAAGCAGCTCCAGGCTCCGAGCTGTCAGCACAGAGCCCGACACGGGGCTCGAACTCACAAACTGTGAGATTATGACCTGAGCTGAAGTTGGATGCTTAACCGACTGAGCCACCCAGGCACCCACAAGTTTAAATTTTTATAGGAAGGATGCATCAATTTTTAATATACCTTCTTTTTACCGAAACATTTTCAAAATTCGCGCAGTTATGGTCCCGTTGTTTTAGCGCACAGGTGTAGCAGTTTTGACAAATGCAAACGTGTAACACCACCACAAGGGAAACACGAACCGATCCCGTACCCTGCCCACCCGTCAGGGATGTCTCCTCCCACCCTTTGTGGTCAAACCCCGGCCCTACTCAGAGCCCAGGCCACACTGACTGGGTCTCTGTCCCTCCCGCCTTGCCAGTTCCAGAATGGCCCGTGAATGGAACTTTACGGAGTGCAGCCTCCTGGGTCTGGCTTTCTTGCACCTCAGCCCCACGGGACTGCGGGCTCCATTGCTGTCGTTTGCGGGAACCAGCTTGTTTTCCCTTCCATCTGAGGGACGCCGAAGTTCTTCCCGGTGTTTGGCAGTTGCCAAAAAAGCTACTAAAAGCATTTGGGGGAGCGAGTTTTGTTTTCATCTGGATAACTGCGAAGGTGTAGGATTACGAGGGTTCCATCTTATGGTACGATCGTGTTTATTAGAAGCTTCTGAACTGTCTTTCAGAACGGCCACACCATTTGCCTTGTATGAGAATTCCTGTCACCCCATATCCTCACTGACACTTAGGAATGTAAGCGTTCTTTTTAGCCATGTAATTGGTACACTGAATATATTAAATGTAGAGGCATCTCCCTATGGTTTTAACTTGCGATTCCCTGCTGACTCATGGTATTGAGCATTTTCTCATGTGGTTGTTGGCCATCGATATTATCTCTTTGGTAAAATCTGTGTTGAAATATTTTGCCAATTTTATTATTGGCTTGTTTGGTTTCTTGTCGCTGACATTTGAGGGCTCCTTATATACTCTGTACACAAGTCCTTTGCCAGGCATGTGATTTACAAATATTTTTCCTAATCCGTATCTTGTATTTTTCCTCTCTTAAGAGTAATAGGACAGAGCAGAAGTTTCTCAATTTTGACAAAGACCAGTGTATTCATTTATCCTTGTGGATTATGCTTCAATGTTGCATTTAAGACCTTTTCACTGAACTCAAGCTCACAAAGGTTTTCTCCTATATTTTCTACAATTTTTAAAAATTTTTTAAATGTTTACTCATTTTTGAGAAAGAGAGAGAGAGAGAGGCAGAGCATGAACAGGGGAGGTGCAGAGAGAGAGGGGGCCACAGAATCTGAAGCAGGTTCCAGGCTCTGAGCTGTCAGCACAGAGCCTGATGGGCTCGAACCCACGAACTATGATGACCTGAGCCTAAGTTGGACGCTCAACCAACTGAGCCACCCAGGCACTCCTACAATTTTTATATTTTATGTTTTACATTTAGGTCTATAATCAATTTTGAGTTAATAGACAGTGGCTCTCTTTTTTTTCTTCATACAAAGTTAAATGGTCTTTGCACCTTTGTCAAAACTCAGTTGACCTGATCTGTGTGACTCTATCTCTGGGCTCTTTCCTTGTGATCTACATACCCCTGGTTTCTCCATGACACCATCTTGATTCCGGGAGCTTTAAAGTAGGTGTCGGAATCAGGTAGTTTTAATTTTGTTCTTTTTCAAAATTGTTTTCACGTAAATTTTAGAGTCAGTTTGTCTATCCCTAAAGAATCTTGCTGGGGTTTGGATTGGGATTGCCTCGGCCCTGCAGCTCAGTTCTGGAAGAGTTGACGTGCTGACCACAGTAAGCCTGCTGGCAGTGCACGTTTTCTGTTACTTTGGGCCTTTCGTTTCTCTCATCAGTGCTTGTAGTCGGCACACAGACCCCACCCTTATTAAGTGGTACAAATAACTGAATATTTCATTTGCATGCTACCGTTGAAATGATAGTTTTTTAAAAGTTTTATTTCCAGTTGTTTATTTCTAGTACCTAGACGTACAATTGATGTTTTTTGTATATATTGGCGACGTATCCTATGACCTTGCTACGCTCAACTAGACCTCATAGAGGTTCCACAGGATTCGCGGTGGAGACGACCGCGCCTTCTGTGAATGGGGACAGCCTATTTCTTCCTTCACAATCTGCAGATTATGTTTCTCTTCTTTGCCTAGTCTCGCTGGTAAGGATTTCCGGCATGATGTCAAATAGCACGCGGAAGCGGTAAGACCAGACAGTCTTCCTTTGTCCTGAAGCATTCCGTCTTTACCCTTAGGTCCGATGTTAGCTATAGGTTTTTCACAGATTTCCTTTACCAGGTTAAGGAAGTTCCCTTCCTAGTTTGCTGAGGGTTCAAATCGGGCATAAGTCTGCTTCCCCCACACCTCATGAGATGGTCACGTGAGTTTTTTCGTTTTGTTTGTTAGCACAACAGCGTGTTTATTGATTTCTAAATGTTGAGTCTACCTTGCATTCTTGGGATAGACCCCACTTAGTCATGATATATTGTTCTTACTGCAAAATGCCAAATTTTATTTGCTTTTTTTTTTTTGCTGAGAACTTCCGTGTCTAACGCCCGTGAAGAATGTTGGTCTGCAGTTTTCTCATCATGTCTTTTCTGTGTTTTGTAGCAGGGTAACGCTGACCTCATAATGTAAGTTTGGAGGGCTCCTGCCTCTTCTATTTTCTGTGAGAAATTGTGTAAACTAGTCTCATATTTTGCTTAGAGGTCAGATAGGATTTTCAAGTGAAATTATCTGAGTTTAGAGGATTTTTTTTTTAAGTTTTCAAGTATGACCACCATTTCTTTAACAGATATGGAGCAATCAAAGTTATCTCTTTCTTTGTCAGTGGCTTTGGTTGTCTTTCAAGAAATGGGCCATTCAATCTAAGCAATTAGGTGAAAGAGTTGTTCAGAGCATTTCCGTATTGCATTTGTAGTGTCTCTTGGCCTGTAGGACACAGCCTGTCTCTCTTCCTCCTGATGCTCGTCTCTGTTTCTCTTGGTCGGTCCAGCTAGGATCTTACCATTTCTTAAGTCTCTCCAAAGAACCAGCTACTGGTTTCATGAGTTTCCTCTATGGCTTTCTGCTTTCATTCCGTGGATATCTGCTTTATGATTTTCTTCACTTTGGTTTACTTTGCTCTTGTTTTTCTAGCTTCTTAAGGTGAGAGGCTAGAATCATGCTTTGAGATATGATTTATTTTTATTAAAAATTTTTTAACGTGTATTTATTATTGAGAGACAGAGACAGAGCATGAGCAGGGGAGGGGCAGAGAGAGAGGGAGACACAGAATCTGAAGCAGGCTCCAGGCTCCGAGCTGTCAGCACAGAGCCCGACACGGGGCTGGAACCCACAAACCACAAGATCATGACCTGAGTGGAAGTCAGACACTCAGCCATCTGAGCCACCCAGGTGCCCCCTCTTTTTTTTAATAAGTGGCTTCAAAAGACAAGTGCCCTACCAAATGATCTTTTAAGATTTTTTAAAATTGTTTTTAATGTTTATTTTTGAGAGAGAGAGAGAGAGAGAGAGCACGAGCAGGGGAGGGGCAGAGAAAGAGGGAGACACAGAATCGGAAGCCACTCCAGGCTCTGAGCTGTCAGCACAGAGCCTGATGCGGGGCTCGAACCCACAAACCGCGAGATCATGACCTGAGCGGAAGTCGGACACTTAACTGACTGAGCCACCCAGGTGCCCTAAGATATTATTTATTTTTAGATATAAGCATTTAAATCTATACTCTTTGGGACAACTGGGTGGTTCCGTTGATTGAGGATCCGTCTCTTGATCTCAGCTCAGGTCTTGATCAGGGTTGTGAGTTCAAGCCCCGTGTTGGGCTCCACGCTGGGCATGAAGCCTACTTAAAAATACATATATATTCTTTGTCTAAGCCCTGCTCTAGCTGCATCCGTCTATTTTTGATATGTTGTGTTTTAGTTTTTATTCAGATAAAAATATTTTCTAAGTTTCCTCGATACCTTCCTCTTGACCTATGGGTTATTTAAAAATGTGTTGTTTAATATCCAAATAATCAGGAATTTTCTGGCTATCTTCCTGTGAGTGATTTCCTTCTTAATGCCATTGTGTTTGAACAATGGAGTTTATATGGCTTCAATTATTTTACATTTGTAAGGGTGTGGTTAATGGTGTGCGGCAGGAGCGTCCAGCGGGCGCCCCGAGGGGCACTGCTCTGTGACGCTGGCTCCGCACTAGGCGGCTTCCTATCTGCACTGTCCGCAGGTGGCCCAACCGGCTCAGGGCTGGCTTCCTTCGATTGTTTTCCTCTTTGAAAATTGGCCAGAGGTAGTTTGCTCTTTGCATGTCGAGTAAGTTTGGATTCTATTCTGGACACTTTGAATGATATATTGTGAGACTCTGGATCTTGTTAAAATCGTCTTGAAGACGTTGATTCTTGTTTGTGGTTTGTTGCATCAGGCAATCCACCTGGTTAGGTTCCAAACGCAAACTCCTCCTGACTTCTATGGATGGTGATTCCAATGCCAGTTACGTTTGCCAAGCCTGCGCTCTGCTGCCTGGGACTGGACCCCACCTGCTCCGTGTTGGTGGGTTCTGTCACGGCTCAGGTCCCACAGCCCTGCCCGTGCTTCTGGCGTGTTGCTGGCATGTGAGTTCATACACAACCGGGGAATCCCTTTCTCCCTTCTGGGATTTCGCCCACACTTGACAGCATCTCGTGGCCCCTTTTCCAAATGTCTCCGGCCAGATAAATGCGATCCTCTCGGAATCTCTCCAGAATTTTGGCAGTTTCAGGTCCAAAGAACAATGGAAAGAGAAAGAGAGAGAGAGAGAGATAACAGGTGTTTCTTTCATTCTTCACAGAAAAGTCCTTTCCCCTGAGTTCACAGAGATGGGTTTTCTCTTGGGATCTTAAGGGGGAGGACCATTACTGTGACAGTGTGGGTTCAAAAGTGGGGCTGGCCTCAGGGCAGGGCCAGAAGAGAAAAATACACACACACAGAGAAAAACAGGGATTGTCCCCAGATAGTCTGGTGCACGAGGCTGACTTTTGCCAATCCTCTGGGAAAAGTTGGGGTGTCTCTTGTCCCTGCTGCACACCTGAAAGATAAGGAGGTCTCTGGTGAGTGCGCCCTTGGGTCAAGGCTGACACATACGGAAAGGGGACACCGGGAAACTCGGCGCAGACATACCGATTGTTCTCCAGGTGGGGAGACTCTGCCCAGCCCGCTTCTCTTGCGTACTGCTGAAGGCCAGGACATCGCATGTGGTATTTTGTTCAGAGTCTCTGGTTACGTCGGGGAGCCCAGACAACGGTGCTTCACAGCCTCTTGGCCTGCACAAGCCCCATTCATTTTCCAGCTCTTCCTCACTTTCCAACACGAAAATCTGTTCTAAGTTCAAGACCTGACATCAGATTTTCTCCGAGGAGTCTTGCTTCCTTTGACAAGAGTTTACACATGCGGATCTGGGTGGCGGGGCCCTCCCTGCTCGCGACGCTTCTGGGACTGAAGTTAGGGACTCACAGGGCACCTCCTGCGTGAAGCACCCCTGCAGGGCCCTCCCTGCCTTCCCCACTCCACACCCCCTTTTCCTGCTCAGACCCCTGCTTCCAGAGATTCCAAAGTATCTATCTGTTCACTGGCTCCCACCTCCAACAGGTGCGGCACGGAGGCCGAACCAGAGGGTCGGCAGAGCCCAGAAAGCAGAGTTCAGGGTCTCCACACTGCTTTTTATCGTACGTGGTTTCAAACTGGAACACACACACCGGGTGCTATGAGCAGTCTCAACTGGCCCGCCTTTCGTCTCATTTCCACTCACCCCAGGGGCAAGGATTTTTGTTTGTCTGGATTTCCCAGCTGGGGTTTCTTTGTACAAAATTGTGTGTGTGTGTGTGTGTGTGTGTGTCCTTGTTTCCACTTCTTTCTCACAGAAAAGGTAACTTACACGTATACCTTGCCCCTTGTCCTTCCCTGAGTGGACGGTGCTGGAAATTCCTCCAGGTCAGCTCACGAAAGGTCATTTGGGATGTGGCTCCCGTCCTGGCACACGTCTGGCCTTGCACGAGGGTGGCTTCTCAGCCACTGTGATAAAGCCCTGCCTAGAGCCCACTCTACCTTCTCCTCCATTGTCTCCCCTCCTCCTGTCCTATCCACCACAGGTAGGAAATTCCAGAACTCTAGGATGACCACCAGCAGCCCTCTGGTTCCCTGGTTGGCCCTCTGGCCCTCCCTCCTCCCCCTCCCCTCCTCCCTTCCCTCTCCTCCCCTCCCTCTCCCTCCCCCTCCCTTCCTCCTCCTCCTCCCCCTCCCTTCTCCCTCCTCCTCTCCCTCTCCCTCCCCCTCCCTTCCCCCTCCTCCTCTCCCTCTCCCTCCCCCCTCCCTTCCCCCTCCTCCTCTCCCTCTCCTTCCTCCTCCCCCTTCCCCCTCCTCATCTCCTTCCCTTCCTCCTCTCCCAATCCGTCCCTGCCTCTTCTCCACCATGGCTGCCTGATACAGATTCTTTCTGTTTACATTTTCTTTTTCTTTTAAATAAAAAAGCATGTTATACAAATCCTACAATCATACATTAACAATCAAAATAAAAATGCCCTGAGCAAGTAACAAAGGTCACAAGGCAGTCCCACCAGGGAGGGAGCGGGCATCAGGATACAGGTGGGGGCACGGCAGGCGGGAGTCGGCAGGACACCGTTCACGCCAACACGCAAACTGAGAGGCTCAGCAAAGGTGAGTAATGTTTAGAAGCCAAGTAAAAAACACCAGTGTGATCCTGACGACACTCAAAATAATACAACTCAGCAGAAATCCCTGGATGGTTTTAACTGAAATTATCACATTCTGTTGAATTGTCCAGATAATTTAAAAGCTCACCTATAATTTGGGCTGAAATAAAAGCCTTTTTAAAAATGGTTATTTAGTTTTAAGAGAGAGAGAGAGACAGAGCATGAGTGGGGGAGGGACAGAGAGAGAAGGAGACACAGAATCTGAAGCAGCTCCAGGCTCTGAGCTGGCAGCACAGAGCCTGAAGTGGGGCTCGAACCCACGACCTGAGCCAAGTAAGGTGATGAACCCCCCAGGCGCCCCGGTAAAAGCTCTTTTAAAGGGCATTCCTTTTACTTGGTTCATTCCCTGTCAGAGGGAGGGGCTTCATGGAACTCCTGGGCCCGGCCATCAGGGACCCTCGAGGACCCTGGTGAGTGTGCCCAACAAGCTCCGAGGGGCAGACATCCCCGAGGCAGAGAGAAGGCATGGGGGGGGTGGGACGGGGAAAGGGTGTCAGTCTTCTTTGTTCGTATCACAACAGCCCCAAGTCCGGTCAATATTCCTTAAGCGTGCGTTTTCAAAGTCCGTAATGGCAGGTAAGCGGTATTGGGGTAGACATGAGCTGGTGAATTAGTCAGACAAACTAAATTTTAACCACTGCCTCTGTTGTCTCGTGGTAAAGTGATGTCCGCTGTTCAAACTAAGGAGGCTACACTGCAAGACCAGGAGGTGCCTTTAACAATCCCAGAGTGAATCACGCTCCCTGATCCTTCACTGCTAAGTGCATTAGGCCTACCACTCTGGGCTCTGGGGCCGGCAGCACCCATGCGCCCTGACACCCAGCCCGGAGCCCGGCCGCCCGGAGCCCTCTCCCCATGCGCTGGCCCCTACCCCAGCCCCTACCCCTGTCCCTGCCCCTGCCCCTGCCCCAGGGGCTGCCCCAGGCTCACCCCCCGGGAGACTCGAGTGCTGGCCCATCACAGACGCCTGCAAATGTTCATCGGTTGAAACAGCAAACACAAGGTCCTCTGAAGCAGAGGAACCCTGTGTTCGGCCAAGAGTGACCACAAGGGTTCGTTTAAACTGTTTTAGTGTTAATGTAGGTAGCTCACCCTGGAGGTTGTCACGCGCTGTAGAGAGGTAGGATGACAGACGGACGGACAGACATCCTCACAACTGCTGCCTGGGCACGTGACTGTCACCATGGCAGGGAGGGCAGAAGTGACGTCGCCGACAGTAGCCTTGAGCAGAGGGCACGGCTGGGGCTGAAGAGAGGGCAGTCCCGCTGGGGCGGGCGAGGGGCCACGTCCTGAGCTCCTGCCGCCTCCATATCATAGATCTGATTAGAGCTGAAGCAAATCACCCCCTTGGGAACGTGTCTGACGATCAGGGTGCGGTTGTTTGGAGCCAGGACACTTGGGAAGCGTGCAGCTGAGGGGCCTGAGGCGTCAGCACGGCGTCCAGGGAATCCCGCCTACGGGCCGGCACATCCAGGCCTGTCTGGTCCCACCATCCACGGGTTCACAGACTGAGTCACATCATCTCACTGCCACCGGGAGCAAACACCACCCGCACACGCTGCACTGTTGGCCGACGCGCCGGTGGTCTGAGTGAGTGAGAAGTCTCCAAGCACAGCCGCACCAGGAGCCCCCAGCAGCCACTGTATCACGTGCCGCATGCTAACCTTGGTGAGCTTTGCCCTGTGAGCGCCTACGTGGAGCATCTGGGGGCGTCCTGTGCGGTCACGTGTGTGCTAGGCGGCGCTGTCCCCGCTGCCCTCGCTATGGGCGTAGATGACAATGACACTCATACCTCCCTATGGTCAGGATGCCTGTGCCCACGACTTACGTCCACGCCCGTCTCTTTAGACACATGACGAGCACGTCGCTGCACAGCCCGTCTAGCAGAGGTTTGTGCACGGCAAAGGCTCAACACCTTTCTGACTAGGGGCAAAATGCATCTCTGTGATCCTACGTCATCTGTACCCATACACCTCGTGGTGGCTGATGAATGTTTCTTGTGCTATAAACAAACCTGGAACTCCTGCGGATGAAAGGAACACAGAATTTGCACTCCGTTGTCACGCCTTTGTGCTGTGGCATCAAACAGGACAGGTGTTCGCGAGCACGTCCCCTGTCCAACACGCTCCTTGCTGCAGCGAACATCCTCGCACACTCAGACGCGCGAACCTTTTGCATAAATGCACACACAAAGCGGGAGTAAACCCTTCCTCTAACAGCGAGCCTGGGGCCACACAGCAAGAGACACCGCTAGATTTGCCTTTGTTTGAAAACAAGAGCCTAGTGGCCGTCGTGACCCCGGAGAAGGGCATTTTCTGGCATTTGGCAAGTGACCAGAGGACTCTGAAAACATGGAGGGATCAAAGGCCCCAGGAAAATAGCAAATGGCACTGTCCCGCTGGTCATTAATCACCAGAGTCGTTGGGCCTGGGGGGCAGGCAGCGCCACCGCCATTGTAAACTATACACACGTAGAGAAGAAAGTAGGGACCCCCTCACACACGGGGAAGTTAGTGTGGAGATGCTCGGTGCTCATCACCATGGTCACACCGGGCCGTTCACGGTGGCTCTCCTGGCGCGGAGGCTGATTGGGCAGGCAGGCGAACACGGTGCTCACCACGTCTTGACGTTCGGCGGGGTTTTCGTGGGTCCTTTCTTTGAAAATAAAATCTGGTGGACCATGCTCACGGCTTCGCAAACGACGACGCACGGAAAAGAGACCGAGGAGTGGGTCCTCAGCACGGCAGCTGCTAAACGTCCCTGCAGAGGGACGCTCTGTCCCGCCGTTGACCGAACAATTCCACCAGGAACCCCAGATGGGCTCTTGATTCTAGAAACGTATAGTTTGTTAATGATTTCCTTTTTCTTTTTTTTTTAGTTTATTTGATTCATTTTGAGAGATAGAGAACACCAGCAAGGGAGGGGCAGAGAGAGAGGGACAGAGAGAATCCCGAGTGGACTCCGCACTGTTCGCACAGACCCCAGTGCAGGACTCAAACTCGCAAACGTGAGATCATGACCCGAACTGAAACCAAGAGTCAGACGCTTAACTGACTGAGCCCCACCCCGGCACCCCATAATTTGTTAATGATGTCATCAACGAACCTGTTCCCGGGATTCTGCTGAGTGCAGGTGCGGCCCGCAGGGCATCTGTGGACAAGCATGGAGGGAACGAAGGGAAGCCTCGTTCAGCCTGGTTCCTTCATCTAAGCCTTCAAACTATGACTGAGATGTGCCAGAGTGATGTGCAGACAGTGGTGACATCTCTGTGACTAATGAAACCAGGACGTGACCCCGTGGGAGCTCAGCTTCGTGCCCCCGGCCAAGGGTGGGGAGACTTGAGGGGTGGTCGCTGTTTGCTTTCTCTCTGATTTCCTCACCCCCAGAAGACCAGGCTTCTAGAAATAATTGTTGTCTCCCTTTCCCCGAGAGTCCCAAGAGCTACTTTTGCAGGAATAATGTCACCCCCCGAAAGGAAAGGGACACGGAGCCTTGGTTTTCAGATGTAAAAACCACGACCGCACGCCCGTTTCCGAGTTTCCAATGCCTGGTGAAAACGGAAGACGGATGTGCACTGCCCGGGACGGTGCTGAGCAGGCAGCGGACTGTTGGACAAAGACACGGCGCATGGGAGACCCCGCGGCCGCCGACCCAGCCTGGCCAGGCCAACCCACGCCGACCGGTCCGCATGCGGATGGCCACGTCCGTGGGGAGGAAGGGGCGCCATCGCAGAGGCACGAGCTACAAACTTCCTGTGCAGTTTTGCAAAGCCACGCGGTGTCTCCCGAACCCCATCGGCTTGTTTTGTTCACTCCTGTTATTTCGCCGTTTCAGTAATGAGTGTTTATCATGTGTTACGCGGTGTCATCCATGACAGACTGGAAATTAGAAAAGGAAGATCAGCGGTCAAGCGGGCCGGGAGGTGGCAGACACAGTCACAGGGAAGCCCCGCACCCCCTCCCCACCTCCACCCCCAGGGACTGGACGACACCAACGATGAGCTGAGACACGCCTTCCTAGGGGATTAATTTTATGGCTCCCTTTTTTGGGAACGATCTCTAGGCATCAGCTTTTCTGTTCTTTTTGTTTGGTAAACTCAGGGCGTCGTGGAAACGAGCACACGCCTGCTCGCGGCCAGTCCCTCCATCCTGAGGCTCCCAGCTGGGAAACCGTCCCAGAGACGACACCAGTTGAGAAGTGATCCCAGACAGGGTCCCTGAGAGGCCACCAGAACACGGGGCCCCGGCCTCTCCGAGCATTGCCGGGGTCAGCGGTGAGCACTGTCCGGTTGACAAAGAGGTTATACCCCAAGTTCCACTGTGCATTAGTGGTTCGGAACTTAGAATTCCATTTTGTGGAAATAGTGTTAGAAAGCGAGCCTATCAGAGCCCACTTAACTCATAATCTAGCTGAGGCTTTAAAGAAATCTTTCTCAAAAAGTATTCCGAATCTCCCTGAAGCCTGGCCACTCCCGGCTGATCTCTGCCTCTGGACTTGCTCTCGCCTAATCAACCTTCAGGCCGCGGTCAGAGAGACCCTGCGACAGCTCTCTGTGACCGCCCACCGCACAGCCCTGGCGGGCCCCCTGGGAGCCCCGCTTCAGCCCGGCTGCGCCACCTCCCTGCCTGGTTGGTGGTTTCACCGGCTGCCCAACAGCCAGAGCACGAGGGGCCTCCCAGGGCGTGGGGCCCCTGTCCCCCACCCCTGCACCAGCAGATTCTGCTTCCCTGTGTCTGATCGCACCTGCCCATCCTTCGGGCTTGGCTAAGAAGAACGTTCCTCAAGTAGATTTTCTTAGCCCGAGGACTCTCCTCCAGGTGAGTCCCTGAATTTCCTCCCTCTCCGCCCTGAATTTCCCCATCGTAGAACCCATCCTGTGGTTCCAGCTGCCACCAGGGGCTGTCCTCTCCCTCTCTCTCTCCTCCCTCTCTCTCTCTCTTTCTCTCTCTGTCCACACATAGTCCCTGGCACATGGCAAACGCTCAGGTGAATAGAATCAAACTGACAGAGACTCAGACAAGCTGATCTTTGCCAGAGCAGAGCCATATATGGTGGGGACATCACACCATGTCACATTAAAGATGTTTAGAAGAGGAGACAGATAACTTAGTGCATCGTAACATCGCTGGGGGTGTCGAGATCCCCCATGTAGGAATGAAGGTTGAATTTTTGTGGCCCAGACGGGCTGAGCTAAGATTCCCAGGTATAAGTTAGGATGTGATTTTACTTGGTCTAGACTAGCACTTTGTCCCCCGACTGTCCAGCAGGGGTGTGGGCCCGGCAGGCCTGTGCTTGGAGGGGCTCGGACAGCGGCCAAGGGTATCCTTGCAGCAAAGTTGTGGAGAGGGGTGCTTGTCTGGGTGGGAGGCTGAGCTCCGTGGCCTGGAGCTCCCTCTGAAATTCTAACGACACCTGGGAATAAGGGAACCCCTTGCCCCTCCTTTGGGGGTTCCTTCTGCGCCGAGGAGGCCCTGGGACCATCCGGCAGCCACACTGGAGCTCTTCCCCAAAGAGGAGACTGAGAGCAGCATCCCGGCCAGCTGGGTGGACCCTCTGATCATTTGTTCCTCGGGATGATGGTGAACTGGCCTCTTGTTTTTCTTGCAAAATTTCTGTATGTTTCCAGTTTTGAGCTGAAAGCGAAAATAAGCCTTTTGCTTTATTGTGGCTACTTCCACTCATTTATATTGTCAAAAGTCATTACTTCTTCCAATTCAAAGAGCTGTTTATCAGTTTGCTAAATAAGGCGTTGACGTGTCGTAAGTGTTAATTCACACCAGAGAGTGATGCTCAGAGACTCACCAACAGGACTGAAAATAAGCGGGTCTTGTTGGCTTGCTGACTCAGTCACCTGCATCATTTCCAAGCGGGAGTTAAAGAAGTCCGCGCTCGCCTCCTGTAGTCTGGCCGCGAGAGCAGCTAAGCCACCCTGGTTCGGGCAGTGCTGTGGCCGTGTGGACGTCTGTCACCCGTGTGGGTCAGGACCAAAGCCTGCTGTGTGAACACGGACACTGGAGTTCATGGAATCTTCCGTTTTGTTGGAACTAGGAACACAGTCCCCACAATAGCCACACAGTTAATTTTGCTTCAAATCCTTTTTCCCTTAATTGAGTTCATTATACAAAGAGACGTCTCGAATGCCTTTTGTTTTGTTTTGTTTTGTTGCAGCAATATTAGTCCAAGACTCAGGCAGCCCATTGTCTCACTTGGAACTGTCAGGAATCAAGTGGTGACGGAGGCTCTCCTTGTCCGGGCATGGTTTTTCCATCACGGAACCGAGACCCGGAGAAGTGAATCCTTTTCCAACCTCAGGCCGCTGTGGCCGTGGATTACCGAACTTGGCAAAAGCCAGCTTCTTCTAAAGGTGGGTGTTCAGGAAACGCAGGCAAACTGTTACCAAGAGTGGACGCAGAAATAGATGTATAAACTCTTAAAGCCGCTTGAATTGCAATCCATCCAACAAGCAAGACTCTTTCACGTCAGGTTGGCCGAAGGCGTGACCTCCAGGAAGGCTCGCGCCGTCCCCCGCACGGGTGGCCAGGTTGCGCGTTGTGCCACTCCGTGTGCGCCCGACAGCGATATGCTGTATACAGACATACGTGCACATAAAGTCCTGTTTGCCAAACTCACAGTAATTTATGTAATTATACACATAATGTATTTTAACCAAATACACAAAGAAGATCTTTATAATGCCACTTAGGGTCTAGATTTAACTTAAACCACTACTTAGTCTATCTCTCTAATAGGATACTAAAAGGGAATTTTATGACAACATTATCAGTAGCATTTTGCTGATAATTAGAATAACAATAATAATACTGAGATATTTTTTCAGTAATAATGGTGTTATTAATGAGATTTTTATGAAAGACAGACTTCTTTGGTATAATTATGAAAATTGATCTTTTGCATTTTACTTATTCACTGAAATCAGATAAGTGGCTTAACTACATGTATTATTTCTAATAAATATTCAAAAGAATGCATTTAAACAAGGCTTCTGATTCCATTCTTGCTCATATTCCTTGCATTTAAATAAAAGTGTAATTGCTCTGCTTTTTAAACTGCTAGTTTGGATTAGCTGTCTAACCTGTACAGTGTAGCTGTTTGCTGTTTGCATTTTTAATAGCTTTATTACCATTTGGTGAAGCCTTAATTTCTGGCTCCCTTGAAGAGTCCTGCCTTTAAGTCAGCACTACAATTTAACCAGCAATAATCTGTCAAGATAAGATAAAGGCCCACACCAGATGAGACGCAGTATTTTGTGGGGCTTTCTGTCATTGTTAAAGGCAAGATCCCAGTGTGTCAAAATGTAGCCTCTGAAAGTTTTCCAAACTTTGAGGCATAATTTTACAGTTCACATTTTTAATCGATGGCTCCAGAATGCATTATCTCGTTCACCGGGGAAAGCAATTAGCATCTGTGCCTTGTTACCTGTGAATATATGGGCTCAAGGACATCGGCAAGAACACGTACTCGCGTGCCTGTGCGTGTGTGTGTGCCCAGCACCGCGGCTGGTCAGAGCAGAAGTCTTTGGTTGTTCAGCAATAAGGTGTGTGTTTTCTAAGAATCTGAGACGGTACAAATGTGAGGACACGCTTTGTTTTTAAAATTATGTCAAACATGTCCAGGTGGAGAGACTACGATAACGACCCCCATGCACCCTTCGTCTGATGTGAGCCGCTGGCAATTCGTAGACCTCGTTCTGCCCATCGAAACCCTCACCTCCCACCCCAGCGAACCCGAATGCCGTATGTTCTAATGTGTGAGTCTTTAGGTGGGGATCTTTAAAAAACAAGGAAACAGGGTGCCTGGGTGGCTCAGTCGGTTAAGCATCCAACTCCGGCTCAGGTCATGATCTCACAGTTCATGAGTTCGAACCCCAAATCTGCTGATAGCACAGAGCTTGCTTCGGGTCTTTTGTCCCCCTCTCTCTCTCTCTGCCCCTCTCTGGCTTCTACCCTCTCTCTCTCAAAAATAAACATTAAAAAAATCATGATTGTGTACACAGTCACAACTAAAAAAAAATCAACAATAATCCCTTAAGGTCATAAGATACCAGTTTAAAATTATTTTTTTTTTACGTTTATTTATTTTTGAGACAGAGAGAGAGCATGAACGGGGGAGGGTCAGAGAGCGAGGGAGACACAGAATCTGAAACAGGCTCCAGGCTCTGAGCTGTCAGCACAGAGCCCGATGCGGGGCTCGAACTCACGGACTGCGAGATCATGACCTGAGCCGAAGTCGGATGCCCAACCGACTGAGCCACCCAGGCGCCCCAAGATACCAGTTTAAATTCTGCAGTGTCTCACTTATGTATGTCACAGATAAATATATTTTCTCAGTATTTTAAGAAGATTCACTTTAGGGCTCCTGGGTGGCTCAGTCGGTTAAGCGTCCGACTCGATTTTGGCTTGGGTCATGATCTTGCGTTTCGTGGGTTCAAGCCCTGTGTCGGGCTCTGTGCTGACAGTGCGGAGCCTGCTTGGGATTCTCTTTCTCTTACTCTCTCTCTGCCCCTGCTTGCCCTATCAGTCTCTCTCAAATTAATAAATAAGCTTAAAAAGAAGACTCCCTTGAGCCAGGATCAAATAAGGCTCCTGCACCGTGACTGGTTGAAACGCTTGCTGAGCCATTCTCGATAGATGCATCTCGCTGCTGCTTCTCCTTCCTTCTGATCTTACAATTGGCTTGTCGAAGGAGACAGTCATGGGTCTGCAGTGGTTCCCATTTGGGGAATCTTCCCAGGTGTCTACACGCTCCTCTGAAGAGCCTGGAAATTCTAATTCCACTGGGGTTTCGACCAGATTCCTGCCCCAAGGGGAGGGCGGTTTCTCTGTCAGGAGGTGGCTGATGCCTGGCTGTGTCCCCCTCCCTGTGATGACAGTGGCCGTTGGTGCTCAAGGGCGAGACACGTGCCCGTGTTAGGGTTGGAACACGGTCCCGTCCTCATCCCGTCCTTCTCCACAAATTAACAAGCTGGAGCCCTTCTATGAAAAGAAAACGTCCCTTGTATTGTATCTGGTTGCCCGGTGTGTGGCTTATACTGGAGAGGTGGGATAAATATTTGATTTCCCGCCTTTGCTTGCTAATTTTCAAAATAATACATTATTCATCTGCATCTTCCAGTGGTACCAACTAAATTTTTTTTTAATTTTTATTAGGAATTTATGGATCTAAACGTATGTGTTGTATTTCGATCCACTTTGATGATCACATCATCCCATCTGTGGTCAGGAGAAGCCTCCTAACTCCTCAGGGTGCGGTGTGACAGAGCGTCCCCGGCTCCCTCGTGTGCGCACGGGCCCAGGTCAGCCGATTCTCCAGGGGACTCTAGTTTCTCCACCGAGAAATGGTGTCTCAAGACCGCACTGCTGGAGCGTGTAATTACACACAAACACACATGTGAGTGTGCATGGCGACCTTGCTGTGTCTGCACCCCCTCTTGTATGTATCACAGAGATCATTACTGAGAAACAGTCACAAGGCGGTTTCCAAATATCATTGCTAAATCGACTACCTAGCAGGTGATCAAAGCACGTGCGCTGGCAGGTGGGAGGAAGTCCCTCTCGTTATGGAAGGGCCAGGGCGGGGGGACGGCCTTGGAGAGAACTGTGACTGTGACCAGGGGCCCTCCGGCAGGAGCCCTTCTGGCCTTTTGGGGACGACAAAGAGCCCTGCATTGTGTGTGTGTGTGTGTGTGTGTGTGTGTGTGTGTGTGTAATGCATCAAGAATCCGCGTGTTATCCTTGCGTGGGTGCCATGCTGATCGTCTCTGTACAGCGTGATTCTACCAGAAGTGCCCCTGAGCACAAGAACCCGCCTCTTAGCTCAGGACCTGGGCGAGTACAGGTCTGTACAATGGGAGCGAGGAAGCCTGGCCCTTGGAGTCACATCAGAGGCTCAAGCAGCCTCCCTAGTGGGACATCACCAACAGCTGAGTCATCGCGATGCTTATGGCGGCTTACCGTCCCTTGTCCTGTGCCCTGTGGGAGGGAACCGAGGGACCACTTTGTCCTCTTACTCCCGCTGGAGACGAGCAGACCGGTTGTCAGTGGTGACGGGGCCACGGACAGAATGTTAAGGACAGACCTCCAGTAATGGAGGCTCTCGGGTTTGTTGGGTCAGGGACCCCTCCTTACAAATCTGTGCTCACGTGTCAGGGCCCTGGCTAGTCCAGCAGAATGGGAGCTCCTCAGGGGACCCAAGGTCACTGGCAGCAGAGGGTGGACAGGGACATCTATGGACCCGGGGTGCCTCCTGAGGGGTGCATTCGCTGGGCAGCCGATGGGGAGCTCCAGGTGGAGGAAGCAGACCAAAGTAGATGATGGAGAAGCTAAGGTGGGACTAGGGCAGGGACAGCCATGTAATCCAAGGTGGCCGAGGACCTTGGTTCAGTGAGCAAAGAAGAGGAGTCAGTGCCCAACCGGCCCCGTCAGAGCCACTGAGCGTGTTGTCATCGTGTATGTGCCCATTCTCACGCTAGCTGCCGGACCGACTGTCAGCTGGTCCAAGGGGGTCAGTGAGGAAAAGTGCCCCCCGGGGTTTTAAGGCCACCCGCAATGTCCCAGCAGCCGTGCTGGACCAGGTTCCTGCAGTCAGCCCCTCCCAGGGTGGCCAGCCGCGTCCCGGGTCAGTGGGCGCGGTGGTCGCAGACACGAGGCCACACGTTCCTCAGGTCCTGGGCTTCGAAGGCTCTCCCACCCAAGCTGTCTCATTTGACGCATACGTGACTTTAAGGAGGTGGCGGTGGCCACAGGGAGGAGCCAGGAGCAGGGAAGCACCACAGTTTCCATTTTACAGGATGAGAAAGACGAAATGCAAAGCAACAGAGTTCAATGCAGGGCACATGCGAGGCACAGGGAAAGTTCTAGAAAAGAAGCATCCAGAATCCCAAGGCTGTCTCAGCCCACCACATCCCAGTGACTCGGGTGCTCCGCAAAGTCAGCCACCGAGTCTCTGTTCCAGCGAGAACACTGTCAGTACGTGTAGGTTACGGGGACTTAGGCCCAGTGTCAGTTCATCCTCAACATCCTTGCTCTCCTCTGGGGCCAGCTGACCTTCGTCATGAATATTAATTAATAAACAGTCCCCGAAAGGATAAAATGACAGCTACAGAGCCTCCTATTACAGAAGCCAACTCTGGAAACGGGGATGGGCTCCAGGGAGCCAGGTTTTACACAACCAGGTGTTTGCAAGACTAGCCATTTGTGAGTGGCTCCTGTTCGTTGTTCTAAATTCTTTCACCGCATAAAAGAGCCCACAGCGTTTCACCACCTCTAAAGAATCATTCTTCAGGTTCCAGCTACGGTGCCGGGGGAGGGGCAGTGACCCCGGAGCCAGGTGCCCAGGGTTCCTTCTGCTTCTGGAAACTTGGGCAAATCGCGGAACCCCTCACGCCCCCCTCTCTGGACAATGGCCCTGAGGGGGGCGCCAGCAGCACCGGGAGCCGCCAGGGCCGGGTGACGCGGTATTTGCAGAACATCTGGACAGAGCCTGGTGAGCGCACGAGAGCGGTTAACTCTCGTCAAGGAGGAGGGACGGCCCACGGCATCTCGACAGTGCACCTTGGGCATCCGACTGGCTTCCCGTGGAACAGAGACGCCCAACAACATCCCCCAAAGACGTCCTTCCTCAAGAACGAAGGAGGCTCCTGACTCTTTATTCTGGGCCCTCAGTTTTCCTTACTTCCTCTCTGCGAAGGTGGAGTTAATGCGATCGCAGGATGGTTCCAGGGCGTGCGAGGGCAGAGCACACCCTTTTGGGACACAGAGAACATCTGCGGCACATGGGGAGGGGAGGGGACGCTTGTGCTAGTATCATGTTCTTATTAGCTTTTGAATCACACGGTGGGGAGAAAAAAGCATTAGCAAATGTGAGCGCTACGCACAGTGCGTCGGCCAGACACCAGCCTGAAGGCAGACCAGGGCTTCTGTGAGGACTTCCTCCCGTGGTGACCACGGGCTCAGGGGAACCAGACCTGGCCGCCTGTAAAACTCAAGACAATGAACTTGACAGCCAGCCAGATTCCTGCTTTCAGCCAGTTTAGGGTTACTATAATCTCATTATTATGCTTGAAAGACAGCGAGTAATGGAATCCGAGAGAGTGTGCTGGCTCTCCCGAGGCACCTTCTCCTCGATGCCAGTTCCCCCGGATTCCCCGGCCCGGCGAGGCCGGTTCAACCACTTCTCCCGCAGAAACACTCCTCTAGTCGGCCCACGAGCTGCTCACCGCACTCAGCGGTTTGATCGGGTCAAGCATTAAATTAACCCCTGGGCCCCGTCCCCCGAGACTAGCTCACTCCTCTCAATCGCTGTCAAACTGGTGACAGGGAAGGTGCTTGTAAGCAAGCTCCCGGGCTCCCTCCCTCGGCGTCCAGCCTCGCCAGGGTGGTTCCGTGTGCTTTTCACCAACACAAAGGCTGGCATCGCGAGGCGTTCTGCCCGCTCTCATCATCTGGAACCAAACACTTGTGGGTATTTCGCATTCTCTGCAAAGACAATAGAGTTAAGTTCAACAAAGGCTGGATGAATTATTAATTGCACTTTATGGAAAAACACATCTATTAGGAATGTGACTCATCAAGCAGAAAGGTTTCCTGAGATGCGTGGTTTGTGTGATCCAGCTTACGGCTCTGTTGTATCGATCTTGCCCAAAAAGGCCGACTCTGAGAAGCAAACGCTATTAGAAGCCACAGGCGGAGAGTCAGGGCTGGGAGAGAATAGCCACAACTTTCTTCACCGTCTGGGTCGTGGGCGACCCCTCCCCCCCAAAACACAGCGTGAACGGAGGTTTGTACAACTTGACACCCACAAACATCTGACCTTTAGACTTTTTTCTTCTTTATATTTTGGAGGAGTCCTTGTGGGTGTTTGTCTGTATTGTAAACTTAATAATAAAAAAAACCCAAAACTGGGAAGTGTGTGGCTTACCAAACTCCACTCCACCAACAACGCTGAGTTCCTGGCAAGCTTGGATTGCATTTTTGCCATAGCTGAGGTTAGGACCGTGTCCAAAAAGAAGCCCTTTAGAATCCTTCCACCGGAAGCACCGCACGGTTGAAAGGAGTGCACCTGGTTACCGGTCTGAGCTCAAGGATGCTGTGAGTGGCTTTGGACTTCACCCAGATTGCTTTCACTATATCCCAAAGCTGAAAGGAGGTTGTGCAAAGGACGCGAGTGACGGAAGGATGCTGGCAGGCAGGCACAGTTCGGTGGTGCCCTCTCTGTGTCCTCCAGACATTTGTCACATTTGGGAGTCTTAGCCACCGAAGGGGAGCGAGGTGCCCTTTAACTCTGGGCAACCCTGAGCCAGAGGCTCATGGCCTTTCAGACACCGTGCCGGGAGGCCTTGTACAGCCCAGTGAGTTCAGAACTCTGCCCTCCATCCAGCGTGTAGACAGGGCAGAGGATTTCCAGTCCATGCTTCACACAGGATAGGGAACCACCCCTGCACCTGCACCAAAGGTCTGGGGGTTCTTCACTTGTGCCCATGCAGGGGGTCCTGGGGGCAGCTGTGACCACGGCCCTCCCAGGGGGGGCACAGTGGTGGGGACAGTGGTACATTAGCATGATGACCAATTATTCTGATGTCTCTAGCTCAGCCTCAAAGACCCACAACAAACCCCCAGTGCTGGCTACCAGTAACCTTGAGGAGACCGCTGTGAAGAGTCTATCACTGGCTCGATGCACGGAATCGTGCTCCCCACCCCCAAGTTCATACGTGGAAGCCCTAACTCCCGAAGTGATGACAGTACTTGGAGACGAGGCCTTGGGGCAGTATTTAGGGTTAGATGAGGTCACGAGGATGGGGCACTCATGATGGAATTCGTGTCCTTGTAAGAAAAGAGCCCGGAGACCTTGCACTTGGTCTTTCTCTCCCCCCACCTCTCTCTCTCTCTCTCTCTCTCTCTCTCTCTCTCCCGCTCCCTTTTTCTCCTTCTCCGCCATGTGAAGCTGTTTTCCAACAAGAAAGTGGGCTCTCACCAGGACCTGAGTGGACCAGAACCTTGATCCTGGACTTCCCCGCCTCTGGGACCGTGATAAACAAACTCCCATTGTTTAAGCCACCCGGTGTATGGTGTTCTGTTACGGCAACTCTTAGCTGGTCCAAGGGGGGTCGAATTTATGTTTCTATATAGAGGACGTGGTCGTGTTTACACACTGACACGGAAAGAGAAAAACGCATGTTCTGTTTTAGAACAATTTAACTATTTTTTTGTATAGACCCGTTTCCACAGGAGACAGAAAGTCATACAAGTTGATATTGTAGCATATTTTCTGCAGCGGAATATTAACATGAAGTATGAGAAGTGGGTGAGTTTATGCCAAAACGAGGTTATTAATAAGAACAATGTTCCACAGCTGCGTGGCGCTTTTCATCCTGGAAGAGGTTTACAAAACCAAACCTGCAGGAAACAAATATTCATAACTACCACCTGCACTTCGGAGATGAAGAAGAAATAGGCGACGGAGGTATTAATAATAAGAAGAAGCTTTTGCAAGGTCATGCCGCAAGATAATGCAAAAGCCGGAGATAAAACTCTCAAGAGGCCGCCTCCCTGCTGCCGAGGCCGCCTTGTCTACCCCACCTTCTGAGAAACAGCTCCATGGCGCTTGGAGAACAAAAGTTCAGTCCTTCAGCTCCAGCATTTTGCTCGAGGTGCTTCTGGTACCATTTCCACATGCTGTCCTCTCCTTCGGTCGATGGTCACATCCACTGTCCCTAAGAACCAACTGAGGCAGGGTGGAGAGTCCTGTCCAAGCCCCCGGGGCACCGATTCTCCTCCACGGCACCCTCCCGTGGAGGAGGCGTTAGCAGCCCTGTTTACAGAGCCCGCTGGCCACGTGGTCAGCAGTCGAATGGATCCACCCAGTATTATTTCGTGCTGAGGATTATCTTTGTGATCAAGGTGACCAGCTAACAGCAAATTTTAAAGCACAAGAAATAGATTCCGCTGTGTCACTTGAGTGGTAAGTCTGGCAGCGAAAGCTACCCCACAGTAGCTGAGAATGCAGCCTTCTTTGGAAAGAAGGTCAAGGCGGCCGTAACTGATTAAGATGACGTCACACCGGAGTAGGGTCGGGGCCCTGATCCAACGCGGCTGCTGTCGAGTTGGAGGCGTGGTACCCACAGGCCAAGGAAGGCCGAGTCGAGCCAGGGACCCACGCCTCGCACCAGGCGCTGGAGGAGTCAGGAAGGACCCTCCGCTGGAGCTTTTGGAGGGAGCACAGGCCCCTGACGTCGTGGCCTCGGACACTGGCCTCTGGAACAGCAGAACAGTAAACTGTGCTGTAAGCCACCTAGTT
Organism: Felis catus; assembly: GCF_018350175.1. Taxonomy (NCBI): domain Eukaryota; kingdom Metazoa; phylum Chordata; class Mammalia; order Carnivora; family Felidae; genus Felis; species Felis catus. The sequence continues at coordinate 81,410,689 of NC_058368.1, forward strand.
TGGTGCTCTGTGATAGTAGCCAGGGGAGATGGATGGATACACTGGGGTTCAGTGATTCAAGCTCTCAAGTTTAGGATTAATATGGGCTAGCCTCATGCACCGACAGATGTGATGTTCCCCAGAACCTAGTGCTGCAGATGGGCTGGGTGTGTGTTGCAGTGAAGACTGAAAACCGGAAAGCTGCCTTTCCCCCCGGCCTCAGATCCCTGGTGTCTCAGGGCTGGTGGGCCCGGGGCTGCTGGTGCCGAGCCGGCACGAAGAAGATGTCTCCCCTCCGGTGAGGTTTGCTCGCCTCGGAAGCAGAGTCAGTCCGAGCTGACGTCACAAACCTGACAAGCTCTGTCCCGGAGCGTCGGCCCTCCTTCGCTTCATACTCCCCGGGTCATGTAGACAAGGAGCGTGTCAGAGCTGGACGAGAACGCAGGGCTTCATGTCTTCAGCGACCCCTGAAGTGCGGGACCGAATGGCACCTCTAACACCTGCCCCACCTCCTCCCGACTCATTTGAATGTGGTATTGGATATCTTGTTGATTATGTCTTGATTATGAAAGCCATATCAACTTAGCAAACTATCCAGGTGCTTCACAATGGTGGCGAGCAGAGTGTGGGAGTGGCCACAGGCTCTCCCCGGAGAGACCTGTCAGAGTGAAATGCTCTGGGTCACTGCTCATTTGTCTGCAGTTGTACGTTGTACCTTAAGTGCTCAGGTCAACAGGAGGGGAATGGAATCCATAAGAGGGCAGGCATTTGGGGAACTGTTAAGTCCCTCGCTTTCCTGTCCCACACACACAATATGTAGACTTCCAAAGGACGGGGAACCTGGGGGTGTTGCAGCCAAATGTGGGCTCCCAGGCAGAGCGTTTACCCCAAGTTTCCATCTCTTTCATGTGCTGGGTTAGCACAATGAAGAGAAACACAAACCCCTTCTTTAATCCTTGCCTGGCCTGACTCCACAAGCGAGGTCCATGCCCCCACTGCTCGGTGCTCCATCCTGCTTCTTGGGCATGAGAAGTCCCAAGTGCCCAGGCTCCAAGAGCTCCTTCTGGAGCCAATACTCAAGAAAGACCCCCAAATCGAGAAGCCACTCACCCTCCCCCCAGGGTGGTCCTCCCAACTGTAACATTCCACAATGGGCTGGTTACTCTACAGAGTCAAACTCAGTGATGCATATATTGATTCCACAGACATTTATTAAGGGCTCAACAGGTGCCGAGTCTGTGTGCTAGGAGCACACACGGAGGCAGACAGAGACCCCTCCTTCTTGAATCCTGGACATCAGGCAGAGAAGAGAGATACTGAGCAGAAGCCTGGGGCCTGGGACAAAGGAGCAATGGGGGCTGTCACGAACTGAATGTCTGCATCCCCCCAAAATTCACATGTTGAAGCCCTAGACCCCAGTGTGATGGTACTGGGGGTGGGGCCAGGGAGTAGATTGAGACAAATTCAGGAGCTTGAGGCCGCCATGATGGAAACAGTGTCCTTACAAGAAGAGGAAGAGACCAGAGAACCTCCCACAGCCCCTCATGCACCAAGAAAGACCCTGTGTCTACAGGGAGCATAGGAGGGAGTATCTACAAGCCGGGAAGAAAGACCTCACCAAGACCCCAGTGCGCCAGTTTGTGAGATTTGGCAATATTTGGAGATGAAGAAATCTTCTGGGCTCATTATCACTTATGCACAATCAAGTGTCAGTGTCACGAAGGGAATCTAGGACCTCCTGTAGGATTCCAATCTTCAGCTTTCGTCGAGAAATGAGTGAGGGAGAATGATCAGATGATACATGCACCTTTGATGGTTTCCCAGGGAACAGACTTCAGTGTCTTACACGTTTTCACTTTTAGTCTTATGCCCCTCATTTTAACCAACAGAATGCAAAAGCACTGTCAGAAACCTCAAGAAGAGCTTGAGCCCTTGAGAGACGCTGTCAATCCTTGTCTGTGATTCTGGGCGATAGCCACAGCCTGTTTCAAATATCATGTCTCGAGACCAGTGGCTGCTACTGTCATGGAAAATACAACATGGCAGCTGGCCGAGGTGTCTCACTCTAAACAGGGGCTCTTGGTGTCCAGACATGCACCGAGCTCCCTGGCTTCTACGTTCTCACACAGATGTGGGTTTGTTCAAATGCTGTCAATGCACTGGGTACATGACTTAGGACTTGAGAAAGCTCAGGAGTCCGTCCGCCTTTTAAAGTCTCAATGGTGCCATTAGAAACTCTTCTCCTGGAGGTGCCTGCGGGACTCAGTTGGTTAAGCATCCAAATTTGGCTCAGGTCATGATGTCATAGTTCGTGAGTTTGAGCCCCGCATCAGGCTTACTGCTGTCAGCCTGTCAGCACAGAGCCCGCTTCAGGTCCTCTGTCCCCCTCTTTCTGCCCCTCCCCCACTTGTGCTCTCCCCCCAAATAAATAAATATTAAAACAAAAAAAGAAAACTCTTCTCCTTCGATAGAGAAAGCACGGACTTGCGGTCCCTGGGAAAGACCCCACAAAGATCCCTAGAGCCTTACTGCTCAGAGCTGTTGTTCTGTGCATCAATATCACAGCTCTGGTGATTAGAAAGAGAAGTTAGCAATTACTTTTGGTAGATAAGTGGATGCTTCTTAAAAGAAAATTCAGTCCACAAAAATTCAAACTTTCAATGTCTGAAGGCATGCCAAAACTCACCCCAAGCCTTCCTAGGTAAAAAACCTAATTAATTGGCTCACCTAAAGTGAACATTTCAGGGGAAGGACTGCTTTCAGGCATGAATATTTTACGACTCAAACAGCATCGTTAGGGGTTGGATTATTTTTGCTCTGACTTCTGCTATGTTGTTTTTAGTCTTAATCCCCACGTGCTAACAAGATGGAGTCCCTAGCTCAGTCTCCGACATCCTTGCGTGTTTCAGCTCCGATGGCAAGCGAGTTCTCTTTTCCAAAAGTCACACTCGAAGTCCCCCTGCATCGCTTGGCTGTGGCAGAGCCAGGTGCCCATTATGGAATGAGCTTTTGTTGGGTGGGGGGGACTGCATCGCTCTTCCTGGTGGGGTCCGGGCCCAGAGGCGGGAATGGGGTCCTGCACTGGGGCCACATGGACTGAGAACGGGTGATTTCACTGCCAAAGGTCTGGTTACTGGAGGAGGGCTACGGAGGGTGCAGACAAAAAGAGAGCTTCACTACACTTTCCAAGCAGACAAATTATGGGGTTACGATTCACGATTCACACTACAGAGGAGCCTTCACTTAACAAAAGGGTACTTTACAGAAGGATTCACTGAAGGTTTCCTTTAAACAGTTGTCTCCAACAGCAGCTAATCCCTTGTTTAGTGATCATTAATGCTTCAGTAGAAAAGCTGAGGGAAGAAAACCTTACAGCTAAAATGTAAGAGCCACTGTCAATTGAGAATCAATCAAGAAAGAAATAAAACAAATTTGAAATGGTAGGTTAGTCAACTGGAAAATGGGATTTGATTTACATAAAACTCACAAACACATCTATGCAGGAAACAGGGTCATGTCTATTGAGGAAAAATTGCATGGATTTAGGAATATGGTTAGTGATGATCCTGATTCTCCAAAGGAAGCAAAATCATTCTGTAAGTTCTAGGTGCCCATAAGGCAGGCCATTAGAGGGTTTCCTGCATAGCACACCCCAGTCCTTAGCCTTGAGCAAATCAGCCAAATAAGTGAGCACTTACAGAATGAGCACTTACAGTGCCTCGTTGTTTGGGGCACCTAGTCACAGTAGAGACTGTCAGGGGTAACTGAGAAGCCCAAGATAGTTCTTGGGGTTGGTTCTCGTATTGACTGTTATGATCTAAATTAAGAAGGCAAGTAAGATTTGCGTTTCTGAAAGTTCTAATTATTCATTGGCCATTGAATGCATACGAAAGCTCTGATTAACATTTACAAATCACATAGGTCAATGCTTATTTGTTTTGTGACGTTTTAGTTCCCTAAAATCATTATCATGTTTGTTATTTTATTGCTACTGCTGTTGTTTATATTTAGTTGCTACGTTCTTTGACAATTCCGGTTAATGGCTCATCTTCATAAACTGTGATCTTTATTATTACATACTGCCTGCTTTTTTCTGGTTTAGAGCCATTAGTCCTAAATTCTTCATTATGTGTCATCAATATTGCCACTTCTTTCTGTTTACATGTGTTTATATTATTTGCATGTTCCTCATTTTCAAATTTCCTTACCACTTTGTCAGAAGGATGTTTTAGAAACGACATATAGCTGGGTTTTTAAAAAAAGAAAAAAAGCACACAGTCTAACAACCTCTGATTTTAAGAGAGCAATTTATCTCATTCGCATTTAGTGTAAAACAGATCATCCTATTCTTTTGTCTTAGGTCGTGATCGTTATTGGTTAAACCTTAGTCTGCTTTCTTTTTCCTTTTCTTCATTTTGGATGGTTTGATTTAGTTGACATTCATTCCCACTTTTCTTTCTTTGACATTTCTGCATTTTCTATTCAGCTAGTGACTATGCATCCAGTCCTCATTCTTCTAACTCATACATGCTTTTCAACTGTTGGATGAAAACCAGAACCAAAGTCTTTGATTCCTTCACTTTTCCCTTTACACAAGGCAGACGAGATAAAACAGTTGTAATCTGATCTGTTCTCTCCTTATAACTCGTCATTTTTGCTAAGATACGTTAGCATTTTAGTGCAAGAATATTATTAAGTTTTCCCTTGTAGCATGCCTTTTCTCTCGTAAAACAATAATCTACCCTTTATTACATGTTTTCAGTCTTTTTATTATTTATTATTGGAGCTGATTCTGAAGGGTACAGAGTTCATTCCTGTACTTCTTTACCTCCTCTTATTTACCTCCTCTTATTTACCTCCTCTTTTCTTGAAGTTGGAAATAAGTGGAAGGTTGACACTCAAGTTTGTGTTGAAAATCCATTCTCTTGAGTCTTTCCAAAGCACCCGTTCACATTATACGATTATTGTCATCATGACTTTGTGAATTAGTCCCCCTTTTACTAGTGAGAAAATTGAAGACAGTCATGTCTTAGTGCTATATGCCCCCACCGCACTTTCCTAATGCTCTCCTGCCCTAAGACACCGAAAGGAGTTTCTTGTTCGCCAAAAGTAGTCTCTGGGAGCATTTGCGTATCAAGGATAAATGCCAAGGTCTCAACAAAAGCTTTTTTTTTAATGTTTGTATTTATTTTTGAGACAGAGAGAGACAGAGCATGAATGGGGGAGGGTCAGAGACAGAGGGAGACACAGAATCTGAGACAAGCTCCAGTCTCTGAGCCGTCAGCACAGAGCCTGATGCGGGGCTCGAACGCACGGACCGCGAGATCATAACCTGAGCTGCAGTCAGATGCTTAACCGACTGAGCCACCCAGGCACCCCCAACAAAAGTTTTTTAAGTAAAAGAGGCCACTGCCCCAATAGGATCGTTGAAATGCAGAAGTTGATTTTAGTGAAACTTATATGAAAGAAACAGAATATTAATTTCTTCAAAATCACTTATCTCCTTGTATCACGGTTTTTATTGTCTCTTTAGAGCAGAGATGTTTTACCTGGATTTTGTGTATCTTTACATTGGTAACTGTCAGAGAGTGGATAGGGGAGGATGGGGAGGAAGGGGTGGGGAGGAGGTTGGGGGGGGTGGGTGAAGAGGTCTGTTGGGGTTCCTTTCTAGGTCTTTCATCATGCCCTGTGATTTCATCCATCTGTCTGTCCGTTCACTCTGTAGACATTTCTGGCTCCGGCTAGGAGCTGAGATTCTGGGATGCATGAACCCCCTTTCCACACTGAGCAGCTCCAGTCTGACAGGGAAGACAGACAAGAAAACCGAAAATCACAATACGATGCAGTGTGTGCTATTTCCAAAGGGGCCGCTGTCTGTAGGCCTAGTCACCCACCACGGGCTCACCTCCCTGCAGCTTTCCCGGGATGCAGACACGACCCCTTCCCCCGACATCAGTGTCAGCGAGGCCTGAGCTCAGCCCCGCAGTCCTGCCCGGGGGCCCAGCCGTAGCCCATGCCTCGTGAGCTCTGTCCAGGCCTGTTTTGCACACCATCCTCAAAGAAAGTTTCGTGAACAGAGTATGCAAATTCGGGTCAAAAACTGATGGAGGAGAAGTAGGTTAGGCTTGAACCACACCGTCATCCGGGGAGGTGCTGGTCACGTGCCCCACATCCTCATTTTGTGGGTCTCCAGTGAAAAGCCGCACTTCCCTCACAGTCCAGGGACGACGTCCAGCCTTGCAAGAACACGCCCAACAACGGATAGCGTGTGCTTCCTGACACCCCTGTGTCCTCTGACTCGTTCGTCCATCTTGCTGACACTTCCCCAGCAAAACACTGGAGGCCCACTGGGGAGTGTTCACCGAGCGCCTACTGGGTGCTCAGTGCTGCGTCCACACGCAGCGACGTTTCCGGGTGGCCTGCTGTTCTTTTCCAGGAACAGTGCCCGACACGTACGTTGTCCCAGCTCACGAGAATAAGCACCAGGTTCCATCTACTCAGCCCTTGTAAGAGACAAGTCTGCCTGGTGTCTCCTCCGCTTGCAGTCTCCGGGCAGTCAGAGGCTGGTCACGATTTGCCAGCCCGCTCTAGGATTGCTCCCTACTCGTTTCTATTTTTAAAACTTCACGTATTGGATTCCCCGAGATCCAGGTAATCAAAGGGAACGTTTCAAAACTCAGTAAAGACAACTTCCTAAGAAATGAGAGCTGACGCTTTCCGTGGCTCTGAAAAAGCAAAGTGGTTCCTTCCCGTCGTAACTTTGTCTCTGCACAAAACAGTCTCGCTATTTTTGAAACATCCAACTTGGAGGTGACTTGGCTTTGTGAGATACGCAAGCGTCGTCCCCTTGTGACTTCAAGGCTGGAAATTCGATAGTTCACTGCGGGGCCATCACCAGAACCCACGTCACCTGCTCGCGGGACGCCTTCTTCCTGCCACGCTGCTTCAGTATTAATTCCTGCAGCGGAAATGGTGAGAGGTCGGTGACTTCTCACCTTCACAAAAGGAGTTTCCATGGTAACAAAAACATGCTGGGTGATTCGCAGTTAAAAACAAAGCAAAACAAAACTAGTCCGAAGTCCGGGTCGTGTTGGAACTCGGGCCACGAAGATTCACTCTGCGACCACGAACGTGGGAGTCCGCGTGGTGAACGTGGGGTGCGGGGCGGTGGGACCTGGGTGCCTGCGCTTCTGCCTCCTGACAACACTTGAAATTAAAATTTTAGTTAAATGCCTTCATCTTCCCACTACATGGCAGGTGACTTCCAAAGCGAGTAGGAAGGAAGAGTAATTTGCTGAGGGGAGATGGGGAAACAAAGGTGTAGCGGACTCGCGGACCCCGAGAACACCCGGGTCTGCTAGGGAAATGCGCTGAAATCGGAAACCCCCATCCCTTGGGGGTGTAGCTTTTGTCTCTGCTGTTTAATTACACGGGGAGGGCCAAGTGAGGTACACAATTTACAGATTCCTGTTTCTCCCCGAGGAAGGAGAAAGTGATCTATTTGCAGGAGTTCTATATTTTTTTCAGGCACTTTACGGAGACACCCCCACCCCCTTGGTTGCTGACTGTAAAATAAGAAAACTATTACCCAGCTGGGGTAACAATAGGCTCCCACAGTGCCTTTCTGCTCAGCCGGCAGCTGCAGCGAAAGTGGGAACACAGCAGCAGGCTAACATTCTTTCCTTGCAGACTGTTTCTATGGGCAAGGAGCCCTCCCACTGATCCGATGTATTTTCTATGCAAAACTGCACAAGAAGTGACATTTTAAAAGTTTTGACCTTTGTTTTTTTTTTTTTTGCATGAACCGAGGCATACATTTTTTAAACCTTCTGACAGGGTGTCTGTTAGAAACAGCAATAGCCATTACTGTAATAATAAAATGTTTTCAAAATTTGAAAATTCTATATTAAATATAATGCACAGATAACCTTTGTCTGGAAAATGATAGTGATGTGGGCCTTGGAACCACTTCTTTATTGTTCCAGGAAAACAGATTATGACAGATTTCAGGCATATTTAGGAAACAGTTTCACTGGACGCAATGTTTTCATTTGCTAATTTAAGACTTTCATGGTTTTTTTTTCACCCAAAAAGGATTCGGAAGAGTTTTGCACTCATTCATATGCCAAGGTATTTCCACTTAATATTAATAGTCATGGTATTTGTTCAGGAAACTATTCTTTGCATAACAAAAATATTTAAAAAATCAGTTTTGTATCTCAATACATTTAGAATTTTTTTTTCCTTTGAGAGAAGTTTAATTCTTATTTGAATCTAAAAGTTCTCTCTATTAAGAAAAAAAAGAGGAACACAAAATAGCCGAGAGACCAAATGTCAAAGAGAACTTTCTTTAAAAGACCTTCCAATTAGTAAGGGACATGAATGGGGGGGAAGGCTCAGCTACAAAGATATAAAGAAAGAAAATTAGGGCAAATGAGATGTTGAATTATTTGCAACAAAAGGTGGGCGAACTAAAGATGGTTGAGGAAATACCACATTCTCCAGTTAAAGGATTATGTTGCTTTCGAGTCTCAGCCCAGCCCTGCAAGTGACTACAGTGGCCGAGCAGGGGTCCGCCAGCCTGGGCGCTCCGGACTCTCTTGCCTAATCTGTCCTTCAACAGCTGCCGATGTGAACTTTTATGTTTAAGGCTAGAAGATTTTCAGGGGTAAGTGGAGTGAGCTTTGCTAAGATGTTTGGAAATAAGTGTGCCAGCCCCTCCCTGGGATGGGGAGGGGTTCGCAATTCCAGATAGCAGGGCGAGTTCTGGTCGCAGACCAGCCTCCAAGAAACCGCCCTGAGTTTGGATTCTGTGTCCCCCCCATCTCTTCCTTCTTGCTCTGGGCTGACCTCTTAACTCCTGTCTCTCCTCCTGGACGATGGAGACAACAGCAATCATTATCACCACCAGACAGTCGGTCCCTGGCTAACTAATGAGTCACTGCAAATTGCTAATTTGATTCCTACCGTGAACTTTCAGACAAGTGCTTTCCCTAAATCACGAAGTTGTAAAACTCCTGCAGATAACGAGAGTGGGATTTCATTCAGAAATTTCAGATGGCTTCAGTAGCACAAACTACCTGTCAACTCCGACTCACTCACGGAAAAGACATCCGTCAAGCTGGGGTGCTAGGAGCTTATTAAAATTTTGCGTCATATATGAGAAAAAAAATCTTTTTATGCTGTTATAAAGGGAAGCATTTGGAATTACACTGACATTTTCTTAACCCGTTGGTACTATTTAGAAATTCCAATAATGGAGTCCTAGAGCTGGGAACGCTGAATTCACCTAATTCAAACCTGAAGAAACTGGAGATCAGAGAGGTTAAGTGACTTACCCAAGGTCACAGAGCTAGGAGCAGAAGTACACCTAGAAGCAGGGCCCCCTTTTCCAGAGCCCGTGCTGGGAGTCCCCCCTCCCCTCTCCCACTCTTCTTTTTCTTCGCCTCTCCCTTCCCCCACCTCATTGTTTTGCGAAAACTTAAGCACAGCAGCTGCTTTAAGGCTGAGCTGCACCAAAGGCCCTCCCTTTACACGCACTGCGTGTGCTCTCGCCGGCTTGGCCCCATTGGTCTTGGTGGCGTCCCTCGAGGTACGTCTTCCTTCTCAGAGGGCACCTGCAGACAATACCTGTTAGGAAAGATCTCCTGCAAGGCAGGGCGAGAGACCTTGCAAAGGTGGCCTTGAGAGATTTGGGCCCAGCCTTTTGAGGATGTGGGAGGTAGCAGCAGGGCACATAGCTGGACCCCACGAGCCCAGTCCTGGGGGGCAGTGGGACTCCTGGCTCCACCAAACGCAGGGACGTGATCGCTGCCCGATGGGGCTGGGGCCCCACGGGTTTGGCCGGCCGAGGTCTGGGCTCACCCACACCCCGGCAGCGGTGGGTGGCCTGAATTACTCACTGCAGGCTGTAGTGAGCGGCCCGAAGTTTTGGTTCAATCGGGGAGGACAGAACCAAGCGGCGGAAATACAGACAGCCCGGGAAAGACATTTCAGTCCAAACAGGATGCAAACCCCGCACAGCGTGCTGCCCGAGACCATTTCTCTGCACGCTAGCAGGGCTGACTAGCTGGCAGAGTAACGGAAATGTGGCTGATGAGCAGTTAGGGGGCCGAGGGGATCCCACGTGGAGATTCTGGGAGGGGGAGGCCTTTGTAGCCACACGGGACGGGCCGATGTAGCGGAACTCACCTTGTACCAGGGAGGAAGTGCCCGCCGTTAAACCTGTCTATTGACAGAAAGTGTGTGGTTTTGACTGGCCAAGAAAAAGGAGATGCTAAATATTTTATTAAGGAACTATTTAGAAAATTACACCTGACCGGTGAGTGATATGTGTTTTTCCTAAGCCCTAGTTTTATTACCTGTAAAATGGGTATAATGGTGTTTTCATCCCAGATTGGGAAGATCTCACATAAGGCCTAAGCAGTACTTAGCACGCTATACCGAACGATAGTTTTTATTATCAAAAACGTCCACAAACAAAAAGCCAGGGAGTAAAATAGATGCTTAAGACAAGACACGGACTCCCCGTGGAGAAGTGAACACAAAGATTCTCACAGTGGACCGGTTTTCGGAAGAAGAATGACCATCCGCCATTGGCCACAGCCCCCACCGGGCCCAAGAGCTGTATTTATGGAACATGCTTAGGTACGACCATTTTCCGAAACTTTCCCGGGGAAAAACCAGCACAGCAGATTTCAGGGCCAAGGCACAGAACGGTATCAAAAGTCTAGGGCCTTTTATGCTCCAGTAAGACGCGTCCATAATTGCTCATCTTGGTCTGTCAGTAATTTCCCCCTTCCTTCCTCAAGCGAGTGAGCTAAGTAGCACTTTTGCATGACACAAAGAGCCAGCATGCTTGTGAACGGAGGAGGGTGGTTACAATAATTAGTCATGTGATCCAAGATGGGGAAACTTCATGCCCACTGTAGCCAACAGTTTGGTTTGAGGATGATCATCGTTCGAACAGAGTGTGAAAATCTGCAAATGTATACGTTGCCCTTTAATTAGATTTCGTGTGTCCCTAGTTCACTTGGCAGAGAAAGGGCCGGGAGGATGACGTACATAGATGTGAATGTGGCTACAAAGTCTGGTGAGCATGCACACGGCACACTGGGTGGAAGTGAGCGAGGAACGCCTCTGCCTTCCCTCCGGGTGCATCTCTGGCCCGGGTCTCCGTCCCCTTCTTTCCATCTTTCCCTAAATAGGGCTGTTGGTGGAAGTCAAACTTGGATTTTGTTCACGGAGACAGATCCTTCTCTACGGCATCTCCCCAGGGATGGTGAAGAGGAAGCCACAAAACCAAGGGCTCACACTCTGCCGAGACCTGGCCTGTCTTCCCACCAGCCCTGTGAGGGCAGCACGGCTGGTGCCCAGGTATCAGTGCAGAGCCCCAGGCCTCCTCAAACATGGAGGTGTGGGTCTGATAGCTGCCATGTGTCTTTCTAGCCACGTCGGGGTCCTGGCCTCACATTGTCCAGACCGGCACAACGCTGCTTGACTACTGAGTTTTCAACTGTATTCATCATAACCACACATGACATAAGATACCTAAAAAATCCAGGGTGCCTGGCTGGCTCAGTTGGAAGAGCATGTGACTCTTGATCGCAAAGTGATGAGTTTGAGCCCCATGCTGGGTGTGAATGTGACTGAAAAAATAATAATAAACAAAACTTTAAATGGCTATAAAAAAAATCCACCCAAAGATAACTGTCCTTTTCGGAACCCCTCCGATCTAGAAAACACAAAAGTACGTCCTACTCCATAACTAACACGTGGCAAGTTCATTTAAAGTTCATCGAGGAAAAAAAAAATCTCTTTTAGTTGCCAGGTGAAATGAGAACTGTTTGTATAATTATTTGAAATTAGTCCTCTAAGAAGATCCGTTGACTAAAAGAACGTGTATTGAGTGTCTCTAAATCTCAGGCTTTCTCTGGTGTTAATATATGTCATTTTTTTCTTTCTGCTCCCCCATATAAATAAGAATATTAGAATTCCCACGCCCATTATTAGAACCCATCTGAAAACGGCTCTTCATTTTCACGTGTTAGAGAACTCGACTCTCTCAGTAAACAGCAAAGGGTCAGCAGTGCATCTGCTCATTTATATGACCCTTATTCTATCCTCAGGGATTTACTTACTTTAATAAATTAGCGACTCAATGAACAAATACATGTGAGCAACAGATGAGAGAGACTATGCTGGTGCCCGGAGCATAGCAGTAAATGAAACAAAGTTCCGATGGGATTCGTTGTTATTACCTGTTCATACGTTTCTCTTGTTTCTCAGTGAGCACTAGTGGCCTGAGTGGAAGTTCATTCTTGCTTTCCTTCCTCTCCTCATATCATATTTACAGGGAAGGTTGTCCCAGCAAACTACTTTAAGTCCATTATCCCAAGTGTATCAGGTATCAACTAAGAGTGGGTGCTACCTTGAACACTATTTACCCAGGATACTTACCTAATGGACTACATTGCACTGTTTTGGTTTACTAAACGCTCAGTGTTTGGTTAGGCCCAGACTCAGAAAGCCCGCCCGCCCCAAGAAACTTCCCTGCTCTGAGCTGTGCCGGTGTGGCTCCTGGGGGAGCCCGACAACTGGGTGCCCGTGAAGTGCCCACCTCGAGCGTCTTGCCCATCACACTGCTGGAAGTGAGGAGGCCACCAGGGTGGTGTCAGCCCCGTTGCGAGAGGCCCGCTGGGAGAATAGCCCGGATGAAGGGAAGCCACAGGTGAGGCGGGGAGGCAGGGGCACCCCGAGAAAGACAGGGCCTGTGCAGGGGGGTTTCCAGGCACCGCCCAGCCTCCAGACAGGCCCCCGGCGGTGGGGCTGCTGCCACTCCTCGTGTGCTCCCCACGGGACACCCCCAGCCCCTGACCTGAAATAGTGTGGGTGACTCTCTGGGGATCACCATCGCAAGCCCATCGACCTCAGGAAGCGTGTACGTTTCCTCATCTTTATCTTCATTTCATACATTTCACGGTGACATCCTTCCACTCTCTCTGCCGTTCTGCGCAGTGGCCTTGTGCCTGTGAGTGTGGAAGGGGGTGGGGCCCAGGCAGGTGCAGGACAGACCGGCACGGACTCAGCACCAGGCACCGGACGGGAGCACCCCAACCTCTGGACGGGAGCACCCCAACCTCGAGTGTTCGGCACTTGTCATTTCCCAGCAGGTAAATAAGAATGAAGGAAAGGGCCTGGGTGTAAACCTGGATGTTCTGATGACTTTCAAGCATAAAGGAAAAGTATCCAGAGAAACCTGACTTACCACGCAGTGTAGACAACAGCAAAAGGCCATCAAGCCTCTTCCAGAGCTGAGTCGCTGGGCTCTCTCTGGCTGTGTGTGTCCGCGCCACAGACGTCAGCCTCGGAAGCGTGATGCTGTGCTGCTGAGGACAGGTTAAGGTTCAGGAATGAGCAGAGGGACACGGGAGGCAGTGCCAGGAGGGACAGAGACACAGATGAACTCCTTGCTCCTCTGGGCTGTGCACCAAAACCACGGGAGCAATGGTGGCTCTCGGGCCATAAACCGCAATCCAAGGGAACCAGTACTTACGGGGCCTCCGGCACGTGGGAGGCATTATCTCCACTTGTGGGAAGAGATGTGTCACAGGCGCTGCTTTCCTTCTGGAAGGTTCTACTCCAGAGATGCAGACCATGGGCAGTCAGTTCCGACTCTGGCAGGGGAGATCCAGGAAGGCTTCCTGCAGGAGAAGCATCTGAGCTGAGCCTTGGTGGGGGTGGGGGGGGGTTGGGGGACGCTAGGAATGTGACAGGCAGAGCCAGCAGGGGGTGCCATTTCTGCAGGTGGAAGGAACAGAGTGAGCATAGCCGTGTGGCCGCGTGGACATCAGCTGGTGGGAACAGAGGCTGGGGCAGGGGCTGGGACACCAGCAACCAGGTGAGGCCAGAGGGCCCTCTGGAGTCCCAGCTGTGTTCTGGAAAAAGGTTCTTGTCCGGAGTGCCCATGGGGAGCCAGCAGGTTCCATGGGAAGGCGGTAGGTGGGCAGCCTGGGCTTCTGGGCGGCCCCTCAACGGTGGTGTAAGCCAGTGATAGGGGCTCGGGCGGAGGGAGGAAAAGAGGATTCGTGAAAGATCCAGGGTCCACACAAGGAGCTCAGTTTTGTAGAAAAAATTGGGTGAATGAGAATTTTATTTTTACCCAAATACAATGAAAATATTTACTTTCTCATTGCATTTGCTCAGCCAGAAACGGTTTGAATTCGTTCCCTGGGGCCGCCGTCACCAAGCACCGCAGACGACGGGCGGCTTCACCGACAGAAGTCGACGGTCTTCCCCGTCAGGAGGCTGGAGGTCTGAGATCTGGGTGTGGCAGCACGGGCTCCTTCTGAGGCCGAGGCAGGGCCTGCTCTGTGCTCCCCGCACCGCCCGGTTCCGGGTGGCCGGCCTTGGTGTTCCCTGGCTTGTGATGCATCATCCCGTCTCCGCCTTCACCTTTACCTGGTGCTTTCCCCGGGTGTGTGTGTGTGAGTTCAAATTCACTTTTTCATAAGGACACCAGCCTCACTGGATTAGCGACCCACCCCATTCCAGTATGACCCCACCTTAACTAGTTATACGTGCAGCAACCTCATTTCCAAATAAGGTCACATCTGAGGTTCTGGGGTGAGCACTTCCACATATCTTTTGGGGGGGACACAGCTCAACTAGAACACTTTTTTTAGGGGGGCTAAAAATGTATACATTTGAAAGCAAGACAAAGTTTCCAGTTTCAGTTCCATTCAACGATGACCTCAGAGTGGATACATTTTGCCAATCGTACTCCAAATATCAACCAGAGAAAGCCAAGTCTGCAGTTTTTTTGTTTGGGCCCATTGAAAGGCCCAATGAAGAAATGTTTATTTCCTCAGCCAGCCTGAATCGGCCAATGTTTCAGACTTTACTGGACATCTGGGGTTAAAGTTGCAGGTTGGATGGCTTCCCGGACGGATGGACAATAGAGGGACCACACAGGCCGCGCTCAGCCTCCTCACCCCAACTGCCAAAGAAGCCGCTCACCCAGCAACGCAACCCAGGGGCGAGGGAAACGGGCAAAAGGCGGCACAGAGCCCCAAAAGCGCGCTGCGAGTCTGTAATTTGGGCTAATGAAAAGCTCCAGATACAGCTGATTTAGTTACATAAGAATGCGCAGAGCGGCCTGAAGGTTTCCCGCTTGGCTTTATTTTCGGTGCCTCTCCGTGGGGTTCGTTCAAGGTCATTGGTGGCGGAGGGATTTTAGCCTGAGTAGATGGTGGTGAACAGTGTGTCCTTGTGTGGACGCGCGAGGCTGACCGCGGGGGTGGCTGTGGGGGGAAGACAGCCGCCAAGAATGCCAGCGCCCTCGACTCAAAGAGGCCCCGCTCGCAGTCAGCCAGTGGTGTGGGTCCAGCGCGTCTCTGTCACATTAGGATCAGACACCAAGTGGAGGGTGGCTACAGCAAGCCCTTTGGGAAGCGTACCACCACCCCCCCCCCGAAATCACGGTGAAGTGAGATGCAAAGCAAGCAATTAACCAAGAAAAAATACCCAAGGAGCTACCGGGAAGATCGTTAAAACCCAGAAAAACAAGCAGGATAATTATACAAAATGCATCCAGCAGCTCGGAGGAAGGGAGGGGCAGAGAGCGAAGGTACCAGCTGGATCTCACCCTCCTATCCAGGCAATCGGATGTTTCTTTAAGATGGAAATGCACTTCGGGCGACGGGGGAGGGGTGTCCAATATTGTTGGGGTTTTACCAGAGTGTGGAGAGCTTCCTTACTGGAGACAAGACAGACAGAGCTGCAGATCTGGGACCAGAGGAGGGGCGTCTTGACCGCGGTCTCTGTGCTTCACGTGGTCCAGAGGAGGGGAGCACAACCCCCGAGTCTTGGAGCAAAGGTCTGTTGGCCCTTTGTACCTGTTGTACCTTTGTACCTGTTGGCAGGTACAGACCCTGCCAATACGCGGCTCGCCCTACCCTCCAGGGTCGCGCGGGCTGGTAGGAGCGGCAAACGGGTGCCCAAATAACACGTTAAAATGCTTAAGGCAGGAGGAGGTGACGGTCCTGGGGGTGAAGATGTGACGAGCACCGATGGAAGGGACTCTGGGAAAACGGTGCACAGGTCCTCCCCCTTCCGGTGGCCAGACGCCCCTCTGCTGTCTGCGGGCCCAGCAAGGTGGACACAAGACCATTGGCCAACGGTCCAAATACCCACTGGTGACTTGGGAAGTGCGAAGCATGGCCAAAGATATTAACAAGGTCCCCGAGGCAGAAGGGAGACAGAAATTTCCAGGAATTCTTTGCAATGTGGACATCTGAACACGGTGAGGTGGCCCTGCTCGTGCAATTCTCGACACGTCTGGGCTGTGGATTTTCCAGTGTGGCATTCCGTGAGGTGACGCTGAAGCCCCTCGCTTGGCCGCACTGCCACGTGCTCCGGAGCCCCTACGAAGAAGACTCTGGCCGCCGTCCCACAGGGAGCGTGGGTGAGCAGGGCCCCTGCGCTGGCCGACATGCCCCGTGCCTCTGGCGACCCAGTGACACGCTCGTCGTGGGGGAGGGACAGGTTTGGACATGAGGCAGGTTGGCCGGCCGCACAGAAGCTGACTTTACCATCTCAGGCACATGACCCAACGAGGGGACTGTTGCCTTTTCTGGAAGCTAAACGCTATTTGGGAGGTCTGGCTCCGATGGGAGGGTGCGGGAAGTCCCGGGGCACCGCCCTGCTTCCGTTTTGCTCAAGGGCGCATCTGTCAACGACTTACAGCAGACCCAGAACAGAACAGATCACCAGGTCTGATCTCCTGAAAAGGACGTCCCTCGCACTCGGTGGGTGTGGAAGATACCAGCACGCAGGGACTGCACCCTCAAGCTCTCGGCTGCCGGCCCTCGGCGATCGGTTGTGCATGAGGACACGTCACAATGAGTCACACCCTAGAGGCCACTGTACCGGACGATAGGAGGTTGTGCCTTCACAGAGCTGAGGTCCCAATTTTTTCCCAATTTGCATCTTTCATTGGCTTGTGGCACAGGTTGGATTATGTCCTCCCAGATGATATGTTGCAGCCCTAACTTCCAGTGCCCCTGGATGTGACCTCATGGGAAATGGAGTCATGGCAGGTGTGATCAAGTGAAGATCCAGTCTGACTGGTGTCCCTGTGGGAAGACAGACACAAGGACAAGACGGCTGCTTGAAGACAGGTGCTGCGGGAGCAGTGTGACCACAAGCCACAGGTCAGCAGGCGTGACCCCACCGTGCTCGCTTCCTCGGCCTTGTTCATGAGGACTCAAGGCCTCCAGGACGTGGGGATGGACGAAAGGAAGGGAAAGGGAAAGCGAGGACAGAGCAGTTAACACAGACACCGCCCTCACAGCGTCCAGGACAGCCGGTGCCCCCGCGGTATATCGGCCGTCTCCTGAGCTCCCCTAGAAGCCCGTGGGCTCAGCTCATTCTGTTCACACCCGCGTGCGACCCTGCCTTACGTGGCACCACGACGGTCGTGCTGGGCAGCTCTCCTCTCACTTTTTGTGTCACCACTAGCTAAATGCTGGCTGGGACCCGCTGCGTCCCAACACTACGCTGGGTCCGCGGTGTCCAGCACCCGAGGAGAAAGAAGTCCATTTCAGCTGTTCACTTGCTAAATCCTCTGCGGAGAGAAAGGCTCTATATTGAGAATTTTTAGAATGGGCTGGAGTTAACACCAGCAACGAATTGAACGCCAGACCGATCCACTCTGTAAGTAAATCCTTCCCATAAGTCCTTTTAATTTTTATTGGGTCATAAATAACTTCTGGGCCAGTGGCCACGGGGAAGCTGCCCCGAGAGAGAAAGCCCCGCGAGCAGCCACGTGAGGCACTTGTCCTGGCTTTGGCCTTCGGCTGCGTCCGTCTCCCCCACGACCCGCCTCAGGGACTTTGCACGTGCATTTGAGACCGGGCCACAGGATGAGAGGGACAGACGTAGGAGGCTGCGGAAGGTGGTGGGAGGGGACGGTGCGAGGAAGGTGTCTGTCCACGTAGCAGGATGACAGCCACTGCTGCTCCCTGTCTCGCAGCCCTTCCTGGAACCGACTCGCACTCCGTCCGTCCTCCCTCGCCGGGGAGGACGCTCCAGAGAGAGCAGGAGAGGCTGACAACGGAAGTAAGCGGGAAGCGAGATGACTGCCCGGGTGGAGGTTGGCCCACGGAGCTGACACCAGGATTGTGGAGCGGGGGCCTGGCAAAGTGACGGTGGCCCGGGGGCAGTGAGACTGCCCATCGCGGGCCCAGAAGGTTGTGCCGGCCGTCCCCCAGTCTCAGTGTCTCCCAGGGTGGGCCGGCCACGACTCTCAACACGGCGTCCAGATCTAGTTGCTGAATATCCAGATTAACAGCGTCATGGTGAGGTGGTTGGCTTGGGAATCTTGTCCACCGCGTTCAAGGGTGGGTTAGCTCCAAGCGACCAGGGTCCTCGGCTGACGCGATGTGTGTGGGTCACACTGCAAAACACAAAAGCAACATCTCGGCAGTGTTAGAGTAGTACTGCTATTCAAAGCACTTCACGTATGTGAAGCCGTTTGTCTCAACAGGCCCACCAGGCAGCGTGTTTAAGACGTCCACTTTACAAGTGAGAAAACTGAGACACAGAGAAGCGAAGACAGTTGCCTGAGATCACGCAGCATGAGAGGCGGAAGCCACATAGGGCGGCAATCACTGTATCATCCCTGGAGGGAAGATACTACTTTATTCTCTTGATTTGATGTTTACCCCCCGCCCCCAACTAAGGAGAGGCTGCAGGCTAAGGGGTTAGAGTGTGATCGTTAGGGGCATCTAGAACTTTCTTCTCATAGCCGCCTTGGCCAGGGCCAGGTACCCAATGCTTGCAGGGGGTGGTGGCACCGTCCTCACCCCAGTCACAGCCAGAAAGCTGTCAGTCTGAGACCTCGGTCTGAGTTCTCAGGCTGAGACCTTCTGACATTTTTTTAAGACTTTCAGTCATCTCTACGTCCAACGTGGGGCTCAAACTTCAAACCCCAAGATCAAGCCAACTGAGCCACCAACCACCCCCCCCCCAACATTTTAAATGGTATAGTCACTCATGTGACTATTTGACGGACACGTGTCTCCCTAACTGGACTGTGGGCGTCATGTGGCCAAGTTCCAGGTGTGCTTTTGCTCACAACTGTACCCCGACCCCACCTGAATCAATGCCTAGTGTAAGGCAGGTCCTCGAATAATTGCTTGGGCACAAATTGACCATCCCGGTTGGCAGAGAAACTACAAAGGGTGTTCAGGGGGTGGGGTGAGTGACGGGGCCTTTTTGCAGGTTGATGAGGGCTCGTTTGCTTACTTAAAAATTTTTTCAGTTGTGTTAAAGCTATAAATGGACATGATTTTATTTTTTAATTTTTTTTAATGTTTATTCATTTTTGAAAGAGAGACAGAGTGTGAGCAGGAGAGGGACAGAGAGAGGGAGACACAGAATCCAAAGCAGGCTCCAGGCTCTGAGCTGTCAGCACAGAGCCCAACGCGGGGCTCGATCCCGTGGACCATGAGATCATGACCTGAGCCGAAGTCGGACACCCAGCCGACTGAGCCCCCCGCCCCCAGCGCCCCTGGACACGATTTTAAAGTAGGGGGGACCCACACTGCTTCTGTAGCCCTCTGCCCCCACCCCTCGGAGAACCTTTTGGAGACTCTGCCACGTTTCTAAATAGCCTCGCGATGCTGCCACCTTGGTCTGCCTGCTTCACAGTCCCTCTTCTGGAGCCAGTTGGTCCAGTGAGCTCCTGAGAGCGGCCGGCCACGTGCCCCTGACTCCTGGTGGCTCCATGCATGGCGGGGTACAGCAGTGTGGTCGATGCAGAAAGGAACCAAGACCTCAGCAGACGGGGGCGTGAGACACAGGGACCTCTCGGATGGTGCGCTCTGGTCCCCCCGACCCCCTCCGCTCCTGCCCTCCCCAGGGCCTCCCCTGCCTCCTGCTGGGTTAGCCTCGTACCTTTATGGTCTCTTTGGAGTGGGATGGAACGCTCGCCCGGCAGAAATAACCACAAGTGATAGGACAGACGAAGGAGAGCTGGGGCCACAGCACTGATTCAGGCAGAAACGAGCTGTGCTCCCCTTCCGATCACAGGGAGGCGGACGGCCTCCCAGCACCTCACCACCTGCGTCTTGCCACCTTTTGTCCAGCAGAATGAAAGAAATATTTATTTTTCCAAAGTGGCCAGTAATTATGTTTTCTGCTCTGTTTCTTCCTTTGCGGTGTCGAGGGTACTTTTAAAGAGCACCTACAGTCTCTTCCAGGTGATGCTAAGCGCATCAGGGAGAGCGAAGCTGAGGAGGGGAGGGAGGGGAGGGAGGGGAGGAAAGTCAGTGAGAGAAGAGCTCAGACCAGCAGGCAGGTGTCCCTCCCTCCAGGGTCCACGCACTGTAGGTCTGGGATCCACCCTGACAGGACTTTGTCCGACTGTTTCCAAGGCAGGGCTGACGTCCTCCAGCTGGGAGGACCGCTCGGCACTGGAAGAGGAGCCCGGAGAGCCCGTTGTCCGACAAGACTCTTGTCCACGGGGAGTGAACGACCCCGCGTGTCACCATGCCTGGCCAGGGGCTCCTCCCTTGAGACACAGCGGTTTCAGCCCGAAGTCTGACTTCTAAGTGGCCGGTGGTTTGGCAGCTGAGTACAGACGAGGCCAGCATCTGTCCCCCCTCACACTGGCTCTGAGCCAGCCTTTTGGTGCCCCGTACACCGTGCCCATCCTGGATCTGGCTCTGGGGGTGGGGGACTCCCCACGATGGCCGCCCCCCTGTTCTCACAGACAGCTGGCAGTCATGTTAGCATTATTCCGGAGCCGTTCGTCATCCGCGGCGTGGTTCCCAGCTCTTTTCCTACTTCTGTTCGACTGTCCCCAGAGGAGCAGGGGCTGAACAGCTTAACTCTTTGTGCGCCTGACTGTGGCTTACCAGTCTCACTGGGAACTCTGCGTTTCACGGGCGGCGTCCAAACCCGCGCAGGTCGGCGCACCAGAGGTACGCTGCCTGTCAGGTCCCAAGTCTAGGAAAATCCAATGGAAAATATCAACTTCAGGAAGGCCAAGGGCAGATTAGAGAGGACTGACCTCTGGAGTTGAATGGGCCAGGTGTTCTCGCCAGCTGGCGGGGAACCAGGCAGGAGCCATAGGGGTGACAGGTGGACAAACAGCAAAGGAGCCTCTCTGGCGGCAAGGGAGGATGAGGCATGTTCGCTGCGAGGAGGCACGCTCACGTAAGAGGGGAGCACCCTCCCGTAGAAGGGAGCACCGCCATGTAGGAAGGGAGCAGCGCCATGTGGGAGGGGAGCATCATCACATAAGAGGGGAGCACCGCAATGTAGGAGGGAAACACCACCATGTAGGAGGGGAGCACTATCACATAAGAGGGGAGCACCCTCACATAGCAGGGAGTACCCTCATGTAGGAGGGGAGCACATTCACATAGAAGGGAGCACCCTCACATAAGAGGGGAGCACTCTCATGTAGAAGGGAGCATCGCCATGTAGGAGGGGAGCACACTCACGTAGGAGGGAAGCATCATCACATAAGAGAGGAACATCGTCACATAGAAGGGAGAGCACTCTCACATAGAAAGGGAGCATAGTCATTTAGAAGGGGAGCATACTCACATAGAAGGGGACCACTGTTACATAGAAGGAGAGCACCCTCACGTAAAAGGAAATATCATCATGTAGAAGGGAGAGCACTGTCATGTAGAAAAGGAGCAATGTCACCTAGAAGGGGAGCATTGTCGTGAGGAAGGGGAGCACTGTCACTTAGAAGGGAGCAGGCCTCCACCCCAGGCGTGCAGTCACTCATGGTCGCCAGAGAGCCAGGCTCAGCAGGAATGGACATGACAGGGGCCTGGCTCATGACCCCACCCAGTCCAGGGCCTCAAGGTCAGCTTCTCCCTCTCTAGTGACTTGATGAGTTGGTGACTTCTGTCAGAGCAAGAAGGGACAAATCCCGGAGAAGCACTGGAAGGACAGGTCTTCCCACATCTTCCTCAGTGGGAGTGACTTACCTCCATCAATTCTGCACCCCCATCTTGGTGGAGACCACAACCAACACCACATCTGAGAGAAGTTGGGAAGTCGTCTAAGACAGTGGCTTTCAAACATTTTTGATGCCCTTCCTTTGAGCAAAGGCTGTAGGAAATCCAATGTCTGAAGCACACAGAAGGGGCAGTTCCGGTTACAGGGGAATGTGGGCTGGACATGGGTCCCCTTGCTCCCTGGCCACAGGACTCTGGGTACCCAGTGGGAGCACAGACCCGTGAGCTCATGCCCCCTTAATGTTAACCTAAAGATGCTATGTCCAAATGAAAAATAGCTCATAATACATTACACACTGACCAGAAGGGCTAAAATTAAAATTTTTTGATTAAAAAAACCCCTGATTATACCAAGTGTTGGCAGGGAATACCAGGTACACCTTGGTAAACCCAGGGTATACCAAGGGTTGGATTAGACCAAGGGATATGGAGAAACTGAAACTCTTTTTGGCCCCACTGGTGGGATGTAAAATGTACAACCACCCTGGAAACACAGTTGGGTAGTTTCTTAAAAGGTCACGCATACACCTAACAGATGACCCAGCCATCGCCCTCCTGGGAATTGCCCAAGATAAATAAAAGCATTTATGTCTTCATGCAAAGATTTGTACACAAATGTTCACAGCAGTCTATTTGCAACAGTCAAAAAGTGAAAACAGCCCAGGGGTGCCTGGGTGGCTCAGTCCATTGAACATCCGACTCTTGATTTTGACTCAGGTCATGGTCCCAGGGTCGTGAGATCGAGCCCCACATCAGACTCCATGCTGAGCGTGGAACCTGTTTGGAATTCTCCCTTTCTCTGCCCCCCACTCGTTCTCTCTCTCTCTAAGAAAAAATAAAAACTTAAAAAAAAACCCTGAAAACAGCCAAATGTCCCTCAACAGGTGGACGCATAAGCAAACCGTGGTATATTCATGCACTGGATACTTTCCAGCAACAAAAAGGAACAAACTAGGGACACGATGATGTGCAAGAATCTCATAGCGGCAGTTCTGTCTGCTGAAAAAAACCTTAAAGAAAAGAGGAGGTACTCTGTGGTTCCAGTTGTACAGAGTCGGAGTCAGAGGCAGGTCTGTGATTGCTGGGAGGGAGTGGGGGGCACGGGAAGGGAAGGATCACAGGTGAGCACAGAGACCCATCACAGGAAACGCCTTACATGTCTGCACGATGTAACCGAGGATGCCTCCAAAGCCGCTTACAGAGAGAGCACCGCTATGGGCGAGGTGACCAGACTGGGGGAAGCTTGTAGCAGGTGGGGAGGAAAGGAGGAAAATGGGTGAAATGATGTGAGGGTAGGGGTGTGTGTGTGTGTGTGTGTGTGTGTGTGTGTGTGTGCATGGTGTGTGCAAGTATATGTGAGTATGAACATGTACAGGGGCGTGCGGTGTGTGTGTGTGCACCCGTGAGAATACATGTGTGCACGCATGTGTGCATGTGTGTGTGTGTGTGTGTGTGTGGTGTGTGAACATGTACAGGTGTGTGTGAGGTGTGCACATGTGTGCACGTATCTATGTGGGGAAGTGTGGCATACGTGCGAACGTGTGTGTGTGTGTGTGTGCGTGTGTGCATATTCCTGGAGGAAAGTACTGACTTACGTTGACTCTTCACAACCCATTCAAGTCCAAGGCTGCTTTGCCATGGAGCGGTATAAATAAAACACAATACTTTAAAATGAACAAAATAAAATGAAACCATGTTACATGACTCGGTGTATGGCGCTCATCACCACAGATCTCCCCCTCCTCCAGAGACACTCTCTCCACGGCCTCCAGGGTGTGCGCCCCCTGCCTTGAACCCTTCACCCTCATGGTGGCCCCTTTGGGGTCTGTCGTCAGGCCTCTGGCAAGGACACCGGTCAGGTCAGATCAGGGTCACCCCGGCGACCTCACGTCACCCCATTACATGGAGGGTGAATCCCTACATCCAATGCAGCTACACCGCGGCAGGGACTGGGGGTCAGGGCTTCAACTTAGGAATTCTGGGGACCCAATTCAGCCTGTAACATGACCCCACGGACCCCAGTGCCATGCCTGGTGTATACCGTGTGTTCAATCAGGGCTTCCTCTATTTGGAGACGCCTCTAGAAGATGGTTACTGGTTACACGATCTCTCCCTTTCTAGCAGGTCCACGTAAGCTCGAGGCTGGATGATGAGCCCCCTCAGATGGTCTGTTCACCTGGCTGGGCAGTGACCACACATGTTTGCAGGTGTTCACCCGCTGGGCAGTGACCACACGTCCTTGCAGACGGGATGAAGACTCAGCCGCTAAAGAAAGAGGAAGAGCAGACCAAGTGACAACGTAGGACATGTTGATGTTAGTGTCAGATGCCCCCTCACCCCCTTCGCTGGTGGAATTGGCCTTTCCGGCCACTTTTTTTCTTCACTCTGGTGGCTCCTAACCATCAGGGCTGCCCGGCCAGCAGAAGCGGAGTCACAGAAATCCCATCTCTGACGTGGAACAGGTAGCACTGGGTGAAGCGAGACTTATGTGACCCGTGTGCTTCTGTGTCTGGGACTTGATTCAGCCCAGACAGAAATGGAGCTCAGCGCCACTCTGACTACACTCAGGATGCGGGGGTGGCCCACGTCCCAGGATCCCAGTGACAGCCTTGTTGTTACAGAAGTTAACTTCTCTTCCCTCCCATGTGCCATGACACTGGGCTCACTGCTCTTGCCCTGGGTCTCACCAGAGAGATGAAACGTTAAATTAAACATGGTCGATTTGGGTTGTCAGGGCCCCATGTGGGCAGTGGTTGCGAATGGCCCACCAAGTAGGAAGCAGAGCTTGCTGGTGGCTGGGAAGGAACAGGTAACAATAATGGGTGACAGTAACAATAGCAATGCCACTCACCATGTAAAAACACTGTTCTAAACACATCATGTAGGTTAACTTAGTTACTTCTCAAAATACTCTTATGAGATCACCTCCAATCTTCAATGATTAACCAGTGCCATGACAGCACAACTCAAGTGGTGAGTGAGAGAACCAGGATTTGAATCTGGGTGTCGTAGCTCCAAAATCATGCTGTAAAACCCCACACTAAAAACCCTTGTCTGGGGGTACCTGGGTGGCTCCGACGGTCAGGCAGCCGACTCTTGGTTTCAGCTCAGGTCATGATCTCACAGTTTTGTGAGTTTGACCCCTGCATTGAGCTCTGCACTGACAGTGAGGAGCCTGCTTGGGATTCTCTCTCCCCTCTCTCTCTCTCTCTGTCCCTACCCCACTCATGCTCTCTCTCTTGCAAAATAAGTAAACTTAAAAAATTTTTTAAACCCTGGTCTGCCTGCAACTCCTGACTGTCACATGCTTCTCCTCCAAACATCAGAAATAGCCAATGTGGCATGATGACAGATGGCAGCATAAAGGACAAAGACCACCGTGCTCCAGGGCAAATGGAGGAAATAGTCGTGGAAGGATGTTCCCAGCACTGGCCGTCATGCGATAGCCAGATAACCAAGGTCTTGGGTCAGAGCACCCAGGCCTGGCCCTGATCTCTATGTGGCCTTAGACATGTCACTTAATGTCGAAAGCTTAATTTTCCTTGTCAGTGACCATGACAGGTTGCATTTTCCAACAATGGCCACGCCAACATCTTCAGCCCATTCCACATGTTCTTCCAGTGTGACTGTGCCCTCCCCCAGTGAGTGGTGGGCCTGCCTTCCCTTTCCTCAGGGCCTCTTACTGCCCCAACCAGTGGGGTTCTGTGCCACGGGCTTCCAATCCAGGTCACAGAATGTACGTTCTTTGGCCTGGTGCTGGCCTCACTCTTGTCCCCCTCTGCCCCTCTCCTGTCCCCTCTCAATGCTCACCATGGGAACCCAGCTACCATGTTGAAAGGAAGCCCAGGCCACATAAGGAGGCCCCGTACAAATGCTCCAGCAGTCACCTCAGCTAGTCTTAGCTGACAGCCTTCATCACCCACCAGCCCTGAGAGCAGATAAGCCTCATGTTTTCCAGCAGAGACCCCATCCCCACCATACTCTCCCAACTCCTGACCCACAGAAATGGTATCAACAGATATATAACACAGTGAAATAAGAGTAAACTTTTCTATTACAGGTATTTTTTTGTTGTTGTAGGTATTTGCGAAGATTAACTGAGCTTATGCGAAAGCAGTCTGCAAACCATTGTAGGCTGTACAAATGTGGCGTATTGTCATGGCATTAGCAGCTGTGAGGGAGGTGTGGGACTTCTAAGCCCTGAGGTCAAATTGTAATATTTCTTTCTAAATACCCTGATACTTTTCATAGAAATTCGAAAACAGGAGAGTTACAGGGTCTGTGATCTTATCAAATACTGTTTTTTCTATCAAATGTCTGTGACCTTGGCACACTAGACCTGGAACTTGGGAATGGCTCCTGTCTACTGAGCATGATGTACCCAATGCTGTGGGCCTGGGCCAAGACTTTCCTTTTCTGCAAACTAGTAGCTCCCACCATTCCTAAATTGGCCAGGTACCTGGGATTGGGATCTCTGGCTGAAAAGGGCCCCAGAAGTTGTTGGGGTAATTTTTCTCCCCTTAAAACCAGGAACAGGGTCAACTCCGTGCATGGGTACTGGGGACCCAAGATGATACATGGTCTTTGGGCATGACAAACACCATGATGTGCGGGTTAAATTAATACCACCATTTAGGGTAATATATTTGACCCTGAAATCTCATTTTCTCTCCATTCTATTATTTTATATAAACAAAATGATGGATTCTGACATGGAACTCTTTTTACATGAAAACATTTCAAAAGCTTGACATGAACACATCTGACCTTGTATGGAAATCTGGAGAAAGCAGAAAGAATCCACTATGTGAGTTGCAAGCCTAGTATCTGTTTCTTTCAGGGTCCCACTAGGGAAAGAGAACCATATATAGAATCAGTGGTGGGGGGTGGAGAAAAAGCGAGATTTACTGCAAGGAATTGACGTGTACAGTTGGGCAGGCTGGCTTCAAATCCTGACCTGTAGGACAGGCCATCAGGTACTCAGGCAGGAGCTGACAGTGCATGGGAAATTCTTTTCCCTCCGGGAAACCTCGGTTCTGGTCTTAAAGTCTTCCAACTGATTGTATCTGCCTCTTCCCCACCCCCACGGATTATCCAAGATAATCTCCTTTACCTAAGTGCAACTGATTGTAGGTATCAATTACATCTACAAAACACCTTCACAGCAATACTGAGATCAGTGTTTAATTGAATAACTGGGTACTATGGCCTCTTCAAGTTGGCATACAAAACTGACCATCACAGTCCACCCCTTGTCCACTCAGCATCCATTCACATCTCCTAAAGCCAGGCTGCATCTCCACATAAGGACAATAACAAAGCCATGCTCCTGCCTAACATGGTGGCACCACGCCGTGCTCCATTCACACATGCAAACTCTTTTCCTGGAAGAGGACGGAAAGTCTCTAGGTGATGTTCACTCTTCTCCTTGAGATCCTGTACTTAAATAAGGGAGAAATGTTCTTGAAAAATTGTCGTCACCATTTCTACAACTGGTTGCACGGCTGTAGCTGGTATTTAGAACTACCTTCTTCCGCCACCCACCTGTATTCTCTTTGCCTTCAGATGGCATCTGGCTGTTGATAGTTCTTTACCTGGGGGGGGGGGGGGCAAATCTTCATTCCTGAAGGGTCTGAGCCATTATTAGCCCTGTCTGCATTGGGTTGTTGTATTTTTCACTGACTTTAATCATAGGGCACGGTGATATTAGAGACGTGCTAAGGGGTCCCAGACATACTTTCCTTTACTTCCATTGTGAATGGTGGTCCATGTCCCCGTGGTAACAAGAAGCAATCACACTAGCCAGCACAATAACCCCCTTCTTTGTCTGTTCATTCAGAGGCATCGGAGTCCAAAGTGGCCGGGTGGGAGTGTTAACCTCCAGCTCAATGGAATCATTGTTTTGTCTCCTGGTGGAAGCTTTCCTCCCCGTGCAACTAAAACTTTCATGAGAGCAAAACGTAAAGTTCTTGTCCAGGAGGGAAATATTTTGCTAGAGGGTCATGAGGGGTGATGGTGAATAATGTCACTGCCATTTCCACCTCTTGATTCCTGGACCTGTGAATCCTGGCTGTGGGAGAAACAGAACCACACACTGGACACTGATTCGGAGCATGTGCAGCCTCCTGGAGAGCCTTGACCCAGCACCACGAGGTATCACCACCTAGCTGGTGCTGTAACTGAGTCTTTAGGAGGCCATGTCACTGCTCCATCAAAGGCTTCAAGGGAACACAGTGTGCACACAGTGAGATCGGTGAATATTCTGGGAGAGCCGGCCCACTGCTGTACCTCTTTTGCTGTGAAGTGAGTTTCTTGATGAGTGTCAGTGCCCAGATACTTGTGGTAGATACGACGCTCTGTGAGTCCACAGGTAGCAGTTTTAGCAAAAGCACTGCAAGCAGACAAGACAAATCCACATCCAAAGTATGCGTCCATTCCAGTGAGAGCAAAGTGCTTCCCCTTCCACGACGGAAGTGGTCTAATGTGACCAACCTGCCGCCAGCTAGCGGGCTGGTCACCCCAGGGAGGGGTGCTGCGCTGGAGACCCAGTGCTGGTCTCTGCTACCTACCAAGTTTGGGTTACAAGCATTACTGGTGAGGCTGAGTGAGGATAGAAATCTCTAATGCAATTCAACCTTGGTTTCATGATTCCTTCCGAGTGAGAGCCGCTCAGTGGAGAGGAAGCTGCCTCAGACGGCACACCCACCCAGAAGCCACGTCCTCCCGTCTCCCCTGCCACCACAGCCCCCTGTCTTCTTCAAGTAAGGCTGCAAATGGGATGTCAGGGAAGGCAGGTGCCTGCCCCAATCCCAGGGGACAAGCCATGACTGGTCTGAAACAGCTAAGGGACTTCGATTCCACTCTGCCAGGGACGGTCTCGGATGCACCTGCGGCCCAGCTCTTGCCATGAGGTGTAAGGGAAAGTCCATTGAAGGGTGTTCTGGAAACATTTTCCTTCTAGACGAGAAGATACATCTTCACAAGGAAAGAGTCCCCTTCCCCATCGCCCCCCACCTTCCTGCTTGAGATGCAACCGCTGAGCTGAGGCAGCTGCCTGGTGACCATTAGTCAACAAAGGTAAGGAAAAAAGGACACGTTCAAGAATATGTTTGCAGGAATATCCATCATAGTTATTTATAAAAGCAAAAATTAGGGAAAAAGTGAAAATTAAAAAACAAGGATTAGAAATATACAAATATATCCATACAATAGAATATTATAAAACCATAGACATATTTATTATCAAGAGAATATGTTTATGATACTTTGTGAGGGGACAAAAGCAGGTTACAAAGAGTTTGTAGAAGCCAATTTTTTGTGAATATGTAAATACGTTTGTGTGTGTAAAAAAGAAAATAATTGGAAGTTTATAGACCAGTATGTCAACACTGATCATCTTTGGGATGAGGGAATTGTGGGTAACTCTTTTGCTAATTTTTCTTCAATAAATTTATATAATATATGAACCAAATATTGTAAATACAGACTTTTGGGGGGGCAGGGGGAGGGTCAATTAACAGAAAGTGACAGGATGGAAATAGAGAAAAGGTTGAGTTTTTATAACATTATTGAGCCACGTGCCTCCCCTGAGCAGCCCCGCTACAGGTATTTTTTATGTGAACTAATTAAATATCCTTGCTGCTTCTAGCACACTTGGATCCTCTGTTGTTTGCAGCTGATCGTCTGCTGGTATGTCTTTCATATTTCTGAAGAGATCTGGATTCCTTCTCGATCATAGAATGTACCACACAAATGTGATTACCCTTGAAATATTATCAGGACAACTCAGAGGAAATGTGTTACATTTAGGTCCATATTTTTCCTCTGGGCCTTTTGACTTGCTTGAAAATCAGATGAGCCGATTAGAAGCTGAGTCTGAGGCAGAGATTGGAAATCCAAAGATCTATTTAACTAACATCCATTAGTCAGTGGCGGATAAATCCATGCAGAATGGGCCATTTAAAACAAATTTGTTCACAGTCATATTACTACTCTGGTAACGTCTTAAACCTGGATGTGCAAAGAATCCCTTTGGACACTTTCACTCACTTGAAATGAGAGACAGAGCAAAATGAATTTTATGTTCAAAACCATGATGTTTGGTTAAAGCATCAGGGATAGAAAACACCAAATACTATGTCTTGAGGGCTTGCTATAACTATCAGTCAATGGAATTCTTCTAACAGCTAACAGTAGTACTAGGAAGATTCTTACTGGGTTTTTTTTTTTTTTTTTTTGAAAGAGAAAGCGAGAGAACACACAGAAAGGGGAGGGGCAGAGAGAGAATCCTGAGCAGACTCCATGTTCAGTGCAGAGCCCAACGCGGGGCTTGACAAGATCGTGAGATCATGACCTGAGCTGAAATCAAGAGTCAGTTGCTTAACTGACTGAGCCACCCAGGCAGCCCTATTTTTTAATGTTTATTTTTTTTTTGTATCTTTGAGAGAAAGAGAGAGAGAGTGCAAGTAGGGGAGGAGCAGAGAGAGGGGAGGGACATAGGACCCCAAGTGGGGTCCACGCTGACAGCAGAGAGCCCAATGCAGGGCTTGAACTTGAGAACCCTGAGATCATTACTGAACCGAAGTTGGATGTTTAACTGACCAAGCCCCCAGGTGCCCCAGATTCTCACTGGTTTTAATAGGAAGTGAAAATTACGAAGACCAATACCATGCTGCTTGGGTTCAAAGAACACAGTATTGAATAAAACAAAGTCTTATCACGGGTGTGAGAAGTCTACAATGTTCTCCACCACACGCTCAGTGATGGGTTCCAAGACTGATGGCACCTGTGTGTAAGAGCATCCTCAGTGAACCAGACAGGAGATGCATCACGGTTAATGTTCACACATCTCAAATAAATCACGACGCCAAGCAGCCAGCATGCTGCCAAACGAGTCTGATTTTCTGTGAACGAGAGAGAGAGAGAGAGAGAGAGAGAGAGAGAGAGAGAGAGAGAGGTCTGACAGCTGGAAAGTGAGGGGCAGACACAAGCCATTTTCTCTATAATGGCTGAAGAGACACCTCTGAACCGCACAGGCAGGACATAAGTGCCAACCGGCCAGAAAAGACAGCAGGTCGGAACCCCCCCGTCACTGTCTCTGCCCCAAGAAAACCCCTCCCAGGCAGTGTAAGTGGCACGCCACTTAGGGAAACCTTGCTCAGTCCACGGCCGTGGAACTTTACATCCACGACACCCTGGTGTCTTCTCTTCCGGGTCCCAAGCCCTCACAACGGTGTCCTGTCCAGGACACGCGCTCACCGAATATCTGTCACTGGCTCATTGACCAGGTCGGTGACTCACTAGCAGGATGGAGAAGTGGGGCTTTTGAGACCTGGAGGCAGGGTGTTTGTATTTGGACTCCTACATTTGCAAACTATTTGTTTAGGAAAATCTCTTTATGTCTCCAGATTTCAACTTCTTCTTTTGTTAAATGGGACAGCAGGTACCAGCTCCATTTTTCCAGAGAGTCACAAGAATCCAAAGAGAACGTTCACTGGAAAATACTTTGTACTCTGAAGTGCTGGATGGATGCGGGGTGTTCCTTTCATTGTCACCGCTGCCATGTCTGCGGCTCCTTCGGTCAATGTTAACCGGCTGCCGCTGAGTTTCTGTCTTGTACAGCAGAGGGTGTGGCGCAACGCTTAGCCCATAACAGGTGTTCCATTAACGTTAACTGAATTCAGTTTAAGAAATGCTCGCCTGCTCTCTGACTTCGCATACATTCGGGAACCTCTGGGTGACGGTTGCTGATCCGCAGGAAGCTGGGGGCTCGCCAGAGTGGCGGATGCAGGAAAGGAGGCACAGCAAAGGAGTTCGTCTTGAAAGGTGTGCTTTGCTCTGCCAAGAGTTAGACCTTGTTCCGACTTTGACGGGCAGTCTTTGAAGAGACGCCGTAACGAAATCTGTGGTGGGTAGATCTTACGCTCCTTCAAAAGGTAAAGGTGCTGGGGGGTAGCATGAGGTCCCTTCCCAACCTTTAAACACCACAGAAAACCCAGAATAATCGCGAGCTGAAATAGAGAAATCCGGGGAGTGGGGGGGCCGGCATTTGTAGGTTTATTCAAAACCATGCTCCTAGCTGGGGTGGAGAGAGAGCCGGAGAGGACCGGTCTCAGAATAGAGGCCACCTTTCCATCCTGCTTGAAAACCTCTGTTTAGTTGTAAAAGGAGCAACCTGTTGTTGTTGTTGTTGTTGAACATACAATGTTCAGAACAAGCCCCCATGAGGCAGAAACAAATGAAGGTGGGGAAAAAAAGGCAGAGGGGTGCCTGGGTGGCTCAGTCGGTTAAGTGTCCGACTTCAGCTCAGGTCATGATCTCACGGTTTGTTAGTTCGAGCCCCGCGTCGGGCTCCTTGCTGATGGCTTGGAGCCTGGAGCCTGCTTCGGATTCTGTGTCTCCTTCTCTCTCTGCCCCTCGCCGACTTGTGCTCTGTCTCTCAAAAATAAATAAATGTAAAAAAAACATTTTTTTAAAGGCAGAATAGCAAAATGAGACCTTGACACAATTACTCTGAATGATATTTGTATTTGTGTTCAAATTTTCCAATTTTTTTAATGTTTATTTTTATTTTTGAGAGAGAGAAAGCAAGGGAGAGCAGAGGGAGAAGGAGACACAGAATCCGAATAGGCTCCAGACTCCGAGCTGTTAGCACAGGACCTGACGCGGGGCTCGAATCCACGAACCGTGAGATCATGACTTGAGTCGAAGTCAGATGCTTAACCGACTGAGCCACCCAGGCGCCCCTCAAATTTTCCAATGTTTAAGAAAATGCAGAAGTTATATCTTATATCACAGCCATACAGTTAAAACAAATTTTAATCTTATTAAACATACAAGTGGACAGTATTACATAACACAAATACCGTGTCATCACTTTGTAAAGTCACGAGGGCAATGAGGTGTCTTTTTGTTCACGGCCCCACCCCACCCCTGCCCTCGCCTGCGTGGAACGCGGTGCCGGGGACGCGGTGGGCACGTGTTGGGTGAATGGATGGCTGTGGGAGTGCAGAGTATGGCCCTCAGGGGCTCTGTAAGTGGACTTTGCTTCACCAACAGTGTTCCTGTAGGGAGCACATGGTGACGTTTGGAACTGGAAACAGTGCTCCCCAAAGAAAAGTTCATGCCCTTGGAAGAAAGAAGAGAATGTGCATCAGGTAGGCAACCAGCCGTGGCCATCACGAAAAGGATGAAAATATACCCACTCACCTGATGCAGGTGGCGTGCAATGCACCTACCTCTGTGTTGGGGGGACTGCCGTCAGGCACGTGGACCTCGAGGGCACTGCCGGGTCCCCCCATGTCACACAAGGTCAGCTTGTGCCCTGAACTAGCTTCATCGGTCCCTTCTCTGTTAAAATAGTTTCCTCGTGTGTGTCACTGAGTAATATTTTCTCCTCCTTGTTTCTGACCTTTATAGACCATTATGAATACCTTCCACAACTTACCTTTCTCCACTCACTGTCATGTTTTTGAGATTTATCCACATCGATTGAAGTAAATGTATTTGATTCGCACCCTCTGTTCCCACCCACCCTCCATGTACAGGGTGTGGCTGCTGTCCATTCGAGGGACATGGTGTCATCCCCACTTATTGTCATCATCTGTGAGTCATGTGCATGTCCTGGTGCAGACACAGCAAGAGTTCTTTACAGGAGTGTTTTCACATGGCCAGTTCTGATCCTCAGTGGAGTGAGAAGTTAATTTTGTGAGATGCAACTCATTTTATTGTTTAATGAAAAAGGGATAGGAAGTGCCTGGGGTCTCGGTCGGTTAAGAGTCTGACTCTTGATTTCGCCTCAGGTCAGGATCTCGTGGTTCGTGAGTTCAAGCCCCACAACCAGCGCAGAGCCTGCTTGAGATTCTCTCGCTCCCTCTCTCTCTGCCCTGCTTGCTCTCTGTCTCTCAAGAAAGTAGAAGGAAGAGAAACTGCTTCTAAAAAGAAAAAGGGATAGAACAGAGTAGAATAGAATAGAATAGAACAGAGTAGAACAGAACAGAACAGAACAGAACAGAAGAGAGCAGAAGAGAGGAGAACCAAACAGAAGACAGCAAACAGTATTCTGGCATAAGCACTGGTACTTTTGCTCCAGTTACAGACACTGAGGCACCGATTTCTAGTGTGAAATGTGCTTTTACAGTAGAATGCAATTGAAAAAAAAAGCGAAGTTTTTACAAAAAGGGGCTTTAGCTGAGTGTTCAATAGTGGGGTCGTCAAAACGCCCATGCCGCTTCGTCAGTAGGTGCATTCGTGTCTGCGGCTGCCGTGTGAACGACCTCCTGCTGGGGGCCCCAGATTTAAAGCCTGGGGGCCCTGGAGGCCCTGGAGGCCAGCGTGGGTGACGGAGGTGTGGGGGTCACACTGCCTCTGGACGCTCGCCGGGTCCCTCCCGCCTCTGCCTCCGCCCTCACGTGGCCTCTCTTCTGGCTCCCTCTCCCTCTGCCTCTGGGAAGGACACCCGTCATGGGACGTGGGGCCCATCCGGGTACGCCGAGGTGATCGCACCTCAAGATCCTTCACTTACGCCATCTGCAAATAGGGTCACGTTCACAGCTCCAGGGTCAGGACGCAGGCACGTCTTTTGGGGGGACACTGCTCAACCCCCCGGGGTAGATAATGCCGCATTTCAAAAGAGATTTTACCAGCTAATTCTCATGACACTGTCCGCAGGTTTCCGTGGCTCTGTGTCCTCACACTGCCTGGTCCCAGACCATCTGATTTCTGCCAGTCGGGGGAACGTGGTCATTACCGCCGCTTAACTGTACCGTGCGTTTTTCTGGTTACTAATGAGGTTGCGTGACTTTGTTTATTCTCTCTCTTTTGCTGTTTTGCTGTTCATGTTCCCGCTCAGCTCTCCTGTGAGATGTTGGTTCGTGTGTTTTGTCCATGTCTCCACGTTGTGTGTGTCCCGTTGGTGCATAGGAGCTCTTTCCGTCTTCCAGATGATAACCCTGCATGTCCTGGATTCCTTCTCCTAGTTTTGCTTCTCTTTTCATTTTCAAGGGTCATCTTTTAATATTATTTTTTAAATTAATGCACCGTAAAATTGGCTTGTGTAGTACTGCAAAGAGTAACGGAAGAGTCACGTAACCACCACAAATCTGATGGCAAACAGCTCCCTCCACACGCTCACCCGCTACCGTCCGCGCTGACACCCTCCCACACACCCGTCCCCGGGGAACCGCTCACCCGCTCTCTGTCACCAGTTTGGTCTTGCCGAAGCGCAGCGTGGAAGGGATGGCACAGCATGTGACCTTGCAGGCAGCCTTCCACGACGCGGCGGACCGACTTTGCGATGCGGCCACCACGTTGGGTTTATAGGCAGCTGTGCTCCTGCTCCCTGCTGAGCCGCATGTGGCACCTGGCGTGCTCTGTCTGTCCGCTCACCTGTGGCTGGGCCACATTTAGGTTATTTGCGGCTTTTACGATAGTTACGACTAGAGTCTCTGTGAACATTTCTGTACAGGCTTTTCTGTGAGCAGGTTTTCTGCAGGGCAGTGTTTTCAACCTGGTTCGTCTGGGGTTACTCTGTGTGCTGCAGGGGGCGGGGGGCTGGGAGCACCCCTGGCCTCTAAGCAGCAGATGCCGGGAGCTCCCCAACCCAGCTATGATGACAGAGCACCCCCAGACCTTGGAAAAATGTCCCCGTGGGCAACTGTCCTGCCTGAGACCCAGTGCGCAGGGGTGAGTGGACAAGTGGGGCGAGCTGGCCGCAGGGCCTGTGCCCCAGTACCCGGGAGCCCCCAGCAGTCCCTCAGAGGGGTCTGTGGCCCGCTCGCCACTGCCACCAGCCACACGTGTGCCGTCCGGTTGTGGCCATGCTCACGGGCACCTGGTGTCACCGTTTAACCAAAGGCGATTTGCTGGAGAGCACGAGCATCTCAAGTGGCAAATGGTGCCGAACACCGTGTGTGCCGAGGGCTTCCCGTAAGTCCCTTCGGCAACATGTCTGTTGCCCACTCCTACGATGGGCTGTTTGTTTCTTACTGTTGACTTCTATTTTACTGTGTTATTTTTGAGAGGGGGGGACAGAGAGACAGAGGGGGAGACAAGAATCCGAAGCAGGCTCCAGGCTCCAAGTGGTCAGCCCAGAGCCTGACAAGGGGCTTGACCCACAAACTGTGAGATCATGACCTGAGCCGAAGTCGGACGCTCAACCGACTGAGCTGCCCAGGTGCCCCTCTTGCCATTGACTTTTAAAAGTTCTCTGTGTGTCCTGGACATCAGTCCTTTGCTGGAGGTGAGTGGTGAGCGTTCTCTGCCGTCGGCCGGCTTTCACCTGCTTAGGAGTGTCTCCCACGGATAACCAGTCTTCACTTTTGATTAAGCCCAACTATCAATGTTTCGTAATAAGAATTATGCTTTTGGGCCTCAGTTATCAACTCTGCCTGTTCCCAGATCACAAACCATTTCTCCTAAACTTTCTTTAACGTTTTATGCTTTACATTTAGTTCTAAGATCTATTTTAGTTAATTCTGGTGTAAGGTGTGAGGGTCATGTCAAGGTACTTCTTTAAAAATGGATGACCAATTTTTCCAACATAATTTGCTGAAAAGACTATCGTTTCTCCACTGAAATAGCTTTGCAGCCTCATTGAAAACCAAATAGTTGCACCACATGGCTCTGCCTCTGGACTCTGTGGCCTGAATCCCTTCCGCGATATCACGCTGCCTTGATCACTTCAGCTTTACGAAAAGTCTTCAAGCCCAGTGGTGTATTCCTCCGACTTTATTCTTCTTTCTCAAAAAAGATTTGGCTCTTCCATTTTCTTTGACTTTCCATGTAAATTTTGAAGTCAGCTTCTCCATATCCATGAAAAGTCCGCCATGGATTTTTATCAGAATTCCATTAGATCTATAAATCAATTTCAGAAGAATTTGTATCTTTACTATATTGAGTCTTCTGGTTTATGAACATGGTATACATCTCCATTTCTTTTTTTTTTTTTTTTTAATTTTTTTTTTTCAACGTTTTATTTTATTTTTGGGACAGAGAGAGACAGAGCATGAATGGGGGAGGGGCAGAGAGAGAGGGAGACACAGAATCGGAAACAGGCTCCAGGCTCTGAGCCATCAGCCCAGAGCCTGACGCGGGGCTCGAACTCCCGGACCGCGAGATCGTGACCTGGCTGAAGTCGGACGCTTAACCGACTGCGCCACCCAGGCGCCCCTACATCTCCATTTCTTTAGGTCTACTTTGATTTCTTTCAGGAGCATTTTGGAGTTGTCAACATATAGAGCCCATGCTTATTTTGTGAGATTTACACCAAAGTATTTCATCTGGGGAAGAGCTGTACTCTTCCCAAAGTGTAGTTCCTGTAGAGTAACCCTAAGTTACTATAGTTTCCATATCCAGAATATATTTCTAGTAATTCTCTGAGTCCTTGACCCAGAGTGGGTTTCTCAAGAAAGGATTTGATTTTCTTCCTTTCAGGCATGATCCACCCAGGAGCACTCTACATTTTCAGCTTTTCAAACAATCACACATTTAGTAAATGGCTGGGCCTCCAGCCACACGATCCAGGCTTGTGGCCAGGAGCTCTCAGGAAGACTTCTCATGCTCCCCTCAGAGCCGCGGCTGGGGCCGGCACTCATCCTTAGGGTCACCCGCTGTGGGCGGGGGCTTCTACTGACTAAGAAGGAGATCGTCCTGGGGTCCTGGCTTCAGGCTCAGGCCACTGTGCTCAGTCTCAGGCTGTCTCCCTCTGAGCGTGAGGTCCATTCAAGTCAGGCCAGGACCGCCAGAGACTGGCAGATACCTCGGGACAAACATCAGGGTCCAGGCATGTGGGTCTCCCTGACTTGCCCATGTGTCTCTGCCCGGTCAATTGCCTTCATTGTCCTCATGGCCAGCCATTCACCAAAAGGGACTGTTTTCTTCTAATTTATCTGGCACATTAAGTGTGCTGTCCTAGGACTAGCTTTTTGAAAAGCTAATCTACCGTATTACCAGAAACAAAGTCCAAGCAAATAGACTTAAATATTTAAATCATAAGCATAGCCATGATTTTATAAGAACTTCTAGCAGATGACCTGGCGTAACCTACCTCATTCTGTAGAGATTCAGACATAGAACAAGTAAGCACCAAGCCAGCTGCTTGGGGGGCAAGGGAGGGGGTGCGGCACAGCCCAGGTCCACAGGCCTCTCGCCCAGGCTCTGTGCGCCTGTGCGGCTGTCTTGCTAGCTGAGCTCCCCTTGACCCAGCAGGGCAGGTGGAAGGGGCCGTGCCTGGGGGCCATGCATTCTCCCAGTGGCTCTGGGAGGCAGGTGCCCAGCGGCATGCCAGAAGTTTCCCAGGTGAAACGGAAGGCAGCCCCGGCAGAAACACGTGTGTGCGCGCATCACGTGACGTCAGACCTCTGCACACCTGTGCGTGGCCCCCAAACCGGGAAGCTGGTGAAGCCCCAAGAACACACTACCTTTCTGATGGCGTAGGTCAGATGGCTGTAGCACAAAATTGATCCCGTTTTGTGATTCGGAGGTGTTTTCTTGGCCGAAGTCAGAGCGTGGCCCGCAAGTGCAGGCAGAGGCCGGGATTGGCGCCCTCTCTCACCCCAATGCTTGTCACCCCGGCACCTTGGGCACCCCAGCACCCCAACACCCAACGCTTCATCTCGGGCCAGCGGCTTCCTGCGTTTCCGTGGCCGGATCTCAGCTTCGTGATGAGCACAGAGCGAAGCCTGGAGTTCGTGCCCCCCTTGCCTGGGGCCCCTGTCTCCCCGCCGGCATGGGGACTGACACCCTGTCCTTGTGGTGCCCCCCGGTTCTGGCCCAGAGGCCGGTGCACACTGAAGAGGCCACGCGCTGGCTCCTGGCGGCCGGCAGGGGGTCCTTGGCTTTCCATCAGGACCTCCTCCTAAGTGGGCATTCTCTCACTTGAGCAGAAATCAGGAGGAATCAGAGCAGGCTCCTGTGGAACTGTGTGTGATATGCTTTTTAAAAGCCCTCCAGAAATGGCCCCCCCACAGCACCCGTGATTAGGCGGGACGCAGTGACAATGATTTCCCCTCCAGGCCTCCGGGCACCGGGAAGAGGCTGCTTTCTGGCTGTTCCCGCGGGGAGGCCCTCCGGGGGGTGGGGAGGGGGGGAGGCTTGCTCCTGGCTCGCACCTCCAGCAGGATTCTCTGACATTCTTCCCTTTCTTCCAGATCTTCCCTCTTCTCCAAGACTGTTCCTTCCCCTCCCACAAACCAAGTGATGGATGCCTCCTTCCTTTCTACTTTCCCACGGTCACCACCCTCCACCCCCAAGGGGGCCCCTGCCCAGCACACAAGTGTACTGCAAACCTCTGTCCTCCCTTCCCTCCTCCCTCCCCTCCTTCCTCCCTGCTCCCTTCCTTCCTCCCTCCTTACTTTCCCTTCTTCCTCCCTCCTCCCTCCTTCCTCCCTCCTTCCTTTCCTTTCCTTCCTCCCTCCTTCCTTCCTCCTTCCTTCCTCCTTCCTCCATCCTTCCTCCCTCCTTCTTCCCCTTCTTCCTCCCTTCCTCTTTCCTCCCTCCTTCCCCCTTCCTTCCTTTCCTTTCCTTCCTCCCTCCTTACTTTCCCAGAGCCCTGAGTTCATGTTGCTGGCAGATCCATTATTTGCAAGCTTTTCCCATTTCCTATTGAGGTGATAAGTGCTCCCTCCCCCTGCTTTTTTCTCGCTCGTCTCTTCCACAGGATGCGGGTGGGTGTTCCTGCAAACACTCATCACAGCCTTTGTTATTTTGGCAAGAGGAAAACAGGTGGAGCCTTTCTCCTGTCACAGCGACGATGAACATCATGTACCTGCCTGGATGGAGCCTTGGGTTCAATCACGTGGAGCTGACCCCAGAAGGAGGGGCAGCTCTACATTACCTGCTCGTAACAATACCTGCTCTCCTCTGCTTAGCTCTTCAGCTGCGTGGTTCTCCAGGACACCATCTAGAGCACACAGACAGCCTGCACTCCAGCCCAACCCCCGTGTCACACGGCCCTGTCCCTGATGTCACATGGCCCCTGCCCCCGTGTTACCCAGCCCCTGCCCCCATGTGACACAGCCCTGCCCCTGATGTCACATGGCCCCTGCCCCCATGGCACACGGCCCCTGCCCCTGATGTCATATAACACCTACCCCGTGTCACACAGCCCATCTCCCTCTCTAACAAGCAGTCAACAGAGCCAATGTCATTCCATTTCCTATTGAGGTGATCATCGCTCCCTCCCCCTGATCTCCAGTCCTCGGTTTCTCCACCTGCAAAGTGGACGAATTTGAACCAAGTTCCCTTTTGCCTTTAAGATTCCAGAGCCACATTAATCTCACTTTCAAGCTAAGGAGATAATTCTCATAAGTAGAGAAAACAAAGTGCAATGGTGGGATCTTGTTTCAGATGAAGGAGTCAGATTGGAACCCAAGAAGGACTTCGGGACCCTAGCATTACTTCATGACTTAAAAAGAAGAAAAGTCTTGGGGCGCCTGGGTGGCTCAGGCGGTTAAGTGTCCGACTTCGGCTCAGGATGACCCGAGGTTCGTGATCTCGGGGTTCGTGAGTTCAAGCCCCGTGTCGGGCCCTGTACTGACAGCTCGGAGCCTGGAGCCTGCTTCGGATTCTGTGTCTCCTTCTCTCTCTGCCCCTCCCCTGTTCATGCTCTGTCTCTCTCTGTCTCAAAAATAAATAAACGTTAAAGAAAGAAAGAAAGAAAGAAAGAAAGAAAGAAAGAAAGAAAGAAAGAAAAGATCCGTGCAGTTCTACGTTTATGGCAGCATTGCCCACGACAGCCAGATTATGGAAGCAGCCCAAGGGGCCGTGGGTGGATGAAGGAGAAAGAAGGTGTGGTGTGTATACAAGAATATTACTCGACTGTGACAGAGAATGAAATCTTGCCATCCGTGACACGGGTAGACCTAGAGACTGTAATGCTGAGTGAGGTAGGTCAGACAGAAAAAGACAAATACCGTATGACTCACTCATAAGTAGAATCTAACAAAACAAATGCATAAACAAAGACCAGAATCAGAGCCATAAATATAGGAACAAACTGAGGGTCGCCAGCGGGGAGAGGGTGGGAGCTGGGCAGCGGGAGGTCCAGGCTTCCAGGTATGGAGGGGATAAGTCACGCAGATGAAAAGGGAACACAGTACACTTGTCATGTTGT
This sequence comes from Felis catus, assembly GCF_018350175.1. Taxonomy (NCBI): domain Eukaryota; kingdom Metazoa; phylum Chordata; class Mammalia; order Carnivora; family Felidae; genus Felis; species Felis catus. Next base: position 81,451,822 of record NC_058368.1, read on the forward strand.
TACATTATGACAGTACAGTCAGTAATAACTCTGGGGGTGGATGGTAACTACACTTCATTGCGTAAGGTATACAAATGATCAAATCACTATGTTACACACTTGAAACTAATATATTATTTGTCACCTATACTTCAATGAAGACAACTTTTAAAAATTTTTTATTTTTTAACATTTATTTATTTTTGAGACAGAGAGAGACAGAGCATGAACGGGGGAGGGTCAGAGAGAGGGAGACACAGAATCTGAACCAGGCTCCAGGCTCTGAGCCGTCAGCCCAGAGCCCGACGTGGGGCTCGAACTCACGGACCGCGAGATCATGACCTGAGGCGAAGTCAGACGCTTAACCGACTGAGCCACCCAGGCGCCCCATGAAGACAACTTTTTATTAACCAAGTAAGTGCATCCATGAGACAATATTTTGTAATCGGGATTATTCATGCCTACTGTAGCATCTTTTGGCGATAAGTGACTAAAAAGAACCCCAAAAAACTTCTCAGTGGAGTTCAGGGTCAAGACAGCCTGTGTCTACAGCACCGCCAGGGCAGTGGTCCCTGCTGTCCCTCAGCCACAGCCCACATTGCCTCAGTGGTACCATGCTGACCCAGGACCTGGTTCTGTCGGCGTCTGATGCTGGCGGTGTTGGGGGAGGGGGCACTCAGGTGGATGTGACCGGGGGGGCGTCTTCACCACCATGACTCTTGGCCAACTTTGCTGCTCATGTGAGGCAAACCACAATACACTGAAATGCCAGGAAAGGAAACTGGAGATAAATTAGAGAAATTCTGTAAGAGTTCTTTTTTGTTTTCTGGGTTGGTTTTTGTTTTTGTTTTTTTTTTTTTTTTTAACATGTGTCTTTTTTGTACTTGTTGCAAAAGCCCGTAAGTGAAGGAAAGCCGCACGGCCAAATCCTTTCTCTCCGACACTGTTCACCAAGGTGTGACCTGCTTTAAGAGAAGGTGATATTTAAGGAGAAAAACACCTTCAGAGCAGAAACGTTAAGGATGACTATTCACATGTCAGAAAGATTTGCCACTTTACCGAAGATTCGTCACAGTGCTTTTTAAAGTACTCTACAAATCCAATGTGTTTTCAATGCCTTTCAATTAAAAGAACTGATTCACCCTCAACTTTATTTCAACGTTATTTCAACTTTACTTCAGTTTAAACATAATGCGATAAAAACATTGTTCTACTTTTCATTCAGGGGAATGTATTTCCCCACGGTTGATGGAAGCCCCCGACATTAAAGTTGACAGTGTGACCAGCAGGGAGAGCTGCCAGTGGTGCTGGAGCCATCCTGCCACTGACCAGTGGCAAGTCATGGGCCTCCAGCCTCAGTTTACCCATCTGTAAACTGGGGCAAAGATACTTGCCTACTGTGCCTGTATCTCAAAAAGTGTGACATGTTTAGAAAGGGGGGCAGCAGAGGCAGACAGGCAGGAGGGCTATTACTGTCCTGTCACTGTCCCGGGTCCTCGTGGGCGCTACAGCAACCCCAGACCGGCTTACCAGGTGCCGCGACTAGTTCTCCTCAAGACCATCTCCGGCCAGGAGGCCGTCGTGCTGTATCCTTGCTCACCCTCCCTCAGAGCCTAGGCTGTCCGGAAATAATCTGATGCTTGCCATCTCACCTCATGCCAACCGGATGTCCCTGCACCAGCTCCTGCGGGGGACTGAATGCAGACGAGGACCCTGTCCCACGCGTCTTGCCCCAGGGGTCCCATCAGTCGACTGACTTCACCCGCGACCACGGCATGGAGATAGGTGTGCATAGGAAAACCAAGGCTCCCCAATTTCAGTGGCCTGTTCAAGCTCACACAGTGAGGAAGGCACATCAGGGACTCTGAATCCGGTCTTCAGGCCTCCGGATGCTAACGCTGTGCTTTGGCCTCGGAGTGAGGGGCCCCGGCTTCTGTCACAAGTGCTGCAGAGGGGAGCAGGCCGGCCTGCCCGCATCCACGGCTGCAGGACGATTTATGGCCCCACACGGAGCAGTGAGGTGGTCTCCCCGAACGGAGGACCTCTGGAATGATCCACACTCTTGTACGCGTCACATGTGGCCCGGCCGGTGGGCACCAAGCTGTTCACTTGCCCACGAGGCCCTGCTGTTCCCTCCCTCCTTCCTGCCAAGGACTGTTTTCCCGTCTGCTCCTGGGCCTGCACGGCCAACATTCCCTCACGTTATGGTGACCGCACTGTGTGCTTCCTGGGAACACACACCGCCCGATGTCACTGATGCTGTGGTGGGGGTGTCTGAGGTCTGAGCAGAGCCACCCAGCTGGCAGCACACGGTCCAGGCCTCCACAGAAGTGAGTCAGGCCGTCCTGGTGTCCACACAGGGTCCAGGCCCCGGCAGAAGTGAGGACCAATTCAGGGCGTGTGATCCTTCAATATCCAGATGACCATGACTTTGCACAGAACCAGTGAGTGTCATGCGATGTGATGGCCGTCTCCTCCACATGCACCTGCAGTTACTGATGGAGAGATGAAGCCCTGGGGTGAGGGTCCCGGTCGCTAGGGTCGTGTAGCCCCTCCACCCGGCCCCAGTCCGTAGGCTTTCCCTGGGCTGGAACGTCAGCAGCCCGGAGTAAATGGCGTGTCAGGCACGTTGAGCATGTCTGGTGTGTTTGGTGGGGCAGTTCGGCCTCCTGAAGTCCCGGAGGGAGGGGCTGTGCTCACAATGCAGCCTGGGCTCACTGGACATGGGGAGTGTGGCTGGGGGGAGGGGTGCTTCTTTGATCTTCATTCCCCAGCCCCCAAATCTGAGCCCTGGTCACTCACCCCTAAAAATATGTTTCTCTAAGCAACCGCTGAGGATTGTATTGATTACAAAGGGGTGGGGGCAGCAGAGGGAAGGTGACACCCCCCGCGGGGGAGGGAGGGAGTCTCAGGACAAAGGGATGACGGATGAGTACGTCCTGCCTAGTTTAGAGACACCGGTCCTGGGCCTGAGGCTCCCTGTGTGATGGTCCCTCAAGATTTATCCCACTGCTTTGTCCCAAACCTCCCTGCTTTTTCCTTAGACTCCCTTCTGACCGCACATCCTTCATACACATGTGTGCATGCCCATGGAGATGCCCCTCGGTTCCACCCCCTGGTTCTGTGGGCCCTCCCAACGCACACTTAAATTATACAGGATGAGCCAGAGTCGGCAATTAGAGAAGGAATTCACAGCCAAGAGCTCAGGAAAGTGCATAAGGACAGGATGCTCGTAGGAAGAACGAGGGGCCCTCCTTGTCCCGCCTTTTCTGCAGGAAGAAAAAGCACACCCGGTAACCTTCGTGGAACTGATACACACAACTAGAAGGGTTAGCAAGCAGAAAACGAGGGTTTGCACAAAGGAAGACCCCGGTCCTGGTGCAGAGGCTTGACGACCAGGGCACGGACGCGGGGCCGTGCACCTGCTCTTAGAAAACTAGTCATTTAAACAGACACCAAATTCTGCGTTAATAATCAATAAGCCCTTTGATGAGAAACAGAGATGTCAGGAACGCTCACGACAGCAGCTGTAGCCAGAGGCCGGCACGGCTGCCTGCTGCAGACTGAGTCCAGTTCAGCTCAGGGACCTGAGGGGGACGTGCACGGTCCTGGGTTACATGACCGCTAACCCCTCACACGGTGCCCTCCCTTTCACCAGCGTCATTTCACTGGGAACCGCCCCCTCCAGTATCCTCTAAAACACCATCTAAAAATCCTCGGAAAATCCTTCTTGCAGAAGGTGATGGCCCTATTGATTAAAGGAAAATTAGATTGAATTATTTGGGGAGACATAATGTCCATCATCAGTTGAAACGTATGTTAAATTAATTCATTTGCTGATTTCAGAGCAGACAAATTAGGCACCACTGGGGAAAACCCTGTTACAAATAGAATCTCTTAAAAAGACGTATATTGCTTCTCTCCTATTATGTTATTCTTCCTCCCATCAACATTGCACACACACGCACACACACACGCTGACGGCTCCGATGTCACAGATGCGGATTTTATCCCAACATTTGTGTTTCCACAAAGGCATTAGCTTGTGCTCGGGTGTGACGCACGCGCACCCCCGCCAGACCTGGGGCCCCCTCTCCTCTCGTTTTCCCCTCTGTCCGACCACAGTGTAAATGTCCCAGGACCACAAACTGTGTACTATGCTGTGTCTGAAATACGTGTCCCGTTGTGAGGCAGAAATGAAGCCCAGGATGAAAAGAAAACCTGTGTGGCTCTGTTTTTAGCAGGTGGTTTGAATACTACAAATTTGAGAGAGCTCCTCTGCCCCCACTCCCAGCTCTGTGCCTCTTCAATCTTGTCAGCTGTGAAATGGGTCTTTCTGGATCAGAGAGATGAAAGGTGGAGTCATGAATCAGCGGGGCTGACAGCCCAGCCAAGGTCGGGCGATGAGGGCTCCTTTGTCTGGGCCGAGCTGACCTCCTTGGGCCCGGAGGCCTGTGGGAACCGCCCAAGGAATGTGGCAGGCGGGGGGGCGGGAGGGAGAGACGCCGTGTCCAGGTCCTCCCTCTGCACCCCTTCTCCGTGGGCCCAGGCACGCAGCCACCGCTGTCCGCGCCTTCCGGGGCTCTGCAGACCAGACTGCGGGCTCCGCTGCCATCCACACCGGAGCCGTCGAAGGGCACGGGCCTGGGGTCCCGTGCGTGGGCTCCACTGGTGTCTGGAAAGGAGGGAGCCACGAGGTGAACCACTGAGAAGGGGAAGCTGGGGGCGGGGGGAGCTCTGGCGGGAAAGGAGCCTTTCCCTGGAGGCGAGTCTGCACAAACACAGCAGTTCCAAAGCCTGTTGCGCCCCAGCCAGGTCGGTCCATCTGCTCAGCACACTCATTTGGTTTATGATTAAAATTCTCCAGGAAATATTAACAGTCATTAAGCAGGGGGCGCCTGGGTGGCTCCGTCGGTTAAGCGTCCAACTTCGGCTCAGGTCACGATCTCACGGTACATCCCCTGCCCACGCTCTCTCTCTGTCTCTCAAAATTAAAAAATAAACATTAAAAAATTAAAAAAAAATACCTTTTGTTTCCAGGAGGAGAAAAGGACTGTGTTTCATAGAACACGGTGTGGCCTTTGTTGTCTTAAATATCTGCACTAAATTGTCGGAAGCCCTTATTAATGTATTAATGTTGGGTTTTCATTGGTATTATCCTGCCTGGAGAAGAGTGTTTAAAATGAATATCCCAATTAAATGGACGCAAACGCACATGCTAGTTATTTGAAGCTGAAATCCTGCCTCATGTTCTGAAAAAGTAGAAACTTCACATAATACACATTTGCTGAACGGCAGCTTCTGTTTTCCGAAAATCGTCGTTGTTAACGGATACTGTTTCCCTCGGGTTGTTTTGGAAATGCTTGTTCCTTCCTTCTCAGGGCTTGGTTGGCCTGCGTGCCTGGCTCTGGGTGGCCAGGCAGGCAGAAGGTGGTCGAGGGGCTAGCCTCGTGGGTGCCGCTGGTCCCTGAGAGCAAGAGAGAGCCCCCTCCCCGGGAGATGCCCTCTTCCAGGTTGGGTGGCTATTTCATTAATGACTTTTTTTTTAACTAAAACAATTTTTTTAATGTTTATTTATTTATTCATTTTTAAATTTATTCTTTTTTAATGTTTATTTTTGAGAGAGAGAGAGAGAGAGAGAGAGCAAGAGCAGGGGAGGGGCAGAGAGAGAGGAAGACACAGAATCCGAAGCAAGCTCCAGGCTCCGAGCTGTCAACACAGAGTCTGATGCAGGGCTTGAACCCACGAACCGCAAGATCATGACCTGAGCCAGTCAGACGCCCAAGCGACTGAGCCACCCAGGCGCCCCAACAAAAGGTATTTTAAAAAATCAACAATAATTCACTTTCATTTGAAAATAAGGGGAGTCTGGCACAGGCTTCCCGAGCAGGACAATCATGTCTGGTTCGCGTGTGTTGGATAAGGGGGAATTAACATGCGTTTTCTTACCGCCAAGGGTTAAAAGCTCACAATGCTCCTCCCAGAAAGTCTCTGCTCTTCAAGGGCTGGCAAGTCTGCTTCAGCTGAGGGCACTTAGTGTTGCTAATAAACAGCATAATGCTAGTCTGCTTTCAGGTACAATTTAGAGAGAAATTGGGTTCCAGAAACAACCGCTTTCTCCTGGACGTCTCTGCAGGAGCGTGTGCGTCTGGCAGGCTCCCTCTGGCACACTTTTTATTTTGTATGTGGGGGAAAAAAGAGGGCTTTTCAATCGACTGTCTTTTTTAAGTAGTTCTAAAACTAAACTCATCCCATCCAGGCTCTATGCTCTTCGCCCGGCGGCCTTCTGAGAGCCCCCAGGGCTTCCTGTGTTACTTAGGAGGCATCACAAAAGCAAACAGGTGGGGAGCTGAATCTTACATAGGGGAAAGGCAAGTATCTCACATGTTCTCCAGAAAACTTCTAAAATAATCCTTAAAATTGTATGCGTTGTTTTATGAAACTTGAAATAGAAAATTCCAGGAGCATATGTTATGTCTCACAAAACTCATTTTTGGAAGGTTTTGCAAACACATCGTCGGTAACGTTTTTCCGTTCAAAAAAAATGTCAGCAATTGTATTCATTCACACTGAATGTGTTGGGGCTTCTTCACACACAGGAAGGTTGCAAAGGCCACGAATGCTAGCTCTAATGCGAGAGGGAATCCCGGGCTCGCCATGGCAAGGACCCGAAATGCTGAATTCCTCACCCTCCGAGCCTAGTAAGTGATGCCAGAAAGCTGCTTGCTGGTTTTCTTATGGGTCAAACAGAAACCATCCAAAAGTCAGTCTTCACAACCATTATCTATGGGTAGGAAAACGAGATTTAAAATGCACTGAAAGAGGTGCTTGGGCAGCTCAGTCGGTTAAGCCTCCGACTTCCGCTCAGGTCATGATCTGACAGTTCGTGAGTTCGAGCCCCACGTTGGGCTCTGTGCCGACAGCTGGGAGCCTGGAGCCTGCTTCGGATTCTGTGTCTCCCTCTCTCTCTGCCCCTCCCCTGCTCACGCTGTCTCTGTCTCTCTCTCAAAAACAAATAAATAAACATTTTGAAAAGGTAAAGTAAAATGCACTGAAAAATAGGAAAACAAAGGTAAGCAATGAAAACCAGGTATCTCTTGCATGACTCATGCATCGGCATCAATGCCAGAAGTTGGGGCTTCTTCAAGGGCAGGTGCCCACCAATTCTTGCAGACGCTACCTTCACACCTCCTTTCGCAGGGACGGCACACGTGGCTCCTGCGCAGCTAAATCGCAGGGCTGAGCCTTGGGGCCGGTCATATGGACAACCAGGCTTGTGCCTGCCTTCTTCAGGACAGCAGATGTCTGCATAGATGAGCCCCTCCAAGATGCCACCTCTAGGCTGGTGGCTTCGAGCGAGAATTTGAAGGCAGTGGGGGGTGTGGAGGAGCATCAAGAGGTGCTTCCGAGTTCCAGCCTCGCTGGCTGACCTAGCGATGCCTCAGCCTCTGCGACGCCCTGGGCAGAGCACCGGCCCCAACGCTGCCACACAATGTCCAGGCACCGCCCCTGAGGGCTAGGCACCGCCCCCGCCGGCTAGACACCACCCCTGCTGTCTAGGCACCGCCCCCGCCACCCAGGCACCGCCCCCCGCCACCCAGGCACCGCCCCCGATGGCTAGGCACCACCCCTGCCACCCAGGCACCGACCCTGATGGCTAGACACTGCCCCCCGCCGGCCAGACGCGGCCCCGCCAGTGTCCAAGCACCGCCCCTGATGGCTAGGCACCGCCCCCGACGCCCAGGCACCGCCCTTGACAGCTAGACACCTCCCCCCACCAGCTAGGCACCGCCCCTGCCGCCCAGGCACCGCCCCACGCCGGCTAGACACCGTCCCCCGCTGTGTAGGCACTGCCCCCACCACCCAGACACCACTCCCCGGATGGCTAGGCACCGCCCATGCCACCCAGCCACCTCCCCGCAGACCTTCCCAGGCCTGGCACTCAGGTAGACGCAGAGCTCACCAGCCACTGATGTTTCTGTCTATATTTTGAGCGCAAATGAAGTGAACTGGGCATTTTAAGGGCCTTTCCGTGTTGGAATTGTCTCTAGTTTTTACTCGCCCCCCAGCTCCCCAGAAGGCAAAGTGGAACAAGGAGGTGGCTGTGCTATGACAGCAGAGGTGACAGCCAGCGGGACGTGGACACTGCATGCAAACTCCTGGCGGCTCAGCCCAAACCCACTGCCTATGGAGAGGCTGGGTGTGAGAGGGATGCGGCCGCAGGCCCTGAGGGGTTTGCACACCGCCCTGGGGCGCTGGCTCTTTCCGCCTCTGGGGCTCCGTTCTCACGGAGTGGATGGGCTCAAACTCGCTTAGGTTTGGAGTCGTCTTCAATGGCCCAATATGCTTGGAAATCTTCCAGGAATGCTGATGTTAAATTAATTTTTAAGTGTTATCAGATCACATCGGAAGAAGCGCTCTGCTTTTGGGAAGGGATTTTTTTAATGTTTATTTTCGAGAGAGAGAGAGAAAGCAGGGGAGGGTCAGAGAGGGGGAGACAGAGAATCCCAAGCAGGCTCTGCGCAGTCAGCACAGAGGCCCACAAGGGCTCGATCCCGTGCCCCTGGAATCATGACCTGAGCTGAAACCAAGAGTTGGACGCTTAAATGACTGCACCACCCAGGCACCCCAGGGAAGGGATTTTTGCCATGAGTGGGCGCGTCCTGCCCCACAGGTGCACAGGCCAGTGGTGCCCCCACCCACAGGGGCTGAAACCGGAGGGGAGGCTCCCCAGCACCCGCCTGGGGTTCTCTCATTGGAAGAAATAGCACACCCCACGGCCTAGCTCCACCCCTGGCTCCTCCAGACGCAGCCACGCAGGGTTTTCACCTATAATCTGTTTTTGTAGGTCTTCCCCAAATTCACCTGTTGAAGTCCTAGCCCCAAAGGACTTCGGAACCTGCACGTAGCTGGAAAGATAGTCAGTGTGGATGAAATCAAGACAACGGCTCACTGGAGCAGGCAGGGTGACCAGAGTCCTTCTTACAACAGAGCCCTGCCACAGGGAGACAGGGGAGGCACCACACGAAGGTGGAGGTGGACACGGGCCACATGTCTGCATACCAAGGAGCGCCAGAACCCCCAGAAGCTGGGGGAGAGCATGGCACACGTCCTCCCTCACGGCCTCAGGGGAACCAGCCCCCCACAGCCGTGAAATAATAAATGGCAAGCCCCCCTCCCCCACCCCCGGGTTGTGGTACTTTGTCACGGCGACCACGGGAAGCGAATGCGCCGTCCAGAGCAAGCAGCCCGTCTCTGCCTCCTCCAGCGGACCCATGTATGACAGCCCACAGATGACTTCCTGAGGGTGGCTCGGAGGGCATGGGCACAAGCTGAGAGGCATTTGTGTGAGTGCCTACAAACAGAATTGTTGTTAAAATGAAAGCCTTTCCTCCTCAGCCAACACGAGGCCGGCCAGTGAGTCACTCAGCAAACTTTATTCTTCTTATCGCGGAAAGAAAATCAGACATGGACAAAAGCAGAAAGAAAAGTTCAGTAGATCTCCCTGTGCCCATGACCCACCTTCACCACCGACCACCTACCACCACTCTGGTTTCAGCTACTTCCCTGGATGGTTTGGGGGAAACCCTCACACACGACACGTCCTGTCCGTGTCGCAGCACGTGTCTCTACGGGAGGGCTCACACACACACACAGAGATGGCCCCACAATATGATGATGGGATTCCTTCTGGATTCCTTCCTGTGCTCCTTCTGTCCCTAGACCCTACCCACAGGGATGTCACAGGTTCCTGAGTTTTAAGGTCATGCAGATGAGACCCTGTCCGTGGTCCTGCCACCAGCTCCACACATATTCCTGTCCTTTCTTCCACATAGTTTTGGTTTTTTAGGAATTTTTAAATTTAAATTGTTTTATAATTATGGGCAATATTTACTTTAGATTTAAAGTCAAATCTACATATGGGGCCAGTGACGGGCTTGGGCATCACAGCTCCGAGGACGCAGAATTTAAGGGGTGCGGCTGTGCCCACCCACCTTGCCTGGTGGGGCCGTGAGTGAGCACCGTCCCCTCCATACTTCACCTTCCCGGCCTGTTTTGCAGGGCAGGGGGGGTTCCAGCCCCTCCTCTCGGTCCCCCATAAGTGACCATTCAAAAATGTATTTGATAGTTTGATAGTTTTTTTTTAATTTTTAATTTTTTATTCGGGTGTTGTTGACACAGTGTTACATTCGTGCCTGGCGAACAGCACGGTGATTAACAAGTTGTCCATTAGCCGATGCTTACCGCAAGTGTGGCTGCCATCTGTCACCATACACATCACAGTATCACTGACCAAGTGCCCTGTGCTGTGCCTTTTATTCCCACCAAAATGAAAATGCCATATGACCCCGTAATCCCACTGCCGGGAATTCACCCAAAGGAAACGAAACCACTAATTTGAAAAGATAAGCTCAGGGGCACCTGGGTGGCGCAGTCGGTTAAGCGTCCGACTTCAGCCAGGTCATGATCTCGCGGTCCGTGGGTTCGAGCCCCGCGTCGGGCTCTGGGCTGATGGCTCAGAGCCTGGAGCCTGTTTCTGGTTCTGTGTCTCCCTCTCTCTCTGCCCCTCCCCGACTCATGCTCTGTCTCCCTCTGTCCCAAAAATAAATTAAAAAAAAAAAACGTTGAAAAAAAAAATTAAAAAAAAAAAAAAAAGAAAAGATAAGCTCATCTTTATGTTTCCCGCAGCCCCGTTTACAACGGCCAAGACATGGGTGCCATCGGGTCTGCAGACAGAGGAGCGGATAATGGAACTGTAGTGTGTAAACAGTGGAATATTACTGAGCCGTAAAAAGCAAGGGATCCTGCCATCTGCACAACAGATGGGGATGCAGACAGAGAGGGTTATGCTCAGTGGAACAGGTCCGTCACAGAAAAGGACAGCAGCATATGTCTTCACTCACGTGGAATGTGAAAAATAAAACAGATGAAGAAATAAGCAGACAAACAGCAGAATCAGAGCTCTGAGCTCCAGGGACAAACTGCCAGCTGCCAGCGGCGAAGGGGAAGGGAAGGGAGGGGAGGGGAGGGGAGGGGTGGGGGAGAGGGCAGGGGGAGGGAGGGGTGGGCTCCCAGTTATGGAATGAGTAATGCACACAGATTACTGTATCCCCACCCGTGTGTATTACAGAAACGTCTGCATGCCCCCCCTTCCTCAGACGGATGGCCACAGGTCCTGTGCACCTGCCGCCGTCCCCACACTGCGCGGCCCTCCTGCACGTCTGTGGGAACAAATACGGTTATTCCCGCTGCATACTCAGGTTTGCTGTTACAAGCAGGGCCGCAGTGAAAAACCCCGTGTATGCCATCCTGCGTGTTTGTCACTGTGTCTTTGGAACAGGTTTCTAGAAACAGGACATGTAATCTTCCTACGTTTCACCTGATTTGCTCCACAAGGGCCGTGCCGTTCTGCCTCCAGAGATGTAGGAGAGCATTTTTACCGGACAGCGTTGCCGACAGAGTGCGTTGTTAGGTGCTCGGATTTTTAATCCGATAGATGAAGATGACGATAGTTTGGACTCTAACATCCCGGAGAAGGGAACAAGACCTCCCGTGTGCAGGCAGGAAGCCGGCTGAGCTCAACATGGTGACGTGTAGACACGTAACTGGTGTGCCCTTCTCTGAAACTGGCTTGGCTTTCATGCCGCGCTGATTAGGGCTCGAGGCGGCCAGCTAGGGCGGGTGTGAGGCAGGAATTCTGCATTTGCCCCTTGCGTTGCCCCCCGGCCCTGGTTTGGGGAGATCACCTAGGTGGGTCTCGGGGAAGCATCACCGGCTCCTGACCTGACGATGGTCCCCCGCTTAGAAAGTGGCCTCCTTCTCAGAACCCATCTTGAAGGACACAGAGGGATGTCCCCCTTTCTCCCAGCGCCCCCAGCGCCAGACCGCCCCCACTCGCTGCAGGCCAGAGCCGAGTGGTTTAGTGGCCAGAGCGCCTGCTGGAAACTGCCGGTGAGTCCGCGGAGTGCTTCGTGCTCCTTTGCTCGACTTGGCCGTGGGCCAGAAGCCACTCTCCAGTCCTGCCGCCTGGAAAGGGTGCCATTCTCCCACCAATAATTAGCCGCCACCAGGGTGCTGGGTCAAGGTGCCGACACGTTCCTCAGTAGGGTGAGTGATGTGAGTAAATAACACTGATGGGAACACGGCTGCAAGAGGGTGATGTGATCAGGCCTTGACACCAAGTTCTTTGCCTGCATCAGTCCCCCTTCCCACCAGGTGGGGCAGCGTCCCGCCCCGAGGGCGCTGGCCTCCCCTCCCCACATCCCACCCTGGGGCACCTGCAGTGAGGACTGCCTGCCTCTCGCCCTGGCCTCCCCTGCAGGCTCCCCGCACACCAATTCTCAGGTCCTAGAGAGGGCGTGCATGGGGATGAGGGGACAGCAGGACTCAGCCAGGCTCTCCTCTCAGCCCCCGGGGCAGACGAGGGGTGAAGCAAGCATTCTACTTGAGGCAAAATCTGCCCCCCCCCGTTTATCTTCCTGTCTGTGCATCGAGGGTTAAGCCTGGGTCGTACTCCTTGTATTTCACTACAATAAAAGGACAGTCACACATAGTTCGTCCCCAGCTCACAGGCACAAGAGAGGCCAAGAAAGTAAATCTACTCCCTGTCCCTGCTGGGATTTCCCTCCTGGATTGTGACTGGCCACGAATGAAGGGGGGCACACTCTTGAGAGCCTCGCGTGCTCCCAGCTGCCTTCCCTCTGGGGACACTAAGGATTGGGAAGGCTGCCCCCCCCCCCCGGGCATGGGTCCCTCCCACTTGCTCAAACCCTGCCCTGGGCTGTGCTCTGGTTAACCTCCTGGTCTCATGGAGATGCCAGCCTCTGCAGAGGTGAGCCTCCTTGCTTTGCTGGCAGTGTGAGGCCAGGATGGGAACGAAGGCAGTGTGGACACTCAGGGAGGGCGCTCGGAGCCCTGGGGAGCTCGGCCTGGCAGCTGCAATGGCTCTAGGCCAAGGAGAGTCCTCACCAGGACTCGACCCCAGCAGAGTCCGTCGCGTAGGGAAGAGGGAACATCCAGTGGGAAACATGGGGAGGAGAGAGAATGTGTACTTCCGGCAGAGCAGGAAGAATTAAAACCGGAAAAGTGGCTTCCCACCAGTCTGCCCAGCATCCAACGTGCGTGCGCTCAGCCTAGGGTGGCTGTCCTCGGTCCACACGCCACCGCCTCAGGTCACCACCTCAGGTCACTGTGTGACCCAATGCTACGTGCCGTTAGTCAACGAGACTGGGCCACAAAGGGTCTGTGCCCCCAAATCTTGCATTTTGCGCAAAGAATGCCAGTCAGTTCTGCCATGGGCTGTCTCTTCCGGCACCGCGAGGAGGCGCAGATGTGATGGCGTGAGCCTTATAAGGGCCCTGCGTGGGGGCGGCCAACAGAGCATGGTTCATGAACTTGGAGGTTTCTCTTTCCTCCCCGGTCAGCGCCAAGCCTTAGAAAGGACGGCCACAACCCATCCATCGTCCCCCAGCCTCTTCATTAATAACACGGCGTGGCATTCGTGACACAAGACACTGAACCCATGTCGGTATCTCCAGGGTTTGGGAATCCTCGGAGAGGAGGCCCTGAACACAGTGCATCATTTTCTTTCCTCGGAAAATAAACGTCTCAGGAGGGGGCTACCCGGGGGGCTGACCCTTGGCCACGCGGAGCAGACGGCACCCACGAGGGGCTCCTGGCATGACCCACGAGGAAGAGGTAGCATTCAAGCCTCCGGCAGGCCAGGGAGCAGCTTCCTATCAGGCACATGTTCACAGGTGTGTGTGCTGCGTGCGTATGTGCACACGTGTGTGCTCAGATGCTGGTGGTGCACATGCAGGTGTGCGCAAAGCTGTGCGAAAGGTGCGCACGCGCGTGTGCATGTGTGCATGTGTTCGTGGGTGTGAAGTGTTTGCATGGTGCACACGTGGTACGCGTGTATGTGCGCGGCGCGTGCATGAGTGGATCCCGGGCTCCTGGACGGAACCGGGGATAAGGATAGATTGTCCCCAAGGATTGGGATCACTGCCGGCAGGCGTGGCCGGCACGTGAGTGTGGCGCTCTGGGCTGGCAAGTCCTCCTGCCATTGCCCTGGATCGGTCGGTGGGGCCCCCGTGTGGCTGGGGGGAGGGGCCCCCCACCCTCCCCCAGAGCCCACACACGCTAACGCTGCCAGTGCCTGCCACTTGGTTGTCGGTGTCCCTGTGCAGACAGGTCGCCACGCTTTATGGAAACACGTCCGGGCTGAGCTTTAGAGACTCTTCACAAGCAAACCTGTGTAGTCTGTTTGGGCTGCAAGAGTCACTCCAGGAATAAAAAACTGCCTGATGCTGCAAAATGGCACATAAAATGGCCTATTAAGTTATAACATTAAAAAGGACAATTTCCTATCATTTTATGAAACCCCGGATCCCCGTCCTCAATGTCCTCCTCTTGGAAGTGGCAAGAAGGCGCCCTCCGTGCTGCACGCGGGAGGCCCTGTGGCCTCCGGCTCCCAGCTTGGGAAGGCTCCCCTCCCACCTGCCTTCCTCTCCTCTGTGTTTACCCTCTACGGGACCCTATACACCAAGTCCATCACCAGAGAAAAGCCAAGTGTTTGTTCTTAAGAATATGTCTAACAGGTGCCGCTGGTGGACGTGAGCCTCTATGGACAGCCCTCCGACTTTTGAAAATCACGAGAAACCCACACCCCCTGCCCCCCGTGCTCCACCCCGCGCCGGCCCGAGGCGGGGTTCTCCCCGACTTGGGGTGTCCCTGTGACGAAAGCCATTGGCAAAGACCTAAGAGTGTATCTTTCCTTGATGGATGGTTTGGGTTTGTTACAGTGAAATATTGTGGAGTTTCCCCTAAGCTGAGAACCGCCGACTATCAGCCATCATATTGGGGCTCATAATTATCACCCATAATTGGTGCAACAGCTAACAATTACCACTGCCAGCCACAGAGCCGGGGAAGGTGCCACTCATTAACCACACACCACAGCGTTCTCATTTCACAAGGCTGTCCAAGCTCGAGCAGGGATGGAAAACAGAGAATACGAAAGATACATTCAAATGCAGACGAAATCCTGTGACAAAGTGGTTCTCTCCTGGCTGAAATCACAAATTTTAAACAGTTTACTTCCCTCTGTCTTCCCGAGAGTTTCACGTACCAAACTTTCAGTGTCATGACTAATAGCGGCTCTGGGCGAGGATCAGTCTCGCCGCACTCCTCTGCCGGTGATGTGCGGCGCTCCTTATTAGCGGGTACATTATGCAGAAGCGCCGTGCGGTGATGGGACACGGCAGCCCGCTGTGAGGATGCCTATCAGGGCTTCTTTTAAAGCCCTTTCTCAATTGTCAGCAAAGTATTTTTTAAGGTTAAAAGGTGTAAAATTATTCTGAAATGCTTTTCTGACCTGTCGCCTATCACTGCAAAGAGCTACGGTTCATTTTTTTTTCTAAAATTGTATTTTTTTTTGAAATGCAGTAATATTATAAGAATAAGCTTTATAAGGGGAAAATAGTCCCCTGAAATGTTCGTGATCTTTTTGTATACCTCCTTCCCCAACGAATGCAGTCCTAACCATTGTTTCATGCCCAGAAATATAATTTCCGATGCAATTTTTCTTACCCCAAGCCTTCCGTTTCTGCAGAGAAATTAATGTAAATGGCCGTTACTTTCACATCTCCCCCTTTTCTCTCTCCCTTCCTTTTCTCCCCCGCTCCCGTTGCGGTGGCTGCTCCGCTCCCGGCACCATCGGGTCGGCCCGCCGGGCTCTGCAAGGCTCCTGCACCTGCCCGCTGATGGCGGCCACGCTGGAGGCCGGGGTGGGGGGAAACGGCCGACGCGAGGGCTCTCCCGCCTCCGCGCTGCAACCAGCCTGGCTGCTGGCGAAGGCCTGGGCCTGCCAAATTGCTGCAGGTCAGCGACCCTGTCGTTTTCCGTCCTTGGCCTGTGAGGCCCCTGTTGATGTGCCACTGAGACAACCGTGAATTTTGAAATCCAGTTTCTGCCAAACCCTGGGGACAGCTTGCAGCACCGTCATGTCACAGGTGTGGGGAAAATCATCGGAGAAACTCCCTCGGGTGCAGACAGCGGGCCCACCTCTGACCTCTCGGAACAGGCGGAGCCCACGTGGAACAGAACTTAGCAGAGCTGGTGCGCACGGCGGTGACACAGCGAGAGGTGTGGGCTGCGAGTGCGCCTCTGGGCATTGCTCTCGACTGCCCGGCACCTGCCGGCCTTGGCTCCTGGCTTGATCTGCAGGGAGCCAGAGGGTAAACTGTGGGTGTGTCCCTAAGTTACGGGTGTGACAAACTCCACTGAAGTGCACCTTGCTTTCCGGTACTGATGAGACAGTCGCTTCTGGACCGATTTCCATCTGCGAGGTGTTAGGAGTTCACGCCATTTGGTTGTTAATGACGTAGAAACTGCTTTGTCCTCTCCAGAAGAGCAGCAGGTAAGCCCTGCCTTCAGAGTCAGGGTGCACCCGACTTAAGGCATTTTCCGTGCCCTCCGTAGATGGATGGGTGGACGGCGGGAGTCTGGCGGGGCTCCTAGACAAGAGACAGGGCAGCGCACATCACGTTTTACCTCAAAACATGCTTCCCGTTCCACACGGCACCGCAAGCCACGTGGGGAGCAGGCAGGGACAGCGCCATGAGCTGTACAGGTCGTGGGGACCCGCATGGGTGTGCGGCTGGGACCAGGCGAGGCACCTGCCGTTCAGGCGAACCCCCATCTCTGCACGGAAGCTCGGGGCCACTTGCCGGGAGGCCGGTGAAGCCTGAGCGGCCGCGTTCATCCCCAACCAAGGCTGGGGAGGGTCCCGAGCCTGTGTTCGCACGGTCATGTGGCCTCAGACAGTCTACAAAGGAAGGCATTAACCCGTCAGATTCTGCCTGTCCTCACCTGGCCCCCACGTCACCACCTGCATGCCAGGTGCTGGGACGCAGTGACTGCACTGAGGACCCACATCACTCCGATTAGTAGACATTCAGTGAGTTCATAATTGATTCCTTAATGCCAGGACAGCTCAGACAGCCTGGTGGGGACAGCCATCAACTCAGAAAATGATTAGGATTCTTCACGGGACAAGAAACTTAAAATTACCCAAACCTTAAGGCTTCTGAAAAGAAACTGGATAGAGGGTTTCCCCTAAATATGCTAGCAAACTCCAGAGGGTTTAGATGGTATATCAAACACCAGCTGTAAACTGAACATTTTCTAAATGACCAATAATTAAAAACAAAATTGGGTTGACTTGAAAGAGTAAAGACTGAGTTACGGTTCTCTTGTCTCTATGGAAGATGCCAGAGTGTGCCGCCCCACGCTGGGGGATGGGCATTACAGAGGAGTGTCTACGGTCACCTTTGCCTGGATTTTATGACATCTGAGGTATTTGTCAGCATATTAAAATCTGCCATGGTTTCCTTCGCCATTCTAAATAAACGTTCGTGTTCATGCTTGATTTTGTATTTCTGACCTTGCATTCTTTTTTGAGGACCCTCTAACCACAGAGGCTTCAGTGCTCAAATCTGGATCTGCTCCCACTAACACTGCCCAGTTTCATGCCCAAAGACAATACTTAAAATGTGACGCTAACCCAGCCCCCCCGCCAACCCCCTGTTGGTGAAAATAGAGACCATGTTTCTCTTCCCTGTACTGACTTGGAATCACTCCCTCTCATGAGCGGTCAACACCAGAAGACGCTTTGGCCACCGAAGGAAAATAAATACAAACTCTGTGTGTCTCGTTGAAAACAATGACCGAATCTTGCCCGTGTAAAGCATTTTTCTGAAACTAAGCGCATTATATAATTCTGCTTTTTTCTCGTACAAATCATTTTCACCACATAATTCAGAGACTTCACTCCAGTGCTGGCGGCTCACGTTCATCGGCACGCACGCTGCCGCTTTCACAGAACCCTGCTGGGTGTGCTAGCCTTGTGCCCACCGCGTGCACGCGTGTCCCAGGGCCGACCCGACTGCGGCCTCAGCACCTGCAATGTGAGTTCCAATCCCGACACGCAACGTGGAGTCTCCATGAGACACGGGGGTTGAGACGCAGGACTAGATCCCGGTCACCTCCCAATGCAGCCCCGAGTGATCCCCTCACGTCCCGTCAGGTAGTGTCCATGCCACAATTTCCGGTCGTCCGTGAACGAGAGAACAGGCGTCAGAACCTCGTAGAACGCCATGCTCACAGCCATGATCGTGTCACTGTAACTGAGTTTGAGATCCTGAATGTTTGTGCATTCCATGTTTGGATAAATGTGGCAGAGGAATGACCACACTCTTTGAAACTGGACCCTGATGTGCATGTGTGTGACACGGGCGTGCGACTCGAGTTCCTGACTCTTCCTTTGTAAAGCGAGGCTAAAAATGGCATCAACCCTGCCAGTTGTTTGAGGACCTAATAGATATTATGTACAAGGTGCTTCGCACATGCCTGATATGTGGCAATCACTCAAAAGTACTAGCTTACGTCCCTCTCTTTACAGACCACCTGAGCATCTGGAAAAGTACTCCACCAACTGACCTCTCACGTTGGAAAACATTTTCAACATTAAAAAGTCAATCAAGGGGCACCTGGGTGGCTCAGTCGGTTGGGTGTCCAACTTAGGCTCAGGTTGTGGTCTCACCGTCCGTAAGTTCAAGCCCCGCATCAGGCTCTGTGCTGACGGCTCGGAGCCTGGAACCTACTTCAGATTCTGTGTCTCCCTCTCTCTCTGCTCTTCCCCCACTTGCACTCTGTCTCTCTCTCTCTCTCAAAAATACAATAAAAACATTAAAAAAAAGTCAACGCATGTCTGCGGAGAAGAAGCAGTCCCGGGAAACAGCTCCCCCTACACAGCACCTAGGTGCTAATGAGATCAGACCCCAAGTGGGAGGGCATTTACACCCCTGAGATAATTCCCTGAAATAGAGCTCTGTCAGCAGCTTTGGCGGATTCACCCTTGTAGCTCGGCCCTGCTCCTTGTCGGCTCAGTGTGCAAGACCTTCCTTGCCCTCGTCTCCTTCTGTCCTTGTTGGATGCGCAGGAAGCCCCTACAAGCACCATTTTGCAGCCAAGCCCACGGAGGCATTCCTAGACTCTGTGTCATGACAGCACATCAAGAGAGCTTGGGGGGAGGGTCCCCGTGAAGCAAAGTCATTTTGTGCTACCACAGCGAGGAGGCGTCCCTGTCAGCATGGGCATGCAACACCAGGAATGGTCACGGTGACGCGTTTCTGCTGATTATGCAGACACCTCCCCCACAGACTCGGGGCCTGAACACACCCCTCCCCCAATATCAGCCAAATCCTCTCTGCCAGTCTGGCACTTGGACCACTTGGACCACTTCAACAGTTTTCTAGATGTGTTCCCCTCAAATAGGTGTTGTGGCCACAGGGAACAATCAGGATGGGCTCCAGATCAGTGGGAGAGTGTAGGCTATCTTAGCAAAACCCGCCTCAATGGGGCCTGTCGCCTACACCCATAGGTCATATGTCAGCACTGTGTCAGCTGGACACAGCCCGGGCACGGTCCTCACCGGGACACTCTTACACGCGTGGGGTTGCACACCCTTTCCGCACCAGAATCTGAGTCCTCTGTTGAAGCAAAAAATGTATGAAACCGGAAGCAAGACAAATAGGAAGTAGGATTTGGAAGGTGCCCAGCTTGGCCCTTACTGGGCAGGAAGACACTAAGTCAGAAGCTTTGCACTTTGTTAGAGGGATGGCAGGGAATAGCATTGTTCAGTGTGGGAGATGCTTGTGTCAACACAACTGTCATGTGCGCTCAGGCCATTAGTAATTATTGGTGGGTGTGATGACATTTACTTCCCCACACGGCCTGTTCATCAGGACGATGATAATTGGCTCCCATACAATAAGGGAACATTATAGCCTGGATGGGGAGGACATACGCATTCAGAATCTGGACTTGGTTGTCTAAGAGAGGGAAAAGCCAGGAGGAGACACTCCTCGTAGAATTACAGGGCACGAGAGACAGGCATGTCTGCGGAAGGACACGTCTCAGAGGAGGGAGAATCCTCCTGTGTCCGCAGGGAATCAGCTAAGATGGGGCGAATGGGGTCCCCAGATGGGAGGGGCTCACCTTCCTTGTCTGTGTGAAGCTTCTCAGAGGCCTCGCACGTGTTAACACACAGCGTGTTCAAGAGAAGAAAATAGAAATAGAATGAGTGCTCCCCAATAATTTGACCTCACAACCTTGCATTGATGAGGACGTCCTGGTGCTCGCGTGTTCAGAAACGCAGACACAGCACAAACCGCATCACACACAGATCGGCGTTGAGGGGAGTGGATGAGGCTGAGAGACGGTGTCTTCATCTTAATTTTAGAGGGACAGAGAGCGGACTAAAGAGCCAACAGTACAAAGTGCAATGTGGTTGTACCGATTCACACCCTGGCCACGGTGTGTAAGGAACCACACGGCGCCCCCATCCTCACGGACACCGGGCTTCCTCAGATGCCCTGAGCTTCGAGGAAATGGTGACACTCACTGATGCCTTAACTCACTTCTCATGGATCTCAGCAAAGCGTTGCTGGATATCCTCACGCCATTCACATTTGCTTATGAAATGACCGTCTCTATTTTTGCTCATTTTATTGCCTTTTGAAATCTTTCGTACTGATTTGTGAGGCTTCTTTGTAACGAATCTGTTGTTGTTTGTGTTGTGAAGAATTCTCCCAACTTCTAGCTTGTCCATTGGTCCTCCTTCGGTAACTTTTGGCCAAAAAGAACTTCCTAGATTAAATGGAGTTGACTTTATTAACCTGTTCTTTTACAGCTGGTACTTCCTGTGTTTGGCCTAAGAAACGTTTTCTACCCCAAAGACATAAAAACATACAACATAACAAACATGCCCAAGATCTCAGTGACTTGAAGCAATAAAACTTATTTCTTACTTTTGCTACATGCCCACTGTGTAGAACTTCGGGTTCTGTTCCCCAGTCTGAGACCCAGAATGGCAGAAAAGACCCACTTTGTGTGGTGACTCTCTCGCTGGCTCCTGCCCCTTCCCTCTGGAGAAGAGAGATGTCATTTCCATTCGTACCTCCCGGCCAGTCGTATGGCTGAGCCTACTTCTGTTGACTTGGGCAGAGATGGCAAATATTTGGGGGACAGCACTAATTACTCCCGAGAGTCACATTTCTGGCCATCAAACAGTTCTTCTCTCCACATGCAGAACACAGCCTCCTCCGCCGTGGCTTTCTGCCTCTGTATCGAGCTCAAATCTGGATCATCGAGTGAGGCCCTGGTTCTTCATCTGACCCATATCGGCTCTCTTGGACCAGAGACCTGTGATCTGAAAAAAACAGTTATCTGCTTCTCACACACCCAGTCCACACTGGAAGAGCAGGGATGAGGTAACCACAGTCTGCCATCCCCTTCAGAACAAGCAAGCCACGGGTCTGTAACGTGGCCATAATTCTCTGCTCTGAGTGGAGGATAATGTCTCTTGATTAGGTCATGATTCTGCTCCTGGGTGTGGCTTCTGGTTCACTGATTTCTGTGACACTTGACCCTTCCTTCTAGAAGGTTCTTCCTTTTCTGTCATCCTCCTTGGCCATATTTGATATGGACATCAGAGGTATATACTCCAAGTGTCCTTATTTGTAGGTGATGGGACGTGAAGGCGATCTTAAGTCCCTAAAATCACATCCTCTTTTAACCCAGGCTGGTGGCTCTTTGGCACTAAAATGTCCAGAAGCTCAGTTAGCTTTTTATCTACTTGATTTCACTAGGCTGCGTGTGCCAAGAGCTGCACCTCCATTCTTACTGAGACCTACCTTTCAGAGTTGCTCTACCTCTCTGCTTTCTTGCCCCCACGTCTTCTCTGTCAACCTACCTGTTGGTGTGTCGGGCTCTGCTGGTCTCACCCATGAGCCATTTCGTCCACTCTAAAGATGGTACCGACCAAGGAACCCCTGTCATTCCCTTACAGCTTAATCTATTAAGAAGCTTTAACAATGGGTACGATGGCCATACTTTTGGTGCGATCTTGGCTGAAGGACTGAAATCCAAACAATATGAGTGGTTCAGAACTTCCCAAGTTAATTTTTTACTGTGTGGGATGAGACGCTATTGTCTTCTCTCAGCCTACAAGTTAATGAATTTGTAGATTTTCCATCCCCTCCTTGATTCCTGCTCACAGAGGAATCTCCAAGCTCATCTCTCTTGTAGTATGTTGCCAAATGCAGACAATACCACTGTCGTGGGGTGAATGGTATCCCTAAAAATGATATGTTGAAGTTCTTATCCTCAGAACTTATGAATGTGACCTTATTTGGAAACAAGGTCTTTGCAAATGCGATCAGGTAAGCTGTCTATTTCTCATTCTTGTTACTTGGCTACAGAGGCTGGCTGGTGACTCTGATCCTGCTGGACCCAGGCGGATGGGGCAACAGCTATACTGACCATTGGCAACACCGTAGCAGATGGTTGAGAATTGTACCCTGGGTCCTAAGACATGTCCCTTCTGCTCGTGTGACCACACCTAAATTCTGTGGGAACTTAGGGACAACCTTATGTACCTGGGAGAAGAATTAGAAATATATGGTGAATATTACCAATGGCTACGACAAGTGCATTATTTTATTGTTATAGTTGCTAATTTAATCAGTCTGTTTTTGACAACTATATTTTCTACCTATAGTTTGCTGGTGAATAAAAATGTCATTGTCTTTTGTATTGTGATCTTGATTTTGATTATTCAAACTTGCTTTAGCTCTCTTGTGAAATATAAATATTTCTGCATTCTGTTAGAGTTTTTTTTTTATGTGGATATTGTCTGCGAATTCTGACAGTGGTCTTTTAATATAATTTTCTTTATCAATCCCTAAATCTTTTATTTCTTTTCTTGACCTACTGTAGTGGGTAGGACTTTAGGTACAGCACTGCATAGAATTGTTGATAGCTGGCATCCTCATTTATAAATGATTTTAAAGATAACGCTTTCACATTTTTTACTGTTAAGAATGATAGTTACTGAGGCTTTTGGTACAGACCCTGAGTTGGGGTGAGGAAGATACTTTCTCTTCCTGGTTTTGTGAAAGGTTTAGTGTTACTGAGATGATGGTTATCACATACGTTTCCTGCTCTCTTGTGATAATTGTGTGCTCATTCTCTTTTAGTCTGTAAATAGGATGAATTATATCCATATCTTTTCCTAGGGTGATAGAACACTGGGATTCCTGAGTTAACCCCAACTTGGCCAAGCCGGTTATCATTTTAACACGTGCAGCTGGATTAGACTTGCGAATATTCTGTACCCAATGTTTGTATGCTTTTTCATGAGTTGATTGGCTAGAGACTGGAAACACTTTGGTGAATAAAACAGAAGGGCACCTCATACTTGCAGTCATAGTATCTAAGACATCATTAATTACAAGATTCTGCACCAATTTAGTGACAAATTTTCTGTGGGAAACCCTGTGACATCACATAATCATGACGATCAGTAAGATATACTCTACGTATAACTGTTCTAACCACTGAGCCAGAACACACACCATATTGCATGGTGCAGTGTGGCTTGGAGGCGGGGGTCACCTTTTGGTCTACTGAGTCCCAGTTTCTTCCTTTGCAAAGTGAGGGGTAGAGAATCTCCAAGGTGCCCCTTGGACTACAAGTCCTCCGATTATACCCCCTCCCCAA
Organism: Felis catus; assembly: GCF_018350175.1. Lineage (NCBI taxonomy): Eukaryota > Metazoa > Chordata > Mammalia > Carnivora > Felidae > Felis > Felis catus. The sequence continues at coordinate 81,475,426 of NC_058368.1, forward strand.
AGATCTTCCCACTCCTGGAAGAGCTACCCCACACCCTTCCTGGAGCCCAACCCTGAACGGTCCAACTTCATACAACAGCGGAATGAATCCCTTGGGCAAGAGAACTCACAAAAGTGAACAGATACACTGCTCAGGGACCCCCCAGGACCGATTCCCAGGTCTGCATGCAAACAGCCCCCCACCGAGTGGCCTTTGGTGCCTCAACACTGCGCCCGATGCACCATTAGGCGTTGGAGACTGCCGAGAGTTGGCACGTGATGGGTGCGTCCGAAGAGTTCTCTGCACAAAGTGCCCACCCAGACCTCCTGCCGTGAGAAAGCCAGAGGCCCTGGAACCCCCTACTTTCTGATTACAAGATACCTTCCTGTTTTAAATGTTCAAGCTCTTTCTGGGTGTGTAAATAAGTGATAACTTACTGGACTTCACTGATAATAATTCCATTTCGGACCAGAGAACTAAACATTAACTGCTACTTAACATATGAAACATTATATATGATGGCCTTTTTAATCACCTCTGACTTAAAAAATATATTCACTTTAGGTCTGAAATGTGGATGCTGTGACACTGAATCCTCTCTGTAAATAATTCTAAAAATGAACAGTTCTAGTGAAAACCTTTTATTTTCATTTTAAAGACACACTCGAACAGGATCTCAAATCTAAAAAAAAGAAGAAGAAACAGTTCACTTGCTCTAGCGTGCAACAAATTCATTGTGCCAACTTCAGAATCTGTTTCAATCTGTTCTGAAATGAACTTGATCTTCCACACTTAATTCCTCCTACTGACAGCAAGATTCAGTGCCCTGATCTTCAGAGGTTTATAAAACAGGGATGGAAAGCTTTCTAAATCTCAAACAGCATACAAAATCAGAATTTAAATGAAGTCAGTGTACTGTAGCACTGGATTTAATTTTATTTGACATATACTTGGAATCTGGTTTTTAATGGAACAACTATCTGGGACGTGGCTGGAACCAGAAGGTTCAGAAGCGGCCAGACTGCATCGAGTCCTACAAGCTGCATGGACAGCCGGCTCGGGTGGCAGTTCTGTTCGCTCTCCCGCGTCTCAGAAAGCTTTTCCGAACCAAAGGACTTAAAATGCAAAAGTAGAAACTCTGTAGAGAGAAGACAGGGGCTGCTCTTAGGCATTACAAATATTATCCATCTATTTTTAACATGAAAAGCACAAACTAACAAAAAGACAGAATAGTCAAGGGAGAAAAGAGCACGCAAGAGAATACACTTTTTCCCCTTAAAATGTCGGCTTCTCTACAGACCCGCCAGCAGGAGCCGTGGGGTAATAGCACCCCCTTCTGAGAGTGAGACACCCCCCCCCGCCATCCCCCCCACCCCCAGCCTCCGGCTCCCACTCTCCTGGTTGCCCTCCCCCCACCCCCTGCTCGGAACACACTTAACTTCCAGAAAACAGCTCTGGGAACAATCCTGGCACATTCACCTTTGGAAGAACCGCTCGACAGCCCGACGCTGCCTTGCCACACACTGCCGATCAACGCGGGACAAGATTCGCAGTGAGGCCCAGGAACCCGGGAGAGAAATTAATTGCACTTCTGTGTAATTCCTTTTGGCTGTAAATTCTGTAAATGTTTCTCGCTTATAACAGTTTCTACAGCTATAATGTTCCAATTAGCAAATGTAGGAAGAAATGATTGTACTACCACACCTTGGATGGTGTTGTTTTCCTTTTCTCTTTTCTGAAATATTTTCTGATGTTTATTTATTTTTGAGAGAGAGACAGAGCCTGAGTGGAGGAGGGGCAGAGAGAGAGGGAGACAGAATCCGATGCAGGATCCAGGCTCCGAGCTGTCAGCACAGAACCCGATGCGGGGGCTCGAACTCACAGACCGCGAGATCATGACCTGAGCCAAAGTCTGACGCTTAACCAAATGAGCCACCCAGGTGCCCCCTTCCTTTTTCTTTTCTTTTCTTTTTTGTGATGCTCTTTGAAGTTCATTCCCGTGTTCCAAACAAAAAAGGCTTATTACATAATTAGCATAGTGATGTTAAGGACAGGGTGACCAAGAGGCAAACCTTTAGCACTAAGACGTGGTCACAGGGTCCCAGTGCGCAAGGACAAGAGAGCACTTCGGCCGGATGCGTTGATGAGGAAGGGAGAAGGAGGAAACTCCAGATCAGACACCGGACATCACACCAGCACCACCTGAAAGTGTTTTGTGCAGTAAAATGGAAGCTTCACCTTTTGGCACAAAATCTATGAACAAACTCGCAAAGGTATATTGTGGTTCGATAAATATCCCAGGACCCTGGAAAAACCAGCTAGCAGTTTCTCATTCACAGAACTCTCAAGGATCTACCATCGCCTCCTCTAGCTGTGATTTAACAGCCGTGCGATGTAGTCTTTCATGTCAAATTCTGGAAAGCATCTGTTTTTGTGCACGGCTTTGCTATTAGCCTGATGCCCCAGGACGGCGCCTCTCACGCTGTCTGTGGGAAAGTCCCAGTTTTCTCTTTAGCTGTAACCCATTGAAGACCTTACTTTATAAAATTAAATAAAAATAAATTGCTAGAAAATAAAAAGCAAACAAACACACAATGTGAGCCCTAAACAGGAGCCGTCATGTTCTAAGCCTTCCCTCAATTTCTGCACTTACAATGGATTCACAAACAATCTGGGAAATCAGACCATCTGAAAACCACACGGCGTGCATAGCTTTGCCTAGGGTGGTGGTTCCCAAAGTGCGTGCCAGGGCACCCAGGGCGCCACAGTGACCCCACAGGACACTCTGGGACAGTTCACATTTTCAACAGGAACACAGCAACGTGTCCTAAACACAGGATGTATACTGTGTGCGTTTCTAAGTGGAGAATTAAAACAGAAATATTTAAATCTCTTTGGATTTCTTCCCATTCTAAATCGTTCATTACTCCCGGACGTTTTAACTAATATTTTCCCCCTTTTGACATTTGGACCCACTCGACTTTTAAAAAGTCACAAATTGTCCCTAATAAGCACGCAAATTATGTAGGCTGTTGACTATAACAGCCTTTGGGGCACCTCACTTCTCCACCTCCATCAAGTCCCACATCCAAACAACGTGCCAGTTTAGCATAATAATGAGGCAATTTCCTGCCTGTGATGATGTTGACAGGGAAGCCCAAGGAAGTGACACTTCGCGGCTAAAGTCACAGAGAACAGAAGTGCCAAGGTCAGGTGAACAGCCAACCCCGGGACCACACCCTGCCGCGTGCTCTCCGGCCACCAGGACGCGCACCCCCCCTTCTCTGCTCAGGAAACACACCCAGAGGGGGCCAAACGCTAATTTGTCTCCTGGCTCCCAAAGGCATCCCCGCCCGCCTCCTCCTTAAAGACTGTTATTAACTGCTTCCCTGGAAATTGGCCTGAGACCACTCCAGAGCAAAATTAAGACAAGTTTGTTTCTCATTTAAAACAACAAAAAAAGAACCAGTGGAACATGGTGGTGATTCGAGGGAGGAAGGAACCTGCTCAGAACCTGTCATTACAGCAGTGTCCGCTGCCTGCTTCCTTGCAGTCAGTGCACGGTGCCTGGCCCGACCCTCCCTCCGGCCCAGGACAGCACCCCTGCCATGACCAGCCTCCTAGCACAGCCACCTCTTTGGGCAGGCTGCTGGCCGCGGCAGACATCCCTCACCTCCAATGCACCTGCCACCTGACTGCCTCCCACCTGATGGGCCAGCTCGGTCAGGGTGACCCCCAGCTCCAGAAATCATGGCTGGCCTGCTGCAGCTGGTCCTGCTCCCACAGGGACAACAGACTTGTGGGGCAGATACAAACACGGCCAGTGCTGAGCACGCACTGGGACCCGAAGCTGGCAGGGCTGGAAACTGGTGACACTCCACCCAAATCCCGTGACCCTGCTCACTCTCCACGCCCCCACCAAGAGACTTTCCACTGAATTCCTTCCCAGAACATCGGGGTGGATTCCGTCTCCTGCCGGGGCCCTGGCTGGTCTGGTGGAGGCGTCACTTACCAGCAGCCACCATAGCCAAGGGTGGAGAACCTTGGTCGTGGGCCGTGTGGAGGCATGGAGTGCAGGGCACCCTCAGGATCAGGGCACAGCCACCAAGCGGTCTACCCGCCCAGCAGGGACCCTGCGTTGGCTCCCCCGGAAGTGGGTCCCAGGGTCTCCACATGCTGGGGACCAGACGGGGCTGCTGGGACCTCTAGCTGGCGTCCACCCACGTGGGGCACGGTGTCATGCGGGCTTGTGCTTCCGGCTCTCTGAGGACCACGGCGCCTGCAAGCCTCGCACAGACCCTGGGAGAGGGACACGAAGGCTAGTGCTTGTGCTGTGGGAAAGAGGGAGCGGCCCATCTTTACTTGTCCTCCTGTCTCTTTAATTCCAAGGAACGAGAACGTAGAAGAGGAAAGGCAGTGAGCGAAGCTCTCCAACCAAGTTTGCACCCTATTTGTACCAGATCCGCTAGAGAACCAGATGTGAGTAGCGCGTGCTGGTTCCACCTACACTCGTATTTTCTTTGTTTCCAATAACCAAGGTTATCAGTTAGCACTCCGGCTGTACTAGGCAGAGAAGAGTGGCCTGGGCAGGGGTGCGGAGGTGCGATAATCCGGTAATTCAGGCCGGCCCTGCGCAGGCCCCTGCTTTCCTGGGGCAGGCTGTTCGTTCCTGCTCCCCCCAGGTTCTGTTCTCCCGCCCGCCACACCTCCTCCGTGTATCCCACCTGTCACACGCTCACCTCTGCTCAGACTTTGCCCACCTGCAGTGCCCAGCGTCCCCGTTAACCACGGCCACCCCATCCGCCAATGTGCAGCCCAGAGCCCATCGCCACCTGACAACCTCTTCCAACCCAACGGGCACCAGACATGCTCAGACTTGAGCTTCGTGCTCCTTGGTGTGAAAAGTTACTCCCCGTTTGGACTTACATTCACGTAGAATGAGGGTCATTACTCATATGTCTCCTGTATCGCCGTGGGGCCATCAGGGCTGGTCTGTGGTTGGTCAAACTGAAAGCCAGTGTCCAGAATGCTTCTGACATTCAGCCACGAAACTGGGATTTTCCAAGTCTGTGGAGATCCCCACGGGGCGGGACCGGGGGCAGAGGGAGCCGGCAGGGCTCGGGGTCCTCTGCACATTTTAAACACCCCAGAACCACCTCTGCAGGTGTTAGCGGACTTTCTTTTGCACTTCCTTTCCCTCCATATTGAGGAAATGAGGTCTTGACACCAGCCAAGCTCCGAGGCACCCAAGCCGGGGTTGGGGGCACAGGTGACCGTGGGGCTGGGTCCCATCAGTGAAGATGACAGGACAGTCACGGAGAGGAAGATGGTTTGGGCCTCCAGGGACAGCAGGCCACCCGCCGTCTCTGACCTGAGAGACGCACGCTCAGATGCCAGCTGGGGAGCCTGGGGTCTCCAGTGACCCGGGGTATGTACCCCTGTGTCTCTCTTTCTCCGTCTTATTCCCTGGCAAATCTTCCCAGTGGCCGGGCTTGCGCTCTGGCTGCTTAGGACCACCAGGAAGAGCCGGGCCCCCAGGCGCTGCACAGGCCTCAGGTTCAGGCCTCGGGGGGCCCCTTGGGTCACATGACAGAAGCCGGGCCAGTCAGAGTGGCCCAGAGGACAAAGGTCCATGGCCGTGTGCCTGTCCTACCTGTAGATGAGTCTGTCTCTTGAGAACTTCAACAACAGGGTGCAGGGAGGTGGCCCCAAGGACAGTCGGGACGGGAGCCTGGATGCCTGCAGACCAGGCAAGCTTGTCCCCCGCCAGCAGGCAGGTCAGCCGCACAGGGGCCCCTGGAGGAACCTGTGCTGGGTGAGCAGGAGTTTTCTCTCCCCTCCTCCTTGGCAGGTTGGATGCTCTAGGTTCTTTAATTGCTTGGCTACAAAGCTGCCCTCCAGAGAGAAAGGCCAGGATGGGCACCCGGGCTCGGCTGCAGCCGCAAACTGACTTCTCAGAAGCCCCTTTTGAGTGCGATGGAAAGAAAAAGCCAGGAGCCAGCGGGCCCTCCCAGCCAGGTGAGCATTGGTCTGCGGGAGGGCTGTCTGTGCTCCACCCCACCCCCTGCACCATGCAGAATGTTCCGGCGTGCCTCCGTCAGGGTTCTGTCTCTTTACCACGCTGAGGTTGCCAATCTGCTGGAGGAGGAGGAGCAGGAGGCTGGTTTTCTTTTCTTTCTTCCTGTTCTTTTTTTTTTTTTTTTTTAGAAATGGAATTTTAAAACAGCCAGCAACTAAGGCAAACTCCCAGGATAACAGTCTTAACAATTTACATAATGCAAGGTTGGAGAGGACGTGAGGCGGTCCTTTTAAATCGTGTGACACGGTTTAAAATAGGGAACCTTGGCTGGCATTAAACCACAGTCCTCTGAAACACAATTATAAAGCATTTAGGATGGCTCGGCCAATCCCATCCCTTGATTGGCTGCCCGTCCCTCACCCTGTAATCTTTCCTCCAGCCCGCGCACGGCGGCTGGCAGGGGCAGCCGGGTGCGTTTTAAGAAAGACTACTTTTTGCTGCTTTGGTCCTTGCCCCAGAATCTCAGTCCTCGGAAACGGGGCCCTTTGTCCCTGCCCGAGGACGCTGATTACGTTCGCTGCTGGCTAGGAGGGGTGTCGGCGGGACCAGCGGCCTCTCTGCCAGCCCCACGCTTCGGCCCGCCAGACCCGTGACAGTCAGGGGACATCTCTGCGAGCCTCTGCGCATCACCACACCTTTGCCCTGTTGGCTTCTTTATCTGTAAAATGGGGCCACTGCCGGTGCACGGGACATGACAAATGGGGTCAGGGAACAATTAGCTACACGTGCAAACGTGTGAGCGATGAGGACATCAGCAGAACAGCCCTTGACCCCTCCCGCCCGCCGGCACCCACTGAGCACCTACTTGGTGCCAACTCTGGGTCAATGCCGGCTGCTGGGTCTGCGCTTGGTGACTCGGGGGCTCAGTGCCGCGTGTGGGAGATGCACACGTGCCCCACACGCGTGTAAGGTGTGACGTCTGCAGCCTCAAGGCTTGTAGCCAAAGGGCCTGTGCCCTGTGCTCAGGAGACCTGCGGAAACCTGAGCAATGCCACACAGGAGGCTGAGGGCGGGGCCCGCAGGGATGCTGCAGCAGGAGCCCGGGAGTGGGCACGGAGCACAGCGCGCGATGCCCCCGTCCAGGTCACCGCGAGGGCAGAGACCAGGCCCCGAGCCCCTGAGGACGAGAGATGGGACACCACCAGCATCCCACCTGTGTGACCTGGGCACCTCCTCACCCGTCCGACAGCCCGCTTCCTCCCCCACGGGCCACCGCAGACTGCCCAGGGTGACAAGTGCACAGCACACGGGAAGGACTCCCGGCCCCTGTCACGTGTCTGACGAGACGGTGGCCACTGGCATCGCAGCCCCCCGTGTCAGGCAGGCCTGCCTTCCCCGGGCCCCGTCCCCACACGCGAGGCACGGGCACTCAGGTGGACGCGCTCTGCCGTCTGCTCCGGATGCTCTGCTGGGAAGGACGGTGCTGCCCGGGCTCCAGCGCAAACGGGACCTGCCTCAGCGGCAGAGTGGCTCAGGGGCCAAGGGGGTGGTGCGGGTCAGCCAGCAGCCCGACCAGGTCCAGCTGACCCGCCTGAGCAGCACCAGGGAGACACGGGCCCGCCAGACATGCTGTCAGGACGCGGCCCGCCCCCTTTTCCCACCTCCGCTCCTGGGCCTGTCCAGCCAGAGACCAAGGCAGCCCCCTGAGGGGCCAGACCCACAGGCGGAGGGCAGAGGGGAGGGGAGAGGGGTGCTGCACGGACACAGCTCGCCTTCATGTCATTCCCGGACACTCAGCCGGGGACTCTTAAATGATGTCCCTACAGTCACAGAATTGCCTAATGGCTCTGTGCACAGGTACCTGCACATACACACGTGCACAGCTATGCGAGCCACACACACAGACACACACACACTATGTGATTTATACACACGTGCACACCACATACATCCATGCGCACAGACATGCACACACAGAGTACAGAAATGCACACATGTGTACACACATGCATCCACCATAAGCACACACCTGTACACACACGTGCATAGACACAGCCCGAAGCTGACGGGACACAGGGCTTTCCCCAGCCTCGCGGAGACCCCGTGGCAGCCCCAGGGCAAGGTGAGTTGTGGGGTCTCTCACCTGCTTCCACAGCCCAGCCACACCGCCTCCTGGCAGCCCCCCAGGCAGGCTCACCCGGGCGCCAGCCCCACTTCCCTCGTCTGTATGAGGGCAGGGGAGGTGCACAGGGCTCAGCCCAGAAAATGTCAGGGGCCGTGAGCCACAAATGGAGTCACTGTTATTATCATCCCTTCCCAACCTCACCTCACTGCCCCCCCGCCCCCAAATGTCCCCGCAGGCCCTGCCCAGCTGTCCCACCCACAACACTGCTGAGGGCCTGACACCCCGGCCGGGCACTGCCCCCGGGGCCCCGCTGCAGACCCCGCGCTTCAGCAACGGCGTGTGCATTTGACACACGCTCCAGCCGGCTGGGGAGAAATTACATCTCCTTTCTGCGTGTGTGGTAACCTTGTATCAAGGCCAGGAAGAAATCATTTTCTTGAAAAGTTTATAAACGGAACTAGAGACAAATTGGTAACGTTGCATGTGTCTTTTCCAGGAGACATAAGGACACGTAAGCCCTTGAACCTTAGTGTGTCAAGGGCACCACACAGCCATGGTCGGTGCGGCTGCAGAATGGCTTTGAAGGCTCCATTACGTTCTCCAGTGTCTAGGATCCCTGCTTCGATTCCGAGCTCTGCGAGTGATAAAAGGTTTGTCCTCTGACAGCCTCACAACGTTAACAGTAGCTGCACTTTGTGCCATAATGGGGACCATCTACTCGAAATCAAGAGCGTTTTTCCCTGTGCGTTGACATGTGGTTTCAGACTCCAGGTTTCTGCATGCTAATGTCTAGACATTGCACAAACACAGTATAAACCCAAATTATATACCTCTGCACACAACATCCCAGCAAGCGCAATTTGTGTGATACCTAACAGGTACGGAGAAAATTTCCAGAAAAGGTGACATTCTTTGTTCCTGCTCCCAAGGAGCTGCTCTGATATCAGAAGAAGGAGGGAAACCTAACGTCGGGATCCATAAGCCCCATAAAGCTGAGAGCACAGGCAATTTAGTGTCTCAACACGGGCACATCCGTGGGCTGGGGTGGGAGTGCCACGTGGTCGGAACAGAAGTTCACCAGGCCGTGGGACGGAGTGCGTGTCTGCTTGCTCTGTGCAGGGGACTGGCCGGTTCTGAGAAGAGCCCGCACGTTGGACACCTTCCAGTGGATAAAGGGCTGGACCGGGTAGGGGCGAAGGAGCCCAGGGCCCCAGGCCTGACTTTGCTCCCCACTCCTGTGGAGCCCACACAAGCCGAGGGCTGGCCTGGACGCCCCTCCCAGGGACAGCCCCCGGAACATTGCTGTTCTGACTTTACCGGCAGCCCGAAATCAATTCGGTGGGCCGCAGGCAGAATTTTGGAAAAATTACACTTTGAAAATAATGACAAATGATGTTTAAATGCAATAAAATAGACCAGAGACACCAACCTGGGTGTGGATCACGGGCAGGTGCCCGTGTACAAGATGCTGCTTTGTGCCCTGGGTGTGCACACACGCTGAAAGGCCTTACGCGGGATGCTGGACTCCGGCTTCTGGAGAAGTTAAGGATTTCTTCACTGCTCCCTGCAAGCCAGACAAGGTGACCGGTGCGCGTGCGGGGCTCCGACAAACCCACGGAGTGACCGCTGCCGGGCTGACGGCACAGCCTCGGGAACCCTGTCCGCTGCAGACAATTGTGGAGGGAACAGAGCTAACACTGGCCCGAGCCACCATTCCGACGTGGCCCCTCTGGCCAGCACAGCATGGACCCTGGCCAGGACGCAGACCCCAGCTTTTTCTTTTCCTGGCTCCAAGGATCATGAAGGACCCACATACATTTCTCTACATTCATAGGTCAGCATAGTGAGTGCTGCAGAAAGGCACGTCTGGGGATGGGCCCGACACGGGCAATCTGATGAGGCTCCGTCACCCAACCCTGGAAAAGCTGCCCCCGGGCTGACCTCATGGCCCTACAAGTTTCAGATGTCTGAAGGTGCAGGCCAAAGTCCCAGGGCCTCTGGATTAGCAGGCTGGACCATCCCAAATGGCTATCCGGGGCACATACAGTTCTCACACCCACCTGTCCCTGCCCACCCACCGGGACAGTCCTACCTGCCTCTCGAAGCCCAAGAGGAAGGAAGGCCACCTGGAAAATTAGCTCTATTTTCTGTGTTCTGGGCAGAGGAAACAAAAACTTTCCAAGCCAGGACTTCTGTGGCAAACTCTCTGGTTTTTGTGAATCTCCGAATCCCCTGGACCGGAGTGGGGTTCCAGCTCCCCCAGCCTGTGACCTTCTGCCCAACAGCACACGAGGAAGCATGCACCTGTTTCAAGGTCCACACTTTGTCCTTGGCTGGCTCTTGGAACAGTCCAGTGATGGCTCGTCTACACAGCAGAGACACTCTCTCTGAAGACATCACACAGGCCAGGACGCCAGCACACACCTGTGACTGACTGAAAATCAGAAAGCGCTTGGCGATGCCCTTACTGGAGTCTTCTGAGACAGTACATGAGCCTCTGTGTCTTAGGATCTTCCTAGAGACGTGTTCAAACCTCCGTCCCAGAGACAGTGCCCTTTTCTTTCTCGTAAATGTGGGAAGATCCCTTGGCAGAATCCAAGGAACAAACACAATAATTTCCCTGATCCTCCCCTGATCTCCCAATTACATACGTTGTTTTATTTTGATGGGAAGTAATAAGATAGAGGGAGTTAGCTCACTTATTAAAGGTCTTAAATCGCTTTTGAAGTCTAGGATTTTCAAGAGGAAGATTTGGGGCTCTTTCAGGTGAGAGGTTCAGAAAATATGAAAGGAACATCTCCTTATTTCTTTGGTTGAAAATTAAGTTTCTTTTCACCAACTTCAGAATCCCGGAATACCTCCAAGTAGAGTCACCTGAACCCCAAGAGCGGAGTGGCGAGGGAGAGTGGGAAACTGAAGGCAATTATGCATGTGTGCCAAGTTGGGTCCCTAGGGGCGCTGTTTGCTCTCAACGCCGTCCTGGGTCAGCTAGACAGAAGGTGCAGGCCCTGGGAGGGACTTGCGGGGGTTACCTGTACGTGGAAGTACATCTGTTTAACTTAAGCAGGGTTAAACACCTTCTCTCCCGAGAAGATATCCCCCCAAAGAGGCCAATCCAGGGGCACCTGGGTGGCTCCGTCGGTTGAGCCTCTGACTTCGGCTCAGGTCACGATTTCACAGTTAACGGGTTCGAGCTGGCGTTGGGCTCTGTGCTGACGGCTCGGAGCCTGGAGCCTGCTTCAGATTCTGTGTCTCTCTCTCTGCCCCTCTGCCCACTCTGAAAAATAAATAAACCATTAGAAAATTTTTAACAATAATAAAGAGCTCAACATAAAATCTAGAGAAATGCGACACTGGGCAAAGAGTGTCACATGAGTCGAGTCTAACTATCAGTGACGAGGTCACAGAGCTCTCTGCAGGGGGCAAGCACATTCTGAGCATACCCAGGACATTTGCTCCGGGTTTGAACGGTGGGAGCTGCGGGCAAAACCCACCTCTGTTTTTCCATCTCGACCAGAAGTGGAATCCAACAACTTCTTATAAATTGAATTTTCTAAATGTCACTGGTAGACAGAATGCAATTTGGTTTTTAATATTGATATATATTACCAAATATTTACAGGTGTCATGGATTCTAAAAAATGTTCTGAGTATTGGTGGGGGGTGATGTATATCTAAAATGTCATCAAAATGACAGTTCTGGTCATTATTGGAGAAATGACCTTATACCTTTTTATTACTTATTATTACTTATTTTTTTACTTATTCTTTTTATTACTTTTTCTTTTTTATTACTTATACCTTTTTTTTACTTATACCTTTTACATTTTTCTTACCCTTTATGCTGATTCAATGTTGACTAAAAATAATAATGGCCTGCATTCTAGACTAAGTCTTGATTCTACAAGAAAATGTTTTAATTTTTATTTATTTTTAAGAGAGAGAGAGAGACAGAGTATGAGCGGGGGAGGGGCAGAGAGAGAGGGAGACACAGAATCCGAAGCAGGCTCCAGGCTCCGAGCTGTCAGCACAGAGCCCGATGCAGGGCTCGAACCCACAAACCCAGAGATCATGACCTGAGCCGAAGTCGGATGCTTGACCGGCTGAGCCACCCGGGTGCCCCTACAAGAAAAATGTTTTAATGTCTTACTATTGACAGTGAGATGTGCTAAAGCTTGGGATATTTTTTTTTTCTTTTTGTTATTGTTTTACTGAGATTTATCAACTTAAGGACACTGTCTTCCATTCCTATTTTAACACCATCTTCGGGAAGATACATATTGGGTCTTGTCAAAGGCTTCTCCGAGGGTTTTGAGAACACCGCACGTATGTTTTCTCCAAGGATGTCTCCTGCCAGCTGTGTTGGCTTTGCTCGCTCCGGTGTGGGACTGGGGTGCTGGTGCACCTGTGCAAGTTGGCTCTCACAGTCACAGGGGATTCTGGGTTTTCATAGGCACCGAAGTGTCTGCCGACTCTATTAACATTTTCAAAGTCCACATCACTCCCAAACTTGCTGTTTTCCTTTTCCTCGTCACACAAATGCCACTGGATCTTTCGCTTCTCGGCCACACGTGGACATTATTCACTCACTGAAGGGACAGGGGGCGAGAGTGAAAAGGAAGAGGGGGAGGTCGGCACTGGGGGCCAGTGGAGGAAGGAGACGGCCGCCGAGCACCCGCGGGAGCAAGACAAGGATGGTGGCCCGACCCTCCGTGGGGACAGGCGGAGGGCCGGGGGTGTGTCCGGGACGCCTCAGAGGGACACCGGCCGCACGCGCCTGGGCTGCCTCCCCTGGGCACCAGGAACTTGTGTGCAGTAAGTCAAGTGAGGCTCAGATTCCTCCAGCTGTCCGTGAAGAACCCAGGCCCCGTGTGATGAAAGACACACACCGTCGTCACGTGGGCGCGGGCTCGGGGCGCCAACAAGTGTAAATGCGGACTCGAGGCTGTGACGGCGGCAGGTTCTCGGGGTCTCTCGCGGGGCGTCCGGGGAGTCCTCGGTGCTCTGGCCTGGTCCAGATTCCTTATCTGCTCTGTGCAGGCCCTGCCGATGCTCCCGTCTCCACGCTAATCTCGTCTTAAGCTGTTCTGTGCGGGACATTGCCTCCCCGTGGCAGGGACCTCGCTGCTATCTGCATAAAATTCTTGGCCTCCCTCCCCAATTACCCCGAGTGCACACGAGGCAGCACATCTCTATCGATTACTAAAGAGGCTTTTCTCCCGCCGTCAGCTCCGCGGAGCACGACCGCTGGTGCTGGACCAGGCGGCCCCACGGCTTCCTCCTTTCCCGGGTCCTCCCTGTTTCCTGGTCAGAGGTGGATGCGTGTTGACGATAGTAATCATAATCGTAAGTGAACATTTATCTAATCTCATTATGTGCTGGAGCCTGTGCTGGGAACCGGATATCCATAATCACTCATTGCCACAGCCTCCAGAGACCTGGTTTTACAGATGAGGACACTAAGCCCTGGAGCTGGCCGAGGACACGGTTCGCTTGAACAAAGCACCTGGCGCAGCTCCTCGCGCCCAGATCGCACGATCCTCGGTGCCGGTCCACACCCGCTGAAAGTGGCAGAGGGCGACCGCGTGGCCGCAGGACTGGCTGGTGCCTCCGGGGAGGGTCACACGGGGACAAGGGCGAGACCCGGCCACAGGCGCCTGACGCTACCCCGCTGGGGGTTCACTTCTGGGTGCCCTGGAGAGCAGCTTGCTGGGGTGGGGCCCACATTCTCCTGACAGCCAAGCCCAGGTGGGCGGACCGTGGGCGGGGGCGCAGGGAGGTGCCGTCGTGACACAGAGGACGACCCGGAGGCTGGCCCTGCGGAGAAGGCTGGAACTGGGGGACGGGGCCCAGGGTCCCTCGGTGTCTCGGGAGAGGTCTCCAGGGAAGCGGCTTCCTTCAACCTCAGGGCTGCCCCGGGAGGCCCAGCCCAGAGCTGCCTGCCAGGAGGGGCAGGCGGTACCCATCCATGCGCCACAGGGGCTGAAGGTGGACACCGTTGGACTGGAGGAAAGGAAATGCTGAGCCACGTGCCCCCAGGATTTGTACCTGTGGTGGTCCGAACTTGGTACGTTTTTGGGAGAGTTTTAGTAGCAAGCGGTGAAAACGCACCCTTTATTCACGATGGCGAGAGTCAAAAGAAGAAACATTTGCCTCACAAGTGGGTCCACCAAGCGGTCTGTGCAGACTGACAGGCAGACCGTCCTCTGTGCCATCTACACTAGCAACTCCCCTGGGCCCTTCCCAGGGCCAGCGCCTGCCGGTCCGCAGCAAGCCTGCCCGTGGGGTCCAGGCAGGGTTAGCAGGTCTCCTAGTTGTGAGATTTTTCCGGCTGGAGCGCACACACGCTGTCACGTCCACCCGCACCTCCTGCGTCTAACGGCCACTCCCCCACTCCCCAGGACAGTGGCTTTCCTCCAGGCAGGGCAGACATGGCCCCATACGGGAACCTCTTCTTCCTTCCAGAGCCCATTCTAAACCAGCCCAACTGCCCGCCTGCTCCCCGCTTCCTACCATACTGCTGCTGGTGTCAAGGTGACGGTCACGTCACCTGGCAGGCCACAGAAAAGGCAAAGGCCTGGGCTCACGGTGGGCACTGAGGAGGACCCCTCCGGGGCTCCCAATCGAAGGGCCAAGAAGGGAAGAAATGGCCCCCTCAGGACATGGGCACAGAGGGTTGGCTGTGCTCAGGCAAGCCGTCTGTATCCACCTGCCTTTGAAACGCCCAGAAAGGCGGGTCGAAGGCCAGAGGCTACCGTCCTTACCCTGCCTGCCCTCCTGCCAGGACCAGGGAATGAGCACACCGCCTCTGTCCGTATGGTCATGAATTTGGAGCGTCTTCTGGCTTCGCTTCACGTGGGGGCAAAACTTGAGCCAGTTTTTCTAAATTTTCCTCACATTTGATTTCTAAACAGCAACAACAGAAAAACCCCTGTATGTGTGCCCTTGTGCAGTTCTTGGCTCTTGAACCATCCATTTAATGAGCGTCTACTGAGCCCCTGCTGTGTGCAAGCCGTGAAGAACGTACTAGTAAGGGAAATGGAGTGGACTGAACAGGATCCTTCCAGCCATACCTCCGCTGATCGCCGGGAGTCTGCCGCGAGCTGAGCACTGGGACCCACCCACAAACACAAGTGGGTCGTTGGAGCAGGCCCACAGGACACACTCTTGGCCACAACGCTCACCTCAACCACTGCACAGACAGAGGGAGGAGGTCATCCCAGGACCTACTGTGGCTGCCTTGTGACTCAGTGGGGGAGGGGCGGTGCTTATCTTTTCCTGCCCAGCCCCCTGATGGAATCCTTACATCAGCTCATTTGTGTCAATAACCAAAGAACATAAGTTAAAAGTTGACTTAGAAAGAAGGGTCAAAGGGCACCTGGGTGGCTCAGTCGGTTAAGCATCCGACTTCAGCTCAGGTCACTATCTCGCGGTCCGTGAGTTTGAGCCCCACGTCGGGCTCTGGGCTGATGGCTCAGAGCCTGGAGCCTGCTTCCAATTCTGTGTCTCCCTCTTTCTCTGCCCCTCCCCCGTTCATGCTCTGTCTCTCTCTGTCTCAAAAATAAATAAACGTTAAAAAAAAAATTCTAAAAAAATAAAAAAAGAAAGAAGGGTCAAGCAAAAGGATTTGGATTTTCGAGTGGTATCTGTAGTCAGAAACAAGCTATCTCAAACTTACTGGCTTAAACAATGTTTGGTTTTTGTTGTTGTTGTTGTTGTTGTTGTTGTTTTGTCACATAGTTTCTGAGGGTCGGGAGTTCTGGTTTAACATCCCTCCAGAGGATTTCAGTCAGCGTGCCAGCCGGGGCTGCGTCACACGAAGGCTGGACCAGGGTGGGGGCAACCTCTGCTCCCTGCACGTGGCCCTTGCTTCACGGGGCAGCGTGAGTAGCCTCCAGACGAGGTGGACGTCACAATGTGACCTAGCTTCAGAAACATCACAGCATCGTTCGTGCAGTGTCCTACCGGTTACACAGGCCAGCCCCACCCTTTCCAGTAGACTTCGTTTTTAGACAGTTTTAAGTTCACAGCAACATGGAGGGAAGGTACAGGGATTTCCCACCCGCCCCGCCCCCCGCATCCACATCCCCAGTGGGGTGGGACATCCGTCACAACTGATCGCCCAGAGTCCAACGTGTGCATCAGGGCTCACGCCTGGTGTCGCGCACTCTGTGGGTTGGACAAACGTGTAATGACGTGTGTCCCCCATGACAGCATCCCGCCACGTGGTCTCACCGCCCTGGAAACCCTCTCTGCTCTGCTGTTCATCCCCCCACCCCCTGGCAACCACTGATCTTTTATTGTTTCCACAGTTTTGCCTTTTCCGGAATGTCATGTAGCTGGCATCACTGGGTGCAGCCTTTTCAGATTGGCCTCTCTCACTTAGCCATATGCGTTCAAGGTTCCTCCGCGTCTTTACGGGGCTCGACGGCCCCTGCGTTTTTAGTGCCGAATGACGCCCCATTGTCAGGGGGACCACAGCCTATCATCCATCACCCACGAAGGGCAGCGTGGCTGCTCCCAAGTGTTCAGGCCAGCCCTTGGCTGTGCTGAAGAGGAATGCACGGAGCTTCTAGGAGACAGAATTACTGGGGCCACCGTGGAAAGTGGCCATCATAACCTGCCCTGTGTCCCTGGACGCACATGCCTTCCACACAGAAAACACCCAGCTCTTTCCAAGACCCTTTGCAATTTCAGCACAAAGTCCAGAATCCTGTCACCTAAACTAGGTCCAGGCATGGCCACTGGTCCCCAGGAGAGTCCTGAAGTACAACTTCCTGAGCACAGCTACCCTTGATCTGAAGACAAGACTTACAAATAGGACGACACGAACTGCACAGTAGAGCACCACTGCCCGGCTTCTCCAACTAATTTCTGGACGAGACAGAACGTATGGGTCCCTGGTTTTGTTTTGCGTACACTTGTCTAGCTGTTCGAACCCACTGTGTGAAAAGACTATCCTTCCCCCGCTGAACTGCCCTTGCACCTTTGTCAAAAACCAGGGTAGATTAACTGACCTGTCAGTCTTTCACTGAACCACACCGTCCCCATCACGGAGGCTTTCTAGCAAATCTCGAAACCAGGCTGTGCGAGCTTGCAGCTTTGCTCTTTCCTTTACCTCTCCGTATAAATCTTAGAACCAGTTTGGCAATATTTGCATCTATCCATCTATCTCTCTGTCCTCTATCATCCATTAATCATTTATCGGTCTATCATCTATCGATCTATCTATCTCCATTTGGGCAAAACTGGCATTTTGACAATACTGAGCCATCCGATCCAGGAACACAATATAGCTCCCTGTTCATTAAGTCATCTTTGATTTCATTCATTAGCATTTCGTAGTTTTAAACATATGTGTCCTGCACCTTCTTTGGCCGTACGTATACCTAAACACTTTTCTTTTTGGGGTGCCATCGAAATAGCTGTTTTTCTTTTTCTTTTCTTAAATATAATTTATTGTCAATTTGGCTAACATACAGTGTGCACAGTGTCTCTTGGTTTGGGGGGTAGATTCTCGTGATTCGTTGCTTACATACAACACCCAGTGCTCATCCCAACAAATGCCCTCCTCCCTCCCCGTCACCCATTTTCCCCTCACCCCACCCCCTCATCAACCCTTAGTTCATTTAAGAGTGTATTTAAGAGTGTCTTATGGTTTGCTTCCCTCCCTCTCTGTTTGTATCTGTTTCTCCTTCCCTTCCCCCATGGTCTTCTGTTAAATTTCTCCAACTCAACACCCAAAAAACAAATAATCCAGTGAAGAAATGGGCAGAAGACACGAATAGACACTTTTCCAAAGAAGACATCCAGATGGCCAACAGGCACATGAAAAGATGCTCAACATCACTCCTCATCAAGGAAATACAAATCAAAACCACACGAGACACCACCTCACACTGGTCAGAGTGGCTGAAATAGTTCTTTTTCAGCCTGAGAAGCCGGTTCCCCATGCACCCTCCAGTTTGCAGGGACCTGTTTCACACACGTGTTGCCAGAAATACAAAGATTTTGCTGCTTCGCCCGAACGCTGTTTCACACTTGGACACCCTCATGGCACAGCTGGGGGGGCGAAGAAGGAAGAAGGAGGTGCGCCCTGGCACGGCAGAGTTGTCTTTCTAGAATTTTGTCCAGAGTTTCTATCTGTCATCAGGGGAGAGGTCATTAAAGGGGCGTACTCCGTCTGGGCCAGCAAAGGGGTCGCATGACAAGATGGCTGGTTACAAGTTTGAATGTTTGATTGACATGGGGATTTTTAAGTACTCTGATTTTCTTGGGTCACTTTTGGTGATTTGTGTCCATGAAAAATACGGTCCATTTCATCTAGTCGTCGAGTTTTCTTGGCATAGAATTGTTCATAATATTTATCTATTACCTTTTCATTAGCTGATCTATAGAGATTTCTTTCTTTTGTTCTTGGGATTGGTAATTTGAGTCTCTCTTTTTTAAAAATCATCATTACTGGGGTGCCTGGGTGGCTCAGTCTGTTAAGTGTCCGACTCTTGATTTTGGCTCATGATCTCATGGTTCGTGAGTTCGAGCCCCACATTGGGCTCTAAGTTGACAACACAGAGCCTGCTTAGGATTCTCTCCCTCCCTCCCTCTCTCTGCCCCTCCCTCTCTCGATCACACACAGGTACTCTCTCTCTCTCTCTCTCAAAAATAAATAAAATAAACTTTAAAAAATATTATTACTAACTAGCCTAACTAAAGGCTCATACTTTCATTTTTTCCCCCAAAGAACTAGTTTATGGCTTCAATTTTTTCTACTGTTTGTTTTCCATTTCACTGATTTCCACTCCTTTTTAAATCATTTTCCTTCTATTCACTTTTAGTTGAGTTTGTTTGTTTGTTTTTACTTAATGCCTCAAGTTGTTAGCTCAGATCACTGGATGTAGGTAATTCTTCTCTAATATATGAATTTAATTTTATAAATTTCCTTCAATGTCCTGTTACAGCTGCATCCCATAAACACTGCTATGTTGTATTTTCACTACAATTCAGTTAGAAATATTACCCAATTTCCTTCGTGCTTTAAACTATGGTTTTTTTAGTAGTGTGTTGTGTAATTTCCAAATACTTGAATACCTTCATCATATTTCTGAGGTAGATTTCTAACTTAATTTTATTGTGATTTTTTTTCAGGCCACATTCAGACATTTGATCTGACTTACAAGAACTTAAATTAAATACAACCTCTGCAGGATTTGAATCGTAAATCTGCTGTGGCTTGATTTAGGCTCCAGCATACGGTATATGCTCTTGAAAATAATTGGCGTTCCTCCGCGGACAGGCGTGGTGTTCAGGAAGTGTCGGCAAACTCAAGAAGGTTGTCGTGTTGTTTAGACCTTTTTGTTGTCGACTTCTGTCAGTTCTTCCATAAATTGCTGATGCGGGGGTTTTAAATCGCCAACTATGACCGTGGGATTTCCCATTTCCCCCATTAATTCTGTCTATTTTTCTTTCATGTATTTTGAAGCTTCGTTATTACAGAAGACACACATCGATTGTTATGTCTTCCTCCTTAAGTGACCCTTTTTTATTGTAACTTTTCCTTCTTTATCTCTGGTAATGCCTTTTAACTTGAAATCCGTCTTTCTGACGCCACGGCAGCCACTTGAGCTTTTACGCTTCGTGCCTGCACACTGACTCCTGTTTTGCCTACTTCCAACCAGTCTCCCTGTGGCTTTGCATTTAAGGTCAGATTTCCGGGACAGCTTATCGTTGGATCCCGTGTTCGCATCTGTCTGAGAACCTCCTCTCTCCACGCAGGGTGTCGGCTACGCTGACACCTGGTGTCATTGTTGACATGGCTGTCTGGGCTCCACCATTTGATTGGTGGTTTCCTAACTGTCCCTCCTGGATTTTTGTTGTTGTTTCTTTCTCCTTCCACGCCTTCTTTGGACTATTTAAACGGCTCTCATGGGGACTTCAGTGAGGCTTTAAGTCAGCTGGGTCACCCAGAAAAAAATCAGGTGACCTTGGATAGCTTATCTCCCCAGGTACCTGGAAGGAAGAAAACAAAATTCTCCCTGCAGGATGATATTGAACTAGGCCTCAGATTATTTCTGCAATACCTACACAGTACACAGGTGCACATACACACATATGTGAAAAGCACATGCTGATCAATATCAGGCAGCAACAGTGGTAATAATACATAATAGCAACACTAGTACTAACAGGATGAACTAGGTGACTGACATCACTTCTTTCTCACTTTTGTTTTTCAGTGTGGGACGTTGTGAAAAGAAAATGTTGAAATGCTGAGCCAAAATTTGGATACCTAAATTTGAGTTTAAATTCTGTGATGTAACGGTTGCACAGACTAAGGTAACGTGATACTGTCTGGCCTCGGTTTCCTCGTCTGTAGAATAAAGCACTCAAACGACATGATCTATAATCTCTCTCCCACCTCTCACCTTCTGTAGAGGGAAACTGGGCAAATATTTCTATTCAGAAGGAAAACACAAATTTCCATGAATTTGACGCCTGCTTTAGTCAGGGCCCGTGTGCAGAGAAGAGAATCCACACCCATAAACGTGGGCAGGACCGAGGAGAGGTGGCAAAGAAGGACCGCGGTAGCTGTAGGTAGAGTTTGGGACAAAGCACAAAGCCACCCTGGACAAGCGGCTGCCTGGAGGCAATGTCCCATGACAGCTGACTCAGCAAAGGGGTGCCTCACCTGGCTTCCTCATCCCCGCACCCCTTCCCTGAGGTCCAGAGTCAAGCCTGGGGCCACCAGAGCTGTGGCAGGGCCCTGAGCAGCAAGAGTGTGCAGAAGGGGAGACGCTTGCTTCCTTGCATCTGATGAGCAGGAAGGCCCCTGAGAAGAGGGGGGGTGGTAGGGGGGGTCACAGGCCTCCATTCTGCCTGCCTCGAGCGACCGCTTTCTGTGGCTGGGCCTCCAGGTGACACACAGATTCGGGCCCCATCTCCCACGGCTGGGCCTCTAGGAAGCACACACTCGAGCCCTCTCCAGAATCTGAGCACGGAACGCAGGAGCCTCCCTCACTTCTCGTGCTCGGGACATCCTCAACCAGCCCCCCGGGCAGCAGCCCGGAGGGACCCCCAGGGAAAATCTCCAGGGGGACGAGGCGTCAAGCAAGCATGGGCCATTGGTGGACAGAGCCAACACACAAGTGCCCTCGCCTCCCGCAGCTCACGGCGGTCAGCTCCGCCCACGTGGCGGAGACAGGGAAAAGATTTGAACCTGTAGAAGATGGGATCCCCGTCAGGCGGCCCCCCCTCTGCGCTCCACCTCAGGAGTCCTGCCGGCTCTCTGCCGGGGCATCCCCCAGATTGGGTCCCCCAGGGCCCTCCGGCAGGTGTGCGGCCCAGTCAGCCCTGCCTTGGAGTCGAACCTCGCACGGGGCCGCCCGGGGACACCCCAGGGACGTGGCGTGTGGAGCCCCGGGGGTCCCTGCCCCGAGAACCACGCGGCGTGGGCAGCCTGGGGGGCGCCCCGCGAGCAGACAGGAAGGCAGCAGACCCCCCCACCCTAGGGAAGGCTGGGGGAGGGGAGCCGCCGCGAGGGACTGAAAAACAAAAGGTAAAGTTAACGCAGTGTAATGATAGTGCAATTTCCAAATATTATGGAAGAGGCAGCCTCTAGACAAATATTTTTGAATTTCTAATGGAAAAATAACATTTCTTTTATTTATTTTTTATGTATTTTTGAGTGTTAACAAATAGTTGTAGCGATAATTAGCATCTTTGTATATTTATTGAGAACCAGCACTAAGTCTGTATATTCACAGCAAAGTGCCTTCGGCACAGATAATAGCACCAACCCGTGCCTGTGAATTGACAGTCTTCTCTAAACACAGACTGGAAATTCGGCAATTATCACTACAGCTGTTTGTTAAAATTTGACAATAGATAAATAATGACTAGAAATCAATCTTTTCATTAAAATTCAAGAAACAAAAATATCTAAAGGAATTTTATTATTCCTTTAACAAGCCCAGGCCAGGCTGCAAGAAACTCCTACACATACGTTTCGGAGACACACGCCATGTTTCTTCTCACAGATGTGCGTCCTGCTGGAGACGGAGAGGTCGCGCCTGTGCCCTCCGCTCTTCTCACCGCCACTCCCCACTCACTGACACGCAGGCGGAGCACACAACTCACACCCACGCTCTTGCACCCACATCTGCAATGCACACCCACACTCACGTGTGCACGCCCACGCACACTCACACATCTGCACACTCAGATTAACAAACGCACGCGCATTCACACAATACCCACACCCACACACATCTGCACACCCACACTCCCACACACCCACT